>NW_026706995.1:0-311971 GCF_024137745.1 Phymastichus coffea
CGAAAAAAAATGGAGTTGTCGCTCATGAGCTTCATTATCTTTCGAGAAGCTCATCTGTTTCGCGCGCGGTGAAAAGAAAGAGCTTCTCTCTCGACGGTCGATCAATACGAGAGTCAACCCAGTTCTCCCCTCATCTTCTCGCGCTTTGCCCGTGCTACCCCCCACGCGTTTTTTTTTTTTCCTTTTCTTTTTCGAAAAAGTCGGGTGCACCGAGCCACCGACGCGAGTATGTAGATCGCGTGCGATTCAACACCCGAGGCCGAATCGCCGTGGCTCGACGATCGAGCGCTCGTTTCCCACGCGCTTAGCCTGTGCGATCGATGCTTTCGTCGTCAGCGAGTTACGCGACGATTATCCCGCGGATATTGAAAAACTCGGCTGCCGCGCGCGTTACGCAACGTACGCGCGCGTGACCTTTTTTCGTTTGACGACCAGCGAGAGACAGAGAGACACGGAGAAATATAACGCGAGCGTAAACGACTCAATGTCAAACGTCGCGAAGCCAATGTCATCGTACCGGGCGCCGAACCACGCCTTTTCCGATGCGTTGGCGATCGCGCGATGCGCACCTGTAGTTGGCTTTCCTTTCGTCCCGCACGCGCAGATATCTCGCCGAACAAAGCGAGAGAGAGAGAGAGAGAGAGAGAGCGGTGAAATTTTACATTTTCTTCTCCTCGGCTGGGTGGACGAAAAGCTCTTCCTCGCGCGACACTTTATATCGCGAGCGGGACTCGTGAAACGCGAGAGGATTCGGTTGCACCTCGACGCTTCTGCTCGCGCCGCGTTACAATGGCGATTAGAATGAGAGTGGGGGCGCCGGAGGGGAGGCTAGATCGGGCTGTGAATAATCGCGTGTATCTCTCGAGCGCGCGCGAGCCCACTTGGGACTCGGGGTAAACGCAGCCGGCAAAGCCGAGCCGCGCGCTGACGAGAAAAAAAGAAGAAAAACAACGAAGCATCGCGCGCAATTGCATCGGGAAGGAACGCTGGAATCGTCCTCTTTCTATGCCGATGAGTCTCAGCGGCGCGTGACGTTTCCCATTTTGCGAGCGCGCGATCGCGATAAGGGTTCCGTTTTGCTTCCTCGTCAGCTTCCGTTGCGCGCATCGATCGACACTGGCTTCGCCACGTGTCGCAAGACAATGCACGCCGTTCGCCCGCGTTTTTCTCTCGTTTTCTTTTTCTATTTTTTTTTTGGTTTTCTTTCGGGTCTGCGGCGTCGTGCAAATGATCTCTCCCACACCTCTGCTTTGGCACGCGGCCCGCGCGTGACATTATTTTGACTGAACTCGGCGCTGCTTCTATATTTTGCAGGCAGCAGCAGCGGCAGCAGCAGCAGCAGCAGCAGCGGCAGCGGCAGCGGCATCATGAAGCGAGAGGCCGACGCCCCGTCGGGCGGACCCACCAACGCCAACAAGCGCTACAGGGCGCAAGGGGAGGACGAGCTGCGATTACTTATTCCGAGCAGGGTACGTATTGCGAGCGACGAGCGCGCCGTCGCGGGCGCGAGCAAGCGAGCCGACCTACATCTCCCAGGCCGTGCGCCTCCGCGCCTCGTTGGCGCTCGGCGACATCAGTCTCGCGGCGCGCGGCGCACGTGCGAGCCTCTTCGGCCGGGCGAGGCGCGCCGCCGCGGAGGGGTCCGCGATTGGACACGTTCGAGCGGGGCCTCGCCGTGGGAGGCGAAGAGCAGACGCCACGCCGAAGCTCTTGGACGGGGCTCCGGCGTTGCAAGCGCGATCGAGCTTGCGCTATGCGCGCCGCGATAAGCCTTCGCACTGTGATTGCGTTACGCAAGCCAATCCACCGGCAGCCGGCTAATCGCTCCGTGCACCGGCCACGGGATTCTTCCAGTTGACGCAACTGCCGCCGTCGCTTTTGCTCCACTTTTAATCGCGCTCGGTAGAAAGCAAACGCGTTTCCCGCCGTCTCCCATGCAAATTGGCGTCGCTGCGCGTATCCTTGAGAGAGAACAGAAATCATAGTCGGCAGCACTTTCAATCAGCCGGCAAGCGCGCGCCCGCCTGCGTGTATCGGCATTCCGCGAGCGACGACGATTGCCTCCTACTTTATATGGTCTCGCGCGAGCTGCGCCAAGCGCCTTTTCCTCCCTGCCGCATTGTCTTCGGACGCGCGCCTCGCCCGCGCCTCAAGGTTTCCGTCGCCACGGCGGAGCCGACTCGGCATATTGCAAAAGTTCGGCCCGGCGAAAGCTCGTCTCGCGCTGATCAAAACTTGGCCCCTCGCGTAACCGCGAGCGCGCGGCACGGCGGCGCTCGCTGCTTTACAAGCGAAAGCGAAAACGTGCCCCGCGCTTACCGGCTCCCACGACTAGCGCTCGCAGAACTCCGAACTCCCGGCGAGATGATCATCTCTGCGCCGGCTTTCGTCATGCCACCGACGGACGAATAAAGATGTATTTCTCTGCGGTTGAGTAACATTCGGCACTCGTTGCACCTCGTACATACGCCGGTTCAACAAACTTTCACTCGAAAAAAAAAAAAAAAAAAAAACGGGGATTGCGAAAAGCTTTTCCAGCACGCGCTTTGTATGTTTTACGGAAACGACAATTCCAAGTCACGTTTCGCGTAGCCTAATATGCGCTGGCGAAAGCGAGCTTTCTAGGAACGAAACCCTCCACCCCCCATCCCCTCCCCCACCGCCAACAACGTAATGACGTGGCATTAAGCTTCGCGAGCTTTTGCAAGCTCGCGTGCAAGCCAACAAGTCCCGGTTAATTATCTTCCATTTGCCTCGTGTGCGCGCACACAGTGAGTCGTTCTGGAATGTTGACAGGTCGCATGGCTATAAATACGCATACCCGCTGCAAGAACGTAGTCGGTCGGCCTTTTATTTAGTTATTCATTTATTTATTTATTTTTTTTTTGCTTGATAAATGGTGATAATATCAAAGGTTTATTGTATTGGTTTGTTTGTTCTGTAGGTCGCTGGTTCAATAATCGGTAGAGGCGGCCAGAAACATCGCCAAGCTGCGCAGTCAGGTAATGTCATCAAACCACGACAGTGATCTTATCTCTTAAATTGCCCGCGCCTGAGATTTAACGAAACAAGGAAAACACTCTTTATTTCCTCTCACTGCATTCTATATATACAACTCGTACTACGCTGCACTCTATCCCGCGATGAAGAAAAAGAAGAAAACGAACTTCATCTCCTCCCAGAAGGAAAAAAGGTAGCGAGAGCATTGCGTTACAATAGTAATCAAGTCGTTGAATGCAAGCCGCAGGCGATAAAAAAGCAAAGAGAAACTTCTCTAAATTCGCGATTACGCGCGGAGAGTATAGTAAAAGATAGAGCAAAAGAGCTGCTCGCTGCCTTTTTTTTCCTTTTTCTTTTATTGTGTCGTGTGGTTCTTACACACGCGCACTGTTCTTTTCCTTGCTTTTTGCTTTGTCTCCTCTCTTTCTGTCTCTCTCCCTCTCTCTCCCCTCTCTATCCCTCTCTCTCTCTCCCCTCTCTCTCTCTCTCTCTCTCTCTCTCTCTCTTATTTGCAAAAGATGCGCAAAACGAACGAAAAAAAGGATCCGTATAACGCCCACTTTGCCACCCTTACCACCCCTTTTTTGACAGTTTCGAAACTGAACGAGCACTCATAGAAAAAAGGGGCGATGGATCTATGAATTCGGCTGGGGACAATAACTTTCGCACGCTCAGTCGTACTTCTATGTACATTTTTTTTACTTTTTTTTTGTTGTTTACGACGACCAGTAAAATGTTGCTTTAACGAGATCTCTGGCCTAGAAATGTGCGCACTAAGTGCGTCTTGTAGTTGCTTAGCGCTCTTTTTAATGATGATCGTTAATGCAACATTTTTTCAGTTGTTTCTTTTTTTTACGTTGTAGGGGTATCAAATCCCATCTCTTAGCATCTTTTTATAGTAGCTAGACGTTTTTTCTTAGGATTAAGAATGAAATAAAATAAATAATTTTATATGCAGTTGGAAGCACGCATCTTTTTGACTTTAATTTGAAGCAATAAAAACAATGAGTCTCAGTTTTTAACAATAAGCAATAGCGTTATCTTCCCAAATTTCCACAAAACAAATAGAAGCCATTATTCGTTCCATGGCACCACCTTAACGAGAAATAGTGTCATACAGTTGCCTGATAGCTACAAGTACAAGACCTGAAATCGTACCTCAACAATGAAATACCCAACTGTATATTCCAATAGAATTTAAGGTTTAAAGATGCTCCAAAGTAAAAGTCAAAAACGATGTTGTGCTTGAACAACACCCCCCAGAGATGAGAAACCAAGCGAATGAATATATTTATTGGTTAGGTTTAATATCATACCGTTACTTTTACGTTTGTGACGCCAAAAAAAAGCAATCGCACGTAAAGCACACGCAAACACGATTGTGTGTCACGAGTAACGATATGGGGGTACAAATAACAAAATTAAAAAATAATTTAAATATAAAAAAATATAAAAGTCGAGCAACGTCTCGAAACGACGTAGTTCTGACGTGATTGTTATCTACTTGGTCTGAATGGTTTGTGCCCTGGCCCCGCCCTGAACCCATGAACACCGGTGCCGGTTGCCCCTATTGCCACCAATGACCAACTACCACCACTCAACTACCACCAACTACCACTCAACTACCATCACAATCAACCGACCGCACAATCAACGACGTCTGTTGTGATCTTCTCACTGGGCCTCGAAATACGATCAATGTCCCAAAACGCAATGATGGATTAATTGCGTTTACACCCACGAAAACCAATATGTGTGCGATGTGCGTACTTGATAAAAAACCATCAAATTTATCACACGCCTCTGGTAATCGCACACACACACGAATGTGAAAACGATCTGCGAACCTGGTTGTGGGGGACCACCACCGAACAACATCGACCATCCTGAACTGCTGATCTCTGTGTTGCCTCGTACGATGTGTTACGCCCGCCCAACAGTACAAAGCCACAATCACTGTACCCGATTGTTACGGACCCGAACGGTAATACCAATACACCACTACTTAATGTTTCTAATTCTCTCTCTCTCTCTCTCTCTCTCTCTTTCTCTTTCTCTTTCTCTTTCTCTATTTCTCTTGTTTCATTTTGTTATGTTACATTTTTTTTTTCGGCATTTTTTTGTTGTCTCAAAATTTTCTTCGTTTATCTATAACTTGCGATATATAGTTTTCATCTATGGCGCTATCTTTAATTCGAAATTTTTTTTTGTAATCATTATTTTGTCATTCACATTGAAATGCTTCTCCACTGGAAGATTTATCATTCGAGGACTATTTTATGCGTCTTCCAGCGGAGAAGTTTAACTTACTTTTTTTTTTTAGAATTTTTTGAAAGTTTCCATCTTTTATGCTCTTTTTTCTATCTTTCTTTGTCCTATCAATTTTGTCAATTCATTCGGCCCAATCACCCGATCTCCGACAGTCTCTTTCTCTCGGTGTCTGTGACTGCATTCGTCGTCTTCATTGATGTCATTGAACAAAAAAGTACTTCGATGAATTTCTCTCGTAAGCGGAAAGGAAGAAAAAAAAACAAATCTGAGAATTGTGTTTTTCGTACATGAAATAAGTTGATCATTAATATTCGACCCTCAATTACTTCCACCACTTTGTTATAAATAATCAACGGCACTGTCCGCGTGTAGATCTTTGCTACAACGTTGACACAGAGTACAAAAGAGAAGGAATGGCACATTGCGTTCCGCAGCTAACAGGAAATTGCCGATGCTTCTTTAATGTCCTGATTGCTATTTCGTGGCGCTGATTCCGCGCTGATCAAAATCTCTCTCACTTTCTCTCTCTCTCTCTACCTATCTATATATCTATCTCTCTTTCACGAACAGCATCACGAACCCTCCAGTCTTCGTCCCGTGGCCCATTTATGGTCCTCGATGAAATTGGCTTTTTTCTATTCTTTCTTTCTTTCTTTCCTTCTTTCTTTCTTTCTTTATTTCTTTCTTCCATGCATTCTTTCTTTTTTTCTTTCTTTCTTCCTTTCTCTCTTTTTCAATTTTCTCTATTTGACTGCAAAAATGCAAGGAATCCTCTTCGTCACTATGGCAGGTTTTGAAGTGACACTCCTTGTTAATTTGACGTTCAAGGAGTTTATTCTCCTGACATTACTTTTAATATTATCAAATTATGTTCTACTTCTGGTGTCAAGTCGCCTTTCTTTTTTTTTTGTTTCTTTGATATTCTCTTCTCCATAGGAGGAATCAAGTAACAATTCATGTTCCAACACGTATCCCGAATGGAAGTTATATTGATATACTCTTAAGTATTTATTTATTTGTAATTACGTAAACGGGCGAAGAAAGATTCTTAAATGTGCATAAAAAAGATGGCTGCCGCTTCTCTGACTATATATTTTTTGTTGTGTGAATAATGGAAAAGGGTGCGGTAAACTAACCCATAGTTTATACATGCACAGCGGCTTTAATTATATATTATTGTAACTGAGTGTTTTATGACATATCTGATTCGTCGTTTACGATTGCTGATAATAATGATTATGTCTATAAATCAATAAAAAGAAACCGGAAAAGGGTTACTTGGTAAATGGATATTAAGCTGTGATAAAATATTAGCGATGCTGTAGAATTTAAGATAAACCCATTTTTTCACAAGCAGCTTGTAGATGTATTCGTCCATTGTAATTGCCAACTTTTTCCTTTTTGTGCTTTTGATAAGATGATTGTTGAAAGATGAATACATCTGCAAGCGTAACTGTTATTATTATATATCTGAAGAATTTTTTCAGACAAACCCAATGGCAATTTGGCGCCGAAAAAAAATTTTTAAAAACAAAAAAAATAAAAACTTATAAAAGAGGTAGTAAACATCCCTTACAATTCTAATTACCTCCTGTATTAGAAAGTCCAGGCACTTTACTAGCCCACTATCACGGCTAAAGAGGTCGCTCACTTGTTACTTGTTTACTACTCACTGGTTTTTTCTTAGCTTATTCATAAATGAACCAGTCTGTTAGATTGTAAGTAAAGATTTTAAACAAACTGTCCAACCAGATTAACTCCCTCATAGATCTACTTTATTGCTTTCTTTGTTGTTGTCGTTAGATAAAAACAAACTTTTTTTGCCTTCTAGAATAAAAAAATCCCTTGGTCCGAGAATTCAAGCACATTAAAGAAAAACATTTCAATGTGTATGTCCAAATAAAAAAAAAGTTGTGACAAATTCTTTTTGCAAATAAAACGAGTTTTTTTTGTCTTAAAATATCCAGTTCGGTATTTTTGCCCTCCCTCCTGTATTTGAACAATTTTTCGGACGAAAAGAGCCTATGTAACTCGCTGAGTCTTTCTGATTTTAGGATCCTGACCATTGCCTCGGATCTCGAGACTATTATGACTGTCCTGGGTGATATGGTACCTAAACTCGAAGAGGTACGTTTATTTACATGCTTATAAATGTAAAAACAAGAGCTACGGTTGTTTATATTTTCACATACAAAATAATCGATTTCTATTGATCCAAACAATCGTATTCTTTTGCTTTTATTTGTGGATTAATTCATTTATGAATGGAGCATTTATCAAATGAACTGGAGTACAAGCAAAGTAAAACTCCAACATGGCATGATGCCCATGATAAGATATAATCGAGCTTTTAATTAAGTCTAAAGAATTTATGAAGCTATTCAAGCCAGCATTAAATGTACTTTTTTTATCTTCATTGACGGCAAAATCTTGATAAACGCGCCTCTCCCTCTCTCTCTCTCTCGAGACATTAATAGCCCTTATAAAAGCTCTCTTTTTTACTATAGAATGGTTATCGATAGGAAAGAAAAAATATTAAATTTCCTTTTTATGTAGGCTGGACTGAAGACAGGTCAAGACAATGACATCGACTTACGTATGTTGGTTCATCAAAGTCAAGCTGGCTGTGTGATCGGCAAGGGTGGCAACAAGATCAAAGAGTTAAGAGAGGTGAGTGTCGAAAAAAAATGCTTTTTTGGGCTTCATCCTATCCTTCGAAGCGAAGCCATATAAATCCAACGAGTTTTTGTCGATTGTTTGACTGCTATTTTTTTTTGTTTGCAACATCAATGAATTAGTTTACCAGGAAGTTTCCATGGAGGTGTCGAATGTATATTGAACTTTTTTTTCGCGCGAGAGACTAAAGCTGAAGTACAAGCGCACTCGCGATAGGAACGTGGCATTGTCACTCAGCGACGTCACATCATTTTTTAATTGCGTTAGTCTGAAAGTATTGGTGTTTGTACGTCTATTGATCGTAGATAGTCTATGAATTATCTTTTTCTTCTCTTTTTCCTATTCAGTTCGTTCATAACGATCTATGCAATATTTATTTCGGACGTTTATTTCTATTCTGTTTAGAATTTTTTTATATGACTCTTAATTTGATGTGAAAAATAATTAGGAATCTACCTTATCGGCGTAAAATAATATCCGCATGATTCTTTCTCTGAAGCAATTGTGTACCATCTTCCTTTTTTTATTGCTTTTGCTTATTGCTTAAGATTGATGGCCTGGTAAGTGAAGCCATTTTATTCGTGGTCTGATTGGCTGACTATAGTCACATGGTTTACTGTTATGTGACAGTATTATATATACATATGTATGTGGTATGTTGCGCATTTAGTATTATTTAGCACAGCAGCTGACATTTTCAGCAAATCGGCGCTAATTAAAAATTCTGGGTGTTCTACATCGATATATTATCGATTAAGTAATTGAATAAAAAATAAGTAAGGCAATAACAATAGGCTTTAAAAAGAGAATCAAGCCCGCATTTGCTCAAAGACAAAAGTTTTGATTTGATTTTAGCATAAAACTACGTATTACTTATATAAACGATAAATGAACGTCCAAAACGTGCTTAACGAAACTCGTAAACCACAAAAAATCCAATAGCAAAATGTGATTAAAATTTCATGAGTAACGTACTCTACTGGTAAATAACAAGTGGTTACATCTCCGTACAGCAATTCGCCTTCGTCGTCGAAAAGAAGCCTCTAGGGGGCTAAGAAAATAGAGGGGAGGAAAGCCGTTTGGTTATAAAATCCGGTTAGACTACGAATGTGTGTGTGTGTGTGTGTGTGTGTGTGTGTGTGTGTGTGTGTGTGTGTGTGTGTGTGTGTGTGTGTGTGCGTGCGTGTGCGCGCGCGCGCGCGCGTGTGTGTGTGTGTGTGTGTAGGGATTGAGAAATGTACGATTGAACCAGCGAAACTGCTTATCTTTTTGGTTCTCTATCTTACCGACCGTCAATAAATTACGCGGGAAAATAATTTTTGACGTTGCGTCGCGCGTTGAAAATCATTCTACGTCCTTTACTTACGGTGACGTCATTCTAAATTAATATAGCCTTGTTTCGTTCGCAATGTATGAATTACTCGTCTACGAGAGCCGTTCGAGAAATTAAACGTTGCGCATATATCGACCAGCCGCAGCGATTGCTCGTACCGATCTGTACGTGCATGTGTTTTTCAAAACATCTTTGCCTGCAAAGCGGAACAAACGTCAAATCTACTCTTGCCATCAATAATTCTTTCCTACTGTGAAAAAAAAAAAGATTGACGTCAGTGACGCATACTAAAAAGCCCTCAAGCTCGACGCAAGATAACAATCGTGTCTCTTGAAAAAAGAACTCTTTCGTATGTATATATACGTATGCGTACACGAAAGACAGCGCAAATTAATTCCACGAAAGTGAGCTTGGATAATTGTACGCGCACACGAAGTTTGAGGGAGGGAGGGAGGGACTTTCTTTTTACTTATCTCGCGTCCAATTATCCGCCAAGTTTTGTGGTTTAGGTGAGAACGGGATCGTTTTCATTTTGCGATTCGCAATCTGCGCACGTGCTGTAATGTGCTCTAATCAATTTCGTATTTTGTGCGTTGGAAATGTTTGCAAAAACAATTGAAATCGCGTAGGGGAACGATCGAATCGGCACTTTATCAATCTATAACACACGCGTTTGCATTCTATATTTACCAAGCGTTGAGATAGCCTCGATATCGATATCTGGGATCTGCAAATATTTTGCGCGAAAACAATTTTTTTGCTCGCTAAAACGTTCTAACCACGTACGCGCTCGCTCCATTCATTCCTACAACAGCTGATCTCCCTTTTTTGTCGACCCCCCCCCCCCCCCCCCCAATCATATTTAATAATAATTCGTGCATAGGCATGCGCGCGCGCGCGTGAACGTGCGTAAGTATCTATGTGTCACGCTCGAAGTGAAAATTTAATGACAGATAATATTATTTCTTGTTCGTTACGTATGCGTATGACATGTGCGCGCGACTTTCAGAAAAGCTGGAACAGGTGTGCCCCTAACGGACGCCTCCTTTTTCTGCGTCTCCGTGTGCGTGCGGCGGCAGCTGCTCGCCGACGCCAGGTGTGCCCTTGCGCGCCTTGTTTTCTCGCTCGGCTGCTGCGTTGCTGGGCCGCCCTTTCTCTCCGCCGAGGAATTCCTTCGAAGAAGCGACTCAGCTGGCCTAGCGAGCCTCGAAAAAATTGGCCGCGAGGGATGCTCGTTTCTTTGGATAATAATTTTTTTTCTCCTGAAAGTCGATGAGAAATTTGTCCCCCGTCAAGGGCTGGATGAAGAGGGAGGAAGAGGAATTTCAGTACAGCTCCGCCTTTTATTCCTCGTAGCTTCCGCTTTGCGGAGGGCTTTTGTTCAAGAACGCCCAACCTCGCGGCCTCCAGACGCGCGCTCGTCTTCCTGCCGACTGCCGTTGCTGCTGTCGCTATCTCGCGCGCGGGAAAAATCGAGGAAAACGATGCTTGCCGGTCGGTTGCTAATTGGCGATGCGCGCTTATTTTCCCTTGGACCGGTACATTTCTTGTACTCGTTCTCGTTGGAGTTAATCGATCTACGAAAATTTCTCGGCGGAGATATCGATTGAAATTCCAACGATCTCTCTCAATCCGGTGGATGATTCCCTGCAAGTCTGTCGAAAACCAAGTCACGCGTACGTCTCTCAACGCGCCGCGTTTTCATTTTTTTCCCCGCCTCGCTCTGACACGGTTTAAATCCCGCTTTCCCAGAATTTTAAAGGTGGTTCCCTCTTTATTATGATTTCTCAAAGAGCGCGAATCGTCAAACAAAAGGTGCAGCCGGCAGGGAGAGAGAAAGAGAGAGAGAGAGAGGGACCCCAAAAAAGATTCCCTTCAAAAAATCTGCCTGGATTGTCTCTGTCGCTCTTGAAAATCTTTTTCGGCAACTCGAAGACGCTTTTTAATTTGCATGCCGGCGAGATGTTTCTCTCTCGCAAAGACTCTTTCAATGGATGCTTGCCGGCTCTCAACTCGCCCGGACGGGAGCGCTTGGTAAAAAGAGCCTCCGAAGGGCGATGGTTTTCGTAAAGTTTTCCCGGCGGCCGTTTATCCGGTGGTCGGTTGGCCGCCCCTTCGGGAGGCGAAAATCGTCCACCCTCGCGTGCCAGGCCGCAACCGTACAATTGGTCATTCCCAGAGTTGAACAATAGATTTATAATTCATACGGCCGTAATTACGTTAGCGTGTGTGCGTTGTGCCCTTCTCTGCTGCTTCCCCCTCTTCGATCCCGTCCGAGGGCCAGCGAATAAGGGAGGCCCCGCGTAGCTGCGACTCAGTTCTTCGGCTACCGCGACAACGCGCAGAGCCCTTCTTTCTTACGCTCTCGCGACATGGACTCGATTTTCGAGAAGCCGTTGGCTGCCGGTGAGTTTTTTTTTTTTTTGGAGGGGGGGGGGCTTTCTTTTTTTTTTGAGAAGCCGGCTTTTTTCGCGAGGCGGGAATCTTCGCTCGGCACAATGTCCGTTGGGAGCATTCAACAGCGCCACGATATCTTTCATTCGCGGAAATAAAAGTTACCGCGTGAGTACGGGATACATAATACAACCGAGGTGAAAAGTGATGCACTCGGGACAGGTATTGTAAGTTGCTTTAACAAAGACGTAATACACATTTCATTTCTCGTCGCTCTGCAACTGCGCGTAATAGAGACACAGCGCGCGCGCCAAGAGATTTCAAAATGTCATAATCCTGTTAATTTTCTCGCTTGAAAATTTAAAGAAGCGAAAGCGCAAACGATTCCATAGAGGCAAGACCAATCGATGGGAACTGCAAGGAAGCAGGATAGAATATCGAGGTTAACTGCTCTGTGTGTGTGTGCGCGCGTGTGTGTATGCATATCTATATATATGAGTGGCGTTTAACCCTTTTCGTTTTCATTTTTTTTCTTTTATTTATTTATTTTTTTTTTTTTTTTGCGAATGACACGCGAAGAGAAAAAAAGAGACTCGCACGCGATCTGCTAAATACTTCAGCGGCCTTTAGTCGGATCGCACGGAACGTCGATATAAATATCCTTTGCGTGTGCATTTTTGCGATTGACGATACCAAAGGTCGTTTGCAATGTAAAATCAACTTTTGAAAGCTACTTGATTGTGAGCGCGGCAAATTTACGAATAACGCCAACGTTATTCGTAAAAAAGCCGAAGCGCGGCCCCTCTCCCCGTGGAAAAGCGCGGCGGTAGCATTTCCCGCGTCCCGGTGGCTTCTTTTTTTTTTCGGGCTTAATTAACGTTCAGCGCGCTTCCGCTGGGCATCTCTGGAGAAAGACTACGCGGGGTACTGCGGGAGACCGCATATCCTTCCTGTTAATCGCTGCCATCTGCTCGGCGCGTACTTCCTTTTCTCTCGCGCCTCCTATGTTTCGGATGAGAATCGCTCGGGGATCATTGGAATCTAGCTTCTTGATATCAATTATTTTATTGCTTTTTTTTCGCCTAACGTTATCCGATTTAACGATCAAATGCAATCTTAGCTATCTTATCTCGCGATAGAATTGTCATGAATTCACCCACACGCAGCTTTTTCATTTATTCTTCTTTTCAACTATTCAGCATCGTCACTCCGATTCGTCGGCATAATAGAAACAAGTTTCGCACGTCTGATTGGTGTTTTTACCTGCACGCAAGAAAAATGAATGAGTTTTCAGAATCTTGTCAACTATAGAACGTTTTTATTGCAATATATATATATATATATATATATATATATATATATATATATATATATATATATATATATATATATATATATATACATACATATATACATATACATATATATATATATAATAAGGAATGTGACAAAAAGCAAACTGCTGTCGTCTTCTTTTTAAGTGTAATACTTGCGATAAATAAACAAGGTCCTTTAGTGTCATTAAAAAAATTAGAATAGCACACCTTCTTATTATAAACAAGAATCCAATGTTAGAGTATATATATAATAATTACAAAGAATGACATCATATAAGTATCGTGAGTTGGCAAAAGAACATCACACTGCGCACTTGGAAGAAGGCGGAAAACGGCAATTGAAATATTTTCCGAAGCGCTGGTTCGCTCATAGCACGTAGTAGAAGAACAGGACGGCGACGATCGCGACAGCGCCGGCCAGCGCGAGAAACGGCGTGCCGGGTCCTTGAACGTACTTGTCGTCGGGTTTGCTGTCGACCGGCTTGTAGCCGAAGGCCTGTTTCTTCGGCAGATTTCGCCTCTCGGCCTCGACGATCTCGCCGATCAAGTACTTGTTCATCAAGTCCTGGGCGTCGCTCGAGTGGCCGACGTCGTTGAAGTCCTCGGTGGCATCTTTGCCGGCGTGGTCGAGCAGCACTTCCTCGCCGCCCGGGTGCTCGTTCAGGAACTCGGTCACGTCGTACACCTTGTCGTGGACGGCTATGAGCGTGCGCGTGTGGTCGCTGGACTCGCTCACCTCGTCGTACGTGAACTGCTTGGACATGCTTGCTGGCCTGCAAAGTCGCAAGGTCTCGGGTGTAGTTCGCTCGCGGCGCCGCGCGCTCGACGCCGAGCGCTTATCTGGCGCTGATTCGCGAATGGCGACGCCATCGCGACTGCTTGCCGGATCTCTCGGCCGACCAAGCAGCGCAGTGCTCGCGTGCTATGCGGTTGCGTAATCGCTCGCGCCCAGCGGGCCGCGGCGCCGAACGACTTACCTGGGCTGGCTCAACCAAGTCGGCGGAGAGAATGCGCGTCGACGAAGAAGCTCGATGAGAGAAACAAATCCACGCGCGCACGAGCCTCCTCGCCAATCGCAGCCGCACTCGCGCGAGTCAGTGGACACTGCCAACGAAGCGACTTTCGGTATTACTCGCACTCGCCGTTTCCCCTTCCCCACACGCTGTTCCTTCTCGCTCGCGCGCGCTCTTTCTCTCTTTCTCTCTCTCTTTCTCTCTCGCTCTTTCCTCTCAGCTTACATTATCTTGCTTGTACGTACGCGCGTGTGTGCCTCCGAAGCCGCGCGGCTACATTCTCGATGATTGGCATTTTCAAGCGCTCGAAAAACTGCCCAAGCGATTGCGAACTGCTGAGTCGCGCTGATGGGTAAATAAGGAACAACACTTGTCTTTATTTTGTTTTTCGTTTGCTTTTCTTTTTTCCTTTAATTTCCACACACTCGCGCACGCTTTCGGACGACGACACTCAGTAGAATACGTAGTAGAACAGCACGGCGTAGACGAGCACGCCGAGAGCGATGAAGACGGGGATGTAAGGCGACGACTGGGCCTTCGTCTCCACGTACTCCCAATGGTCGTCGTCGTCGCCAGTCGCGTCGCTCGATCCCGTGGTGGTCGTCGTCGTCGTCGTCGTCGACGGCGCCATCACGCCGTCCAAGGCGCCGATCTCGTACGAGTCTTTGAGCTGTTTGGCTTCCTGCGACACGACAGCTATAGTCGAGGACGAGCGTCGTGCGCGCGCTCGACGAGACTTACCTGCGAGTGGCCGATGTCGTCGAAGCACAGAGTGGCATCAGTGCCCGCGAGGCCGATCAACACCTCCTCGCCGCCGGGGTGCTCCTTGAGGAACTTGGTGACGTCGTAGATCTTGCCGTGTAGCACGAGCCACAGGTCGTCGGGATGATTGTGCTTGGCGACCTCGCTCGCTTGGTACTTGGCCGACATCGCGTTTCGCTGGCGCAGACGGTACCACGTTTACCGCGGTGACAACACCGTGAGAGGCGATTCGCGAGGCTCGGGCGCGTTGTTTGCGCCTCGACCGTCCGAGCCAAAATGGAGCTCGAGCGAACCGAGCGAGGAGGTTTCCCAATTTCATTCGTTCGCTCGCATTTGCACAGAATGGTCGACGTTTTCCGGGCCGCGGGCGAACGCGCGGGAGGGGGGGGGGGGGCGTCGAGGCGAAGCAGCCGTCCGGCACGTGTCGTTGACGAACCGCAATTTGGCCAAGCGCAGCAGGTTCAATGCGACTTCTGCTTTACAGAAAACCGGCGCTCGCATCAAGATCTACTCCAACTGCTGTCCCCACAGCACCGACCGGCTGATCAGCGTCTGCGGCAAGAACGAGACGGTGCTGGAGTGCATCCGCGAGCTGATCAACACCATCAAGAGCGTGAGTATAGACTGCGCGTGCACTCTCGCGCGTCCGAATTCGGTTTGACGGAAGTTCGTTTTGCAGTCGCCGCTGAAGGGCATCAACAACCCGTACGACCCGCGCAACTACGATGAGTTCTACGCCGAGGAGTACGGCGGCTACGGTGAGAACGGACAGCCGGCCGGCAAGCCAGGCGGCGGCGGCGGCGGCGGAGGAGGCGGCGGCGCCGGCGGTGGCTTCGGCGGCGGGCGCTCCGGCAACCAGGGCGGCATGCCACCTCGCGGCGGACCGCGCGACAACCGCGGTGGAGGTACGTCTCACTTGGACCGACGAGCCTGTTCCCAATGAGAATTTCAGCTAATAGCCGCTGCTTGACTTTCACGAGCTCTGATTCCATCCTAGCGTGTACACGTAGTCGATGAGTCGCTTGCGATTCCGACTCGACTGCTTATTGCCTTGGAATGTAATTAAACCCGAGGTTCGCTCGACTTTAGGTCCCGACATGAACCGCGGAGGCTTCCCGTCAATGGGCGGCCGTGGTGGTGGCGGCGGTGGCGGCGGAGGAGGCGGCGGCGGCGGCGCTCGCGGTGGGCCTGGAGGTGGCAACTTTGGCGGTGATCGCGGGGGATTCGGTGGCCCACCGAACTCGCGCGGCGGACTTGGAGGCGGTGGTGGTGGCGGCGGCGGCGGCGGCGGCGGCGGCGGCAACTTCGGAGTTGACCGCGGTGGACCTGGTGGTGGCTTCAATGGCAATCGCGGCGGGCCACCGTACTCCGGAGGCGGAGGTGGCAATTATAATGGTCAGCGCAAGTCATTAATGTAGCTTTCCGCGATGTTGTTTGCAAATATCCGCGGAACAGCCTAAACGTTGCCGATCCTCGTCAGTCGCCTTAATTAACCCCGTTTCTACGACGATTTCACAGGCAATGGCTGGGGTGGCGGTATGCAAGGTGGCGGAGGAGGTGGCAACGCACCCAATGGCCTTGGCGGCGGCGGCGGAGGTGGTGGCAATTCTGGCATGGGCAATTCACCTATGGGTGGCAGTGGCGGTGGCGCTGGCAACAATGGCGGCAATCAAGGCGGCGGCGCCGGCGGAAACGTCTCGAGCACTCAAGTCACCATACCGAAAGACGTAAGCTTTATTTGTTTAAAAACAGCCGACGCGCAGTAAACGTATGCCGTTGATGTATCCTCGAGAGTTCGCGAATCGAATCGAAACGCAATGCGAAAGCAGCGAAGTAGCCTTGAGAATCCATAAACATAAATCTCCTTGTATTTTTAGCTTGCTGGAGCTATAATCGGCAAGGGCGGCGCGCGAATTCGTAAGATCCGCGCCGACAGCGGAGCTGGAATTACCATTGACTTGCCACTGCCTGGCAGCAACGACCGCATCATTACCATCACCGGCTTGGCCTGCCAGATACAGATGGCTCAGTTCCTCTTGCAACAAAGGTAAGCGCTATTTATATAGTACTGTTTCCCTTTCCTTCTTTGTTAAGAGCTGCGTTTTTCTTCCGCGGTGCAGAGATATTATGTATATTTGCATGACAATTTGGCCGAATAAATGTCCGCGAGGAGTGGGGCGGGGGGGGGGCGAATGTGTTGTAACTGTAGTCTAAGGTCAAATGAGATGCTTCTTCTCGATTGCATCTGGAGAGATAATTTACATTATATCAATGGAAAATTATGCGTTTGTAACGTTCTTACTAACTTTGAATTGTTAAGTGAAAGTCAAAGACTGAATGCTTTTAACTATTTCAATGCGCTTCCAAAGTTTTTCTTCTTACAATTAATATTCTTTGACTTTTACTGTTACATGCGAAAATCCATATCATTCATAAACTAACATCTTAAGCGTAACTAACAGCCTGCGTATTAAAGAACAGACGACTATAAGAGCGCTGACAAACGAAAAAAAGTACAGACGGAGCTTTTTTATATCCTGGGTGATGATCACACGCACATACACATCGGAGTAACCAAAAATACGAAAAAAGCATATAAAAATTTGAGTGTCGTTGTATGGAAGACTAGTGATTTTGTTGTTCTACTTATGATGAAACAAGGAATCACTAATCATCCTACAAAGATACTCGCTATCGTCCATCGAATGTCTCTCACGCCTATTACCAGTCCTGCTTGCCTTGGATTTTAAAAACTAACCAACCAGTGTCGCCGTCGATAATAATTTTTATCATCTCTAATGTTACACCATCGTTTGACTAATAATACATTTTTATCGCTTTTTATCTCATCATTCTTTCAGATATTTCTAATTGTAGATTACAGCGATTACTGTACTCTGTTAATATGCCACGATATTGTAAATTTATTATAAGTTAATCGCACTAATTATCTATTTGTAAAGAAAAACGCAGTAATTTATCTCAAATTTCAGAAACGTTTTTATGTATGAAAATTAATTAACAATCTATTTCGATTCTATGCATTAGCTGAATTGAACATCAATTCTTTTGTTACAGTGTACACGAAAATGCTGACCGTCCTTTTTAAGTATCATCGCAAAAGAGTAAAAAGGGGAGCCAAAGATGCGTTTGTAATTTCTTTTTAAGAAAACTATACCTTGGATTATAAGTTAGAAAAAGAGAGAGAAAGAGAGAGAGAAAGAAAAAAATGATTAACAACAAGTTAAAAAAATTGAATGAAAAAATAACTTACGAAATCCAATAATAAGCTGCTAAAAATTCCGAGTGGATGCAACGCCATTGTGACGCGTGTATGCATCGGGCGAATCGCATTCTTTGACGAAGAAAATAGCAAACATACAAATAAAAAACACATGGGAACATATTTTTTCAACGGCGAAATATTCTACAAATGATTGTCTATAGCTTTGAAGTACATTCGAACCGAAAGAAAAAGTATCATTTTAACCCCGAGATTTTTAAATTATGTTGATTCGATCGATACTGAGAGTGGTTTCAAAAAAATTGTATGTCAAAGATATCTTAGATTACTACTAATATTCACTTTTTATAATTTGATTTTATTTTTTTACGTGTCACTAACCGAGTAAACCGTTTGGCATATTATTTTGCCACGAAGAACATATGAGGCTGATAATTACTACGTTAATAATTTTTAGTACAAATAATCGAAAAGAAATTTTTGTTGTAAATTAGTTTCTTGATTAATAATTTTATTAATTGTCCCCGTGTACATTGAGACCTTCGAAAGTAATTTAACGAACGCTGTAAATATTATGCAAAAGAATTTTCGCTTATACATTAATTTTTCAATGGCATACGATGTTTTTGAAACTACTCGGCATACACATCACATTGTTACGTCTTCTCCATTTTCTGTCTAGCGAAGAGCTGCGACAGAATAACTACGTTCATGATGACGCGAATCCGCTCTGTAAGAATATGTTTGGCTATTTCCAATGAAAGTATACAAAATACACAATTTATTCACTATTTCTTGATTCTATTTCTCCGTGAGAGAAAAAACAATTTTTAAATTTAAGAAAGGATGAAGAAAGAGACAAAGCGTTGCTATAACAATACTTGTACATACAGCAATGAACGTGTAACCCCATCTTTCTCGTTTCCATATGACCATCTAAATATATGACACTTTGACTGCGTCTACACAACACTTTTGTGTAGCTTCAATTATTATTACAATTTATTATTAATGATTGATAGTTAGCCGTACATAACCGATGCCCCCAAGGTCCTTTGTGTGGGATATACCGAAATTGCCTGTTTTACCACTGTTTTTTAAGAAACCTTTCATAAATTCCAAGCTTTGATGTGAAAATGTTAGTTCTTACTTCAATCTCATAAAGTCTATATAACTAATAAAGCATTGCAAATGTTCGTAGAACAGGAATGTACGGAAATCCCTTTTATGCTAATATACTTGTAAGAACCTTCTATTTGTAGAGATGTAATAAGAAGTTACATACAGATAAGTGGCGCTCATCAATAATAAATGAAAACTAAACTCTTATCAATTTTAAAAAAAAGTCTATAAGAAAGATGTGAAAAATATCTGATCGATCGAAATAATAAAACAAAAGATATATTAAAATAAAGATATTCAGTATGTATAAAGTTTAGTACGCGTCATTTTAACTTGGCATTTATATAATATTTTTCTCTTCCATTTGGTTCACATATGCGAAGGAGCGCTCGATTTCTTCGAATCAGCGAATATATCCCTCTTTTTTTATATGTATAATTCAAACTCGAATTTAAAAGAAAAAGCTATGTCCCGCATATATCCGCACACCAATCGTCGTAAATCTCCCTCCCTGGTAACAAAAAGTCCATGTGCGAACGAATGTTTGAACACGTAATCTAAGGGCTATACTGCAAGGGCATTTTTCCGTGAAAAAACGTAATTTTAGTTTCGTTTAATTTAATTCTTTAGTTTGTGCACTTGTCCTAACCCTTCGTTTCCCCTTCATATTTAACATTTATTACTAACAAAATCTCACTCGCACGCATAGTAACGAACTTTACTAACCAAAAAACAATGGGCATCAAAGATGAGAGTAAATTTCTTTTTTTTTTTTTTTTATTTTTATTCGCATGAGAAATTGCAGATGTCGAAAGAGAATGAGCGCGCGGAGTATTATCATTAATAATTTTGCGGAAAAAAGTGCGAACAGCGCTAAAAGGGAGGGAGAATTTTCTTTTTCTTTCATTTAACTAATTAATACAAAATGATGGATATTATCTTCGTAATGCGTTTGTGTAATATAAGATGTATACTGTACAATTGATTTGTATTCGAATTTTTTTTTCAAATAAACTTAGTACAAACATTAATTTTATATTTACTGTTCTTAATCCTGTAGTTCTGCAAGATGGTGCTATAGTTTTTTTAACGATAAACTATAATTTCTCAAAGAGGAATTGTTGGTGAAAGACGCAAAAATACTCTGACGGATAAAGTTAACTTATTAGTATAAAAAGTTTGATAAATAAAATAAAATAGTACGTACGTATCCTTCTATGACAAATGGAAAAAAAGAAGAAAAAGTTATAAAGAATTAGGTAACATGTTAATTGATCCGTTAGTCCTAACTTGAATGACGCAATTAAATGCCATACCACGGTAGAGCTTGCACTCTGATCTTCGGACATTTTCTGTGTCTTTTATATAGTTACTTTTCCTTCCGAAATGCTCGCAATAATGTCACAAAAATGTAATATCACAATATTGTAGTTAATTAAATCAATGGAATCCTGCTGAGCAATCTTTATTTGCTTAACAAATTTACATCGACATAAAAAAATTTTGTTGTTTTCCCATTCATGATATCTGACGCAACGGATAAAAACTATAATCACTGTATACAATCACTTAGACACTGAAATATCTCATCATCGGTTAAACACGCACAATTTCTTTTCGTAACTTGTTTGCTACTCGTCATTACGTTGATGGTAATACAATGAATCAATAAATTAATCGGAAAAAATCATATTTAAAGTATAAGTAAAATGAATACAATAAAAGCTCATTTATAATTCAGAATTGATAGAATACTGATCCTCTATATCTTCGTGCACTAAGTTTTCTAAAATACACTATTTCTTTTTGGTATTTTTGTTCCAAAATACTTTTTATTTATTAGTAAATAAAAAAATGTAAGGAGGTAATAGTGACAACATATAAAAGTACCTAGAGATTGACTGAGATTAAATTTTTTACTTACCAGAGGAAGAATTCTTTACGATACCATACTTCCCAGGATTTATCGAATATTCGTAAATAGCAATTAAAAAATAGATAACCTCTGTCATAAATAATACCAAAATTGTTCCAATACTGTTTTCAATTTTGCTTAGCAAATGTGCATTCTGGAAAAGATTGCTCAATTGAACCCTAGTTAACAAAATTTTGTTTTACAGCTTTTGCGAAGTTGATGAGAAGCTTACAAAGAAGTATCTAGTGATTCCTTTAAATTAATTTTTATGATTAGTTTTCGTCGCTTATACTGTTCCTGATTTGTACTGATTGATCTTCCGAAAAGTATGCCGATATATACGAGCACCAAAAGTTACAAAATGAGCGACGCGAATAATTAAAATAAAAAATACTACGAGTGGATTTTTGAAATACATAAATTTCAAGCCATTACTCCAATCGGACATGAATCTCAGTGAAATTGCATATAGTAGTTGTTGAATGTAAGACTATGAAAATGTTTCACTGATGAATTTCACAAGCAATGTATCAATAACTATAAACGGACTGAGCTTACTTAAAAATACCGTTGCCAGTCGCATTAGCTTTGTTCTTAATAAAAACCCGTCCAGGCAAATTTTTCTGGGTACAGATGTTGCACAGTTTTGATAGCAGAAATCAAGCTGAGATAGTGATTCACTGTAAAAGTCAGCTGTCAACGTTGCGTAGTCTTTGTTTACAATTATAGTGGAAACGCTTTGTCAATTGATCGATTCATCAATGATAATTGACACAGTCGACGAAGAATTTGTATAATCCAAATAAGTAGTGATCAATTTCTCTGCCGTATCACATCCAGTGATATCTGTAATTTTTAATGCTACACCCATTTTCTCTGCTTGTATGCAAAGTTACTTCGAAACTGATACTGATTTCCTCCATCACACATTCATCGATTACCGCCATTAACGTATCGGTAAATTGATTCGATAACATGCACATTACCTTCAATTGACCTAAAGTACCGATTTTGTTAATTAATATTTTAGACGACAGCACGTCGTACGTTGAGTCTGATTCTGTAAAAGTTGAGAGTCTTGGATTCTGACGTAGAACCACCCAGCCACAAAGAATAAGCCAAATAGGCAATTGAATTTCACCGATGACAATTGAAGCCAAGTGTACTTATAATTTTGAGTTTTATAGAGGTTGAATTGTTGAAAGATGCTAACGAGTCCTTGATTTTTTATGTCAGGAAATTTGTAGGGCATGATAAATTGAATTTCCAGCGCATATTCGTTCGGATCCATGTGTCACTGCGTAGGCTGTCGCTACGTTTTGTAATGACAGATGGTTCGTTAATGCGTATAAGTATCACAGTATCAACTCATCCTTGAATAGAGCATGTTTGTCAATATAAATGTGAACTACTTCTACATTCAGCTATCTACTATATTAATCTTTGAATTGTCGCCTTTACCTGGGGTACCGTGATTTCAAATTTAGCTCACAACTTTTAATACCATCTATTTTTCCCATTGAAAGGACAGTTCAAAACAGTTGTAGTATCGTGAATAATTGGTATCGCAAACCTTCATTTTCAGGTCACCATGTTGATTATAATTGACATATAATATAATTGATTATATTTTGATTATATTATAATTATTATTGATTTCTATAAAGTTGAACGATCAAACGAACTTGCCTAGAAGTAAAATTCGATTGGAATTATATGAGCCGCCTCGTCGTAAGTGATCATTCGTCGTTTTTTTTAAAAGACTCATCTATCCTTTGTCATATGTGAACCTATTTGTTCTGGCGGTAAAATCGTCGTGGGAGCAATGAATAGAGATATTTTGTTGGAGCTATATGGAAATAACTTTTATTTTAATTAATTGACATTATCTCATACTGTCTACTTATTTCTTTCTTAAATAGATACATGAAGTACGTTTTGACTGTCCTGGTAATTTTCCTATGTAAATTAAGATACGCTTACGCTTTAGCTGGTTGAAACTTAAGCTTCGCGTTACGAGAACAACAAATACCGATCGTTCGTTTGATTTTACTTGGTGAGTTTGCTTTCTCGCGTCCGTTAGATGTCTCGCTACTAATGGGATTCACCGGATCTTTACCCGATATACCACTTGGAAATGCATCTATATTCCTCGAATCGAGAAAATTGCAACTCATGAATGATAGGTTGACGCTTTCATTGATTTATCATTCCTGCGTTCGTTCGTAAAAATAAAATTTCAGATGTTTTTCTTAATGTCATTCGCGATACATATGTAGCAGCTTTTATTCCTTTGTACTTTCTGCGTGATATCACGAGGGAATTTAAATCGCTGCGTTTGCTACTTAGATGATCGAGCGTGACGTTTTAAAATACTTCAGTCCGATTCAGTCTGATTTATTCATTTCTTTTTCATTAAAATAAGACACTTACGGTCACTTATACACATTTATACTTATAGCTTTTTTTTCATGATAAAAATGTCTTTAAAATTTCCGAGGAGTGTGAGTGCTCATGGTCTTGCCTTCCATCGTGCCTTTGATCGTAGCTATTCGCATCGATGGATTTTTCGATTTGTCCTGTTTTTGCAGGAGGGCCTTCCAATTCGTAAAGTATTTCGGATTCAGTAAGCAGTACATCACGAAATTTGTAGAGCACGAGATCGCTGACAAAACTGTCGCTATCAGCCGAAAACTAAGAAAAAGGACCAAGATTTAATAAAATAACGCTGGAAGGCATCAACTCGTCGCTGAACAGTTACTTGCGTTGCCATAACGGATTTGTCAACTAGACGCGGATCGCCGCCGTAGAGAATGGAAATCGCACTTCTGCGCGACGCTAAGTGCGTTGGGATTTCACCGACGAGAAATAGAAATACAATGGCGATCAAGATGATCGTAAGCTTAGATTGATCTTGAAAATAATTACAAATAAGGTGGAAAATCCGCGCGTGAATCAGCGGAACAAGAAATTCACCCCCTTCTCGTTTGTCGGCATTTTAGAAGGAGCTCTCTCCGCTTCAGATTTGTTCTCACTGTGAAAATCACGATGGCGTTGCAAATTAGCAAAAGCAGCGCCGGCAAAAGTGCAAACAATACAAGCTGCGTCCAGTTGAGTGTTGCGAACATCCTTGATTGAAATTGTTAAATTGTTTTTCAATATATTATGACGTACAGGCGCCGCACCGATGCGATCTGTTAGCGGCGTGAAGTCGCAGCCAAATTTTCCGCCGCGTCTGTCCCAACGAGTCTCTTAGGTAGAAATACGACTGATCAACGATCGACGCCCAGTGATAACGCTCGCAGCTGTTCGGAAGCTCGCTCGTCACGGCCGTTGGATTGACACCAGTCCGCGTTCGCGTAGAAAGTCCAGCGAGTGCTGTAATGTCGCGCGATGCATTTCATTTCGTTACATCCAAGGTGGTCGGCAAACGCGATTTTTGTCAAGGCGCGACGGCTCGTCCGGAGTACACTCGCGAGGTGTCCGACAGCGCCCTCGTAACGATGATCCCGTTGTCGTCGAAGGTGTAGATGAAGAAAAACGGTACGTTGACGAGGACAATCACGCCGACGCAAAAGCTCATGAGCTTTCTCGCCACGGCCTTCGTGCAGAGGCTCGGTTGTCGACACCTGGCGGACCTGCAAAGAGGGCATTGTGATTATTCCCGTCCAGAAGGAAGGAGAGCTTTGAGAAACGAAGACCCGCCATTGATTTAGACTTGCCATTCACGGGCGAAACGTAAGGAATACTCGTCTCTGATCGACGCGAGGAATTAGCATTTCGTTGGTTGTTAAAAATAAACTGTTTCAAGTTTATCGTGCGATAGGTTGCTCTAATGATCTTCGGCTTCCAGGTCGCTGCTATTGTATCGGACTGTGAAAATGTTGTTTGGATTGAGTTCCCCGAGAACGATGACAAGACGATCTACGGCCACACCAACAGCAGCCGAGACAGCGACGTTCGACGAGATCGAGCCCAGAGGTATGTAAACGAACACGTCGTACTCCATCCAACCAGCTCGCTTCCAGAACACTCCACGCGCCAGGCCTGAGAACGACAAGAGGATACAGGTGACCAAATCCGCCGCTGCCAGGACTGTCGAGTCAGAAGCGACCGGGTCATTTTGCGCACTCCGGAGCCACGGGATTTCGTGCTCACCGTCTCTGCAGGACCAACAGATTGACGAGGTTTCCCAGGATGCCGCAGAGGCAAATGACAGGAACGATCACGCTGTAGACGAGCCGAGAGCGGCCCAGGCGAGAGGCTCGTCCTGCCAAGTGCCGCCGAAGTGCAGACTCAAGTATATATAGCAGTCGTCGTCGTCGTTGTCGGCGCGACGCGCGCCGAGGTGCACGAGCATTCGGTGATCGTGACTCAGTGCCAACTATATCGAGCGAGCTCTTACCTCCGCCTCGAAGCGACACCGGTCATCGTCGAGCGGCACACTGAAGATTTGCGACGCGCCCGCGTCACCGTCTGGATTATCGAAAGTTATCGATCGGCTCTACCGACGAGCGCGCCCGTACGTGGACATTTTCACGAGTCCGTTGAACATTTTTGGGGATAATCGAAGAAAAACATCGACCTAACGCGCGTTTCGTGATGATACATTCAGTGTAATTTATTGCTTTTCATTCGATCACGACAAGTTCGCAGTGTTACAAATTATTGATGAACGGCTTAAAACTAACGCTGGGTGTCGATGGAGAAAGAGAGAGAGAGAGAGAGAGAGAGAGAGAGAGAGAAAGAGAGAGCGCGCGCGATTGGTTCGTAACAGGCGCGGGGAAAAAACTTGCGTCGCCGATTCACTTGGTGGGCAGGGTATCCGGCATCTGAATCTCGTAGACAGGTTTGCCGTCCTCGGTGATCCAAACGCTGCCGTTTTGCGCGCATCTCACCACGTAAACCAGCGCGTGTGCGACGCTCTCAGCCCTGCATACGAGGAGTAAACGAAGCGACGAGAAAATGAATAAATAAGTAAATAAGTAAATGCACGGACAAATAGAAGAGGCAGGAATGAAACGACCTCTGCGGACGTATATCCTTCATAGCTTGGACGAGCTCCTCGGGTCTCTCCACGAACTCGTCCTTGCTCAAGTTGTCGAGGAGCGGCGACTCCGTGAGTCCCGGGCAGAGCACGATGATCCTCACGCCGGTCCTTTGAAAGTGATACGGTTGCTGGAACAGTGGGCGGATCGGAGCGAGCAAACGACTCGGCAAACAAAGTGCGTGACTGGCGTGCCACCTACCGAGAACGAGCGGCTGAAGGCGATAACAGCGTGATTCGTGGCCGAGTAGACGGGCAGCTGGGGGAAAGCCTCGAGCCCGAGCACCGAGGCCACGTTCACGATCACGCCGCCTCGACCGCCGCTGTCCTTGCCCATGAGCTGCACGCCCAGCATGTTGGCGCGGAACACCGCCGTCTGCGAACGCGAGAGCAGCCTCGTGAACCGTCGGAGCCGTCGGCCCGCGGCGGCGCCCGCCCCAACTTACCACGTTCGTGTCGATGGTCTTGAGGAAGTTGACCTCGTCGATCGTCGCGGCGTTGTTGACGACGATGTCGAGGCCGCCGAGCTCGCCGACCGCCTGCCTGAAGATCGCTGCAAGCACACGCAACCGTTACTCCCGCGGCGGGGCTCGCGGTCGCGCGCTACGACCGAGACACCGACAGTCAAACTCGGGCCCTTTGGTCACGTCGCAGCCGAGGAAAGAGGCGCGGTTCCTGCCGAACTCCTCGTTCAGCTTCTCCGCCTGAGACTCGCCGCTCGCCGCGTCCAGGTCCACCATCAGCACCTTCTGCGAGCAGATGGCTTTCAGTTGGCGCGGCGCCGCTCGGCTCTCGCCGCTGCCCGACTTACCGCCACGCCGTTGCGCAACAGCTCCTTGCCGAAGGCCAAGCTCAGGCCGTTGCTCGCGCCGACGATCATCGCCCTCTTGTCCTTGATCTGCATGGTCGGCCTGTGCCTTTTCGAAGGCGAGCGCTCGAAAGACGGAAACGCGCCGTCGGCTGCGCTGAGCTTGCGACTGACCTAACTGTAGTAGCCCCGCGCTCGACTCGGTCTTTGCGTACCGAGTTTACACTTTGACCCCGTGCGCGCGTGTCGATCTGTGTGGGCACGTTGCGATAACGTATGTGCAACGCCTGCAACTCGAACAACGAGTGCTTTATCTTTCTCGATCCCCGTGGTGGGGCATCGAAATTCACGAGTGGAGATCGTTAAGTAAAGAGCTGCTTGGCAATTGGCCACCGGCTCCGCCAGTGGACAGTCATTTTGGCACGAAATTTTCACATCACTCAGGAGAATAAAAGACTTGGCAAAGTAATTGCACACGCAGGCATTTTATTACAACACGCCGCAGTTCAACGAACTTGCTTTCACAATTATTCCATTAAAATCATCGGGAAATCACTTGAATGATACGTTACCGGCAATTAGAAATTACTCGGCAACCATCGTCAAATGGTTATTAAATTATCGATATTGCACCGAGAACAACTACGGATCACTAAGAAACCTGTTGATTTCACTGTTGGACGGAGCTACAAATGTTCTGTTTTACCAGCTCTAGATTCTAATGGCGTTTGGGGAAAAAGCAAGCCAAGTCGTTCTAATTCTCAAGCGAAATCCTAATCATTCGATGACAGCGAGTAACTAGCATTTCCTCGTGAGGTTGATTCGAAAAAATGATCCCCGCCTTATCGCCGCAGACGTATCGCCAATGATCACGGCCGACGAGCACGTGTGACCGCACCGCGCGATGGCTTTCCCCCGCTCCGTCCACATTTCATCGACCTTCGCTCGCTTCCAACGTACGTATGTATATACGGAAAAGTCTTTTCTAAGTCGAGCGCGCTTTCGCCCGCGTTGTTTACATTATCAACCGGTAAGTAACGTCAGCGTGGTGGAGAAAAACTCGTGATCGCATGTCAATGAGGCGCATCTTGCCGACCACTAACGTCGGATTAACACGCGCGCACATTGTAACCGAGCATATCGAAGAAATTAAAAAAATATTTTTTTCAACGCTACGTCGGCGCTGTACAAAGCTTTCGTTATCGAAGTGAGGGGGAATACACAACTTTTCTCGTAGAAAACGTACATTTATTATTAAAACTTGATCACACAAAACGTGTCAGTGTAGCAGCGACATGTTATGCTCTTAAATCTAAATAAATTAAACGAAACAGAAACAGAAGAATATAAGTCTTTGGCATTACGTCCTAGTGAAAACGCGGCACCCATGAAGCTAAATCTAAACGCATTGTAGAGTTAAGAAACAAGAGATTCACAGAGTGCGGCATTAAAAGAAGTGGGAGGAAAAGAAGTAGAAGAAAACAAACTATCACAGTAGTGGCACACAACCGTCAGCGGCGAAGAATACTTGTTTCGATGGTTCCGTCAGGCGCAGCTCATCAATCCAGTCCTCGTGTTGTCGCAGACCTCGCGAATAGGTCGTCCCTTGCTCGAGTGTCTGGAGGTGTCGCTGACGGTGAAGTTGTCTTTGTAGAGGCGTCGCAGGCTACGGTAGTTGGGCACGAAGACCTGGTACGGCGGCTGGCCGTTCTGGATCACCCAAATGGAGCCCGACTCGGCCGAGCGCAGAATCGACATCAGGCCCTGGCCAACGACGTACGGCCTGCAAGCAAAGGGACGCGGGCCGGTGAGGAGGGGCGGCGGGCAAGTCGCGGGAGGCGGGAGGCGCTCACGTCTGTATGGCGAGCTGCTCGAGGTTCTTGACGAAGTCGGCCTTCATGAACCTGGAGAAGAGCTTGTTGGGGCTGTCGATGGTGAGGGCCGTCTCGGTGAGGCCCGGGCAGAGCGCGAGCACTTTCACCCCGGTCCTCTGCGCGTTGCACGCGGCCTGCGAGCAGAAAGAGCTTGGTCGTTTGACGCCGCCTCGCTCGCCACCACGCTTCGCCGCCGGCGTCGCGTTACTCACGGCGAGCGACCGCGACAGCCCGATGACCGCCTGCTTGGTGGCGGTGTAGACCGGCAGCTGGACGGTGCTGCGCGTGTCCGAGTGCTCGGCGACGTTCACGAGGATGCCGCCGCGGCCGGACTTGTCGCGGCCCATGTGCTCCATGGCCAGCGTCGCCACCGACACCATGCCGGCCTGCGAAAAGCGGACGGACGGACGGTCGGTCGGATCATCGGCTGCCTCGGTCGACGCTCGCTGCCGGGGACGCCCCCGACGAGCCACTCACCAAGTTAACGGCGATCTCTCGCTCCCAGCGCCGCTCGTCGAGTACGCCGGCGTTGTTCACGACGATGTCGATGCCGCCCATCAGGCTGTCCGCCTCGGCGAAGGCGGCTGCAACGCGAGACGATGGCGCGTCAGTCGGTCGCGTGCCTATGCTCGCGGGCGCACTTACCGCGTACGTGGTCGTGGCGGGACACGTCGGCGTGGACGAAGATCAGCTTGTCGGGCCCGTGCGACTTGTCGACGGAGCTGGCGAGCCGCTTGCCGGACGCCTCGTCCGCGTCGAGCACGCAGATTTTCTGTGCGCAAACCAAGCGGATCAGCGCGGCTCGGGGGCGGCTCGCTCGCTCGCTCGCTCGCGCACGGCTACTCACGTTGGCGTCGAACTGCAGGAAGTGGCCGACGAAGGCGTGGCCGAGGCCCGCGGCTCCGCCGGTGATCAGCACGTTCCTGCCGGACACCACGCCGGCGATCTCGAGCTCGCGCGCCCTGTCGTCGGACGAGCGCCGCGACATCCTCGCCGCCTTGTCCTCGCTTCGGTTCGGCCTGGCAGTCACTGCGGGACCACGTTGGCGTTCAGCTTGTACGGACGGCGCGAGCGGCCTCCGAGTGCCAAATGAGGAAAGTGCGGCCAACTTACTCATCGTCCGGGCGAGCAGCGGCAGCGCGACTCGTCACTGGGATGTACGCGCTCGTACGGAGAGAACTGCTCCTCGGCTAGTGCACGCCCGCCAATTTATACTGCTGCCGATGGCAGAGAGACGCGAAGATAAAGCCGGCACGCGCCCCGACCACTTTGTTGGCGTGATATCGACGCCGGTACTGCTTCTTCGTTTTGCACTGCTGCGCCGCGCCGGTTCACGGAAAATGCGAGAGAGAGCTTTTCGCCTTGTGGACGTCTCGCGATAATAATCGCTCGTTTCTCTTTCGAGAAGGACAGGCTTCGCGCGTAACACGTCGAGCGTTATCGCGATCGGCTTCTCGAATGACGCCAATTTGGAAACGACCGTACGCGACGCAACGGCGCTCAACGGAGTTCCCTCCGCTGCACCGAGCATCGCAGTCGAAGAAAGGGGAAAATTGATTATCAACGACATACCAGCGAACGTGCAGTTCTGCCTCGGCGATAAACGCCTGGCGATTCATTTAGCGAGCGCGCGCCAGACATCGCCGCGACATTGTTTCAGAGAGCAGATAAACAGAAGTGAGTCGAACGAAGGCGCATCGTCGATCGAGAGAGGCGCGCAGCTGGCGCGCAGCTGGCGCGCGCCGGTAGATTCTAGAATGCGAGCTACGCAATTCCGTGGCAATTAATCTAGGCGCGTGGATAAGAGTTGCTTCGTCACTTCTCGCTATTGTTCTGCGTCGTCGCAAGAAGCGCGCCAAGCGATTGACCTATCCTTCCGCGCTGATGCTCGAACAACGACGATCGATTTCAATTAGCGAATGGACTTTTTTCGCTTCATTCTTTTCCTTTTACTCTCAGACTTCATAGTTCTGGCATCGCGCGCTGAATGAACGAGTTATACGAATAGTTTATTCTTTCTTTCTTTTTTTTAATTCGCATATACGTCGTCTTCTCGAGACTAGGAAAACAGTGGTGTTTTCATGCCCAATTGGATGTATACATTTTAAATATGCCCGTAAAAAATGTTGGATACAACTACAACCCGCAGGGATAAGTTCGTACTTGATAACATTTTTCAAAGGTGACAAAATTACGATGTAGAAAACTAATCGCGGTGCTACAGTGAAAGCTCAGCGTTTTTAAGTGCTAACGTATGATTTTGCGTGTTGAGAAAAAAAAATGAAAAAAGACGACACTCCCCATGCTTCGGTCTCTCGAAGTTAGACGAAACAGCGCGTAAAGCGGTAATTCTGTGTGATAGTTAGTTTTCGAAAAATATTCCGCTCGATTAAAAATTTATGTAACGCATTGTTGACAATTGAATAACTATGTCAGTGCTTATCGAGAACCAACCGAAATTTCAATAACACGCCAAGATAAAACTTTTATCGACGAGCTAGACGAGGAGAAAAATCTCTGTTAATTGTAAACGCATTTGGCCTACAAAGAAATTTACGATAGTCTGCATTGGTAATTCACTCTGTAACGTAAGCACGTGAAAGAGAGGGGGATAGGGTGCATAAATAAATTTACGGATCAATCGTCTGGTGTTGATACTGTGATGTGGATTAAGGAGATTAAACTGCATTCTATCTCGCGCGGCTTCCATTCAGTGGCAAAATGTGAACTTGATGCGCCAACGCAGAATCGATAATTTGTACATAAAAAAAATTTTTTTTTTTCTTACGGACCAAGACACTCGATAAATATCTAAAATAAGATTGTAAAAATGTATGATCAACAACATGAATATTAGTTCGTACAAGAAATTTATGTTTTATAGCTTGTGATGATGAGAAATTTCGATAACTTATCGGCTTGATTAAATTAGTTAATAATTCCACGAAATTCATTGATTTAGTGAGAGTGGTGAATCGAGCTGAAACTTATTTGTTTCTGGCCTCTGTAATATGTAGTTTGCTTTTATATTTCATATACTTATGCTATAACGTTGAATCGTGTGTATGACAAATGTAATTAATAGCTTTTCTCATTGTTCATTAAAAACCACGATTTTAATGCCTTAGCACAGAATCGCTTTTTAAATAATACAAACTCATTCGAATAGTACGGATAATCCATGCGATTCGATACATTTTTTTTCCTTCTGCCAGCATGCCAAATTCTTCAGGAAATCGACTTTCCCACATCTTCCAAAAATTTATTTGTATTCTAATCTCGCTCTGTGAACTTTTACGTGCTTCAACCTTATGCTTATTAATAAAAAATCACTTCTCAATGGCACCAGCAACATTTCAGCGAGTAGACAATAATCTGCATCAAAACCAATCTAAAAAAAATATTCCTCAGAAAATGCTTGCAAGCTTTCGAACTCGCAGAATAAAGGTCAAAAGTTCAAGCTGGCTCTGAAGTGCGCAGAGCAATAACTTATCTGCGTGTGCGCGAGTATGCCTTGGCTCTCGGACATTCTACAAGCGCAGTTTCTTTTTTTTTTCTTTTCCGGAACGATAAGAGAGAGCGTCAGAATTTTTTTTTTTGGTTCTACATTATCGCGTTCCGATGATTTATCGTTGGTTTGCTTTATAATTCGAGATTCTCGTAATAATGCGTAACTAGTCGGTTTAATTGTGCAGAAATTCGAAAGAAAACAGAAGCTTCCCGATGACAACGAGCGGATGAAAGAGTCGTAGAGTTTTCGTTGTAGTCTATCTGTATCGATTATCATTTCCTTGAATTCTTCGGATTAATAATTGTCTTCCGTCTTCGAGTAATTAAGTGCAAAATATCGATGCCTATTCATTGTACTTTGCACACTGACCCAGGAAAGTTTTTCTAAAGATCTTTCAGCTGAGAAATTCGATGCCGATTCAAGAAACTACTTGTTTACGCGAGTAGAGACAAACGTTCACAGCTCAATTGTACTGATGCAATTGTCATGAAAATAAACGTAAAAGAAACGTTGGTCTGTTATTCCGATTCGAGTTAGGCGCGAACCTTACAGGTCTGCCGATAAACTGGAAGACAGGAAGTCGATACAATGATAAAGGAGGTCGTCTACATTCGACTTAGAGTGCAGTAATATACGATACGTTTCGCGACATTTCGAGCGTCGTACATATGATATCGTCTGCAGAAGCGCGAAGAACATTCTGATAGAATGTACACGACTGCGTGAAGATTCGTGTTTATCAAGAAAAATGCGATTTTTCAACACGTCGTGTGCGCGCGCTCGGGTTCGGCGTCGATATCTTGGCGCTGCAAATTTTCTCTTTCACGCGGCTATCTACACCGGAGAGCGATCCAACTTTTTGCTCTGCTCTAGCGTTCGATTTTCGAGGCGCGACATTGAGAGTTGAGCGAACTCCCTAATAGAAATAATTACCCTCGACGAATGATTACTTCATAGTTCGCCTCATCGCTAAAATTACCAATTATAAAGTCGCATGACGAATAATGATAAGGTTTAAAAATAAATTCGTTGCAATCTTCGACCAAGTCGTGCTAAAAAATCATGTTCCATATGCAGCTTAATCGGAGATTGAAAATTATTTTTATTTATCGTGCTCATCAAAATGCTAGGCCACCTCAGGTAAGTGATGACAATGAATACTTTTAAATGGTCCAAAGTCTGCATGACGCGTGATCAACGATGATTTCTTGGAAATACTGTACACACGAAAATCCATCTCCTTGATGTTAATGCTTTGCATTCAAATTGCAGATACATGTATATGATCCACGGTGAGGGATAGATTGCAATTGTGCGAGTTTGTAAATTGTCGCGCGCTCTAACTCATGTAATTTCAATAACAAAATATGTGCTTTTATATAATCGAGGAGATAAGCTTGTCGTCGTCGTATAAACTTTGACGTCTAGACTTGCAAGCGCTTTCGATTATATTCGGAGATGCGAGCTTAAGGTGAACTGCTTTTCTTTGTCTTGAATCCGTTGTCAATAAGGAAAACGATCTTTTCTAACAATTGATTGTGTTTATTCCGAGTCATTACGAATGTTTTGCCATGTGCGGTAATGCACTTAATGGAAATGATATAGGAAAAAGATTTTGATACTAATGAAAATACGATGAATGATCTTTTGCCTCTTCTCTGTATTATCTCAACATCGGGAATCACAATGTCCGCTGTACAAAAAACAGAAAGAGACCCATACACATCGTCAGGAAATCGTGCACCGCTGTTCGATTTTTTTTATCCTTAAACGTCATCATTCGCAACACGACTATCCTGTATCTCTTTTCCCAGAAAAAAATTTATAACAGTCACAAACGAACGTCATCCCCATGCGTTACATTACGACTAATGCTTTTCTTTTTCTTTCATTCAATTTCCTTGTATTTTTCTTTCTTCTTCAAATTCCAAGTGTCGTGAGATACAGTGCGTTGTCTTTCGATTATTATATCAAGCCAGAATAAATTGATTTTCGCAGGCACGACACTCGTCCACTCAAAATAATCAAAAACCGGATAATTCATGAAGATAAAACAATCGCAGCGAATCTATATGATTAAAAAAGAAAAACGAAGGAAAATATTCATTCAAGAAAAATAGTAATGATAATAAGGAAAATACACTTGGATCAAGATCGACGGCGCTTGATACTCGTCCGGAACAATATAACACCTCGAATTAATAGTTATGTGTAACCTGCTTATTTTTTCGACGACGATGCACGTCCGGAAATCGCCCCCGTGTTCTCTTGTTTGTGGGCAAGAACACGCGGGGGACGCCCATCGACGACAAAGACAAAATTCATCAACTGCGCGTATGTGTACCAGGCACTGGTAACCCTCTCACTTGTACAAAAGTTATAAGTAAAGTTATTTTAATACGTTCCTCGTAAAGACGACGATGTATCAAAGCAGGTTACGGCAAATTTTTTTTTTCTTCCGATTTAATTTCATTTTGTTAGATTACCACGGCACGAGAGAGATGTATATTTATAGTTTTATTCGCAGAGCATTTTTCTCTGTAAAAAAAGAAACGTTAGCAGTGACACCGTACGCGTAATATGGACATAACACAAGTTTATTAAAGGAGAATTCGCACGCATTTTCTGAATTCGGTCAAAAAAAAATGCATAAATGCGTACATAAAAAACGTTTCTATTTTTATCAATTCCCGTCACTTCCGACAACGCGGATACAATCCAGCTATACCATGGGTCGCCTTTCTTATGTAAGACCATTCCTATATTTATTAAAAAATTACTTCTTTTTGTTTACTTTTTCTTTTCATCGATCTAACGATTCTCCTTGTCAAATTGAATTAATTACGACGGTGTATGCATACATATATAAATAGCATTGTAGACGAAAAGTGCCGTGGTCCCATGCGCGTATTTTTATAATTTCTTTTCGTTATTTGGTTTTTTATAATGAGCATTGTACCTCCTATGCAGAAAAGAAAACTTGTAAGTTTGAAATGCATCCGGCGCACTTCTTTATACACAGGCGCATGATGATAAAGTTACATTTACTCTTTTATCCTTGTAAATTCTTTCATCTCTCTCTCACTCTCTCCTCTCTCTTCTTTCTCTTCTTTTTTTCGTCTACTTTTCTTTTTTAGCAAAATTAATGTTGCGAGCCCATAATAATCTAACTCGGATAATTCTTTCATAATATCGGCGTACGATCGCCTAACGGAGACAAGCCACGTTCAATCCTCGCTCTCACTCAAACGCGCGTTTACCGTAAAAATCTTATACACTAAATGAATACTTATTTATAAATAGCGCGTGTCTATTTTATCTTTCCCTTTTACTCATTGAACTATCGGATTCATTTCGTTCTAATGCCATACGGAAAACTGTTTGGCGAATGAATGAGAACGAAACAGACCCGATATCTTTCTATTTCCTTTCCATGTTCGCTCGACCTCACATGTTACACAGTTCGGTTGAGCGCGTGAGACTCGTCGAAGGGCTGAGATTACGCAGTGCCTGTCACCAAACGCTTCGCCGGCTGACTCGTGCTGGTACTTGACGATGAGGCTGCATTCGTATTACTTGCACTAGTGTTAGTGCTGGTGGTGTTATTACTTGGCTGTTGTTCATTAGTCAAGGTGGTGCGGTTACTTTGGTTGCTTTGTCCACTTGACGATCCCTGATTCAAAAAAAGAATTATTTTGAATTTTTATCCGAATTTCATGGTACATTTTATAAAAATTAACGACTGAAATATTATACTTATTGAATAAAAAGAACTTTAGTCAGTTTTATTTTTTTAAAATGTAGTAGTATTATTTTTATGAAGATATTGCATTGCTAAACAACTTTTACCAATATACAAGCATAAAAAGGAAAAACACGATTTTATTTTGAATTACTTTAGTATTAAATAATAAATAAAATCTACTAGAAAAATTAATTAAAAGTAAATATGAATATTAAAAAATTGTAGTTTAAAAAATATATAAAACATAAACTTTTAATCGAAAACAAGAATTACAAACTCTACGCGCAAAAATTAAAAAAAAACAATAAGTCAGAATTACAAAAATTCTAAAACAAATTAAGTTCGTGAAAATGTATGATACCGCAATAATTGTATGCAATTAATTTTATTGATAAAGTTTGTTTTCTTATTTTTCAATAATTCAATACAATGTACATTTTACAGAGAAATTCTTAAGCCTATTAATCGGACAATCTGTACCTTTTATACACAAAATATCTCAATACAAAGATAAAATCAGTCGTAGGAATGTTTCACGCCGACAAAGTACTATGTACTAACCGTCTGCGAGTTTTGCTGCTGTTGCTGCTGGTTGGGTCTGCGTTGACCACCACCACCACTACCACCACCACCACCACTACCACCACCACCTCTTGGGCCTCTGTAACCACCACGGTTGAAGTTCTGATTGCCAGCCTGATTATTACGTTGGTGGTACATCATATTGCCACCACCCATGTTCCCACCACGATTGTTGTAGTAACCACGACCACGGAAGTTGCCGCGTCTCATCGACGCCACGCCAAATGTCTCAGAATTCAACTTGCGCTCTGTCCTCCAATCTGTACGCTGAGATCGACTACAAACACATTGAAAATACATTCATTTTTCTCAGCTGAAAAATGACAGTTTAATGTTAAAAGTTATTAAATATTTCTAATTAAATATTTTTAGATTTCGTAAAAACTTTCTTAAATGATTAGCAAATATATTACTTTTCAAATAGAAAAGCGTTTCATAGTAGTCTAATACCGCTAGTTATGAATGAATAATGAATTTAAAAAATTTACTAACCCTTTACTCCTTTCAACAGCTTCACAGCTAATGTTATCGAAGAATGATTTGGCTTTATCGTAATGTACAATTTCAGGCTGTTCCTCCTCAGGCTCATTGTCACCCGCTCCAGTCTCGTTGCCACTGTCATCTTTTTTCTCACTTTCAGGGCCACCCACGCCACCATCGATTTTTGTTTTTGCCAATTTCGATCTGTTAAAACAAAAATGATATAATATACTGTACTTCTGAAAAACATGAAATGGAAAAATAACCCAATTTTAATAAAAATAAAAATAAAAAAAAATGTCGAAGCAACGCGTAACCGAAAATGATAAAGCATCATTTTTCGATTTAAAAATTGCCACAATTTTTTAATTTTGCATGAGTTCCACATTCATTGTTTCAAATTGATCGTTGAAACAAATCCGGCACATATCATGCGTGAGTTTTTCTATTTATTATTTGACCAAGCTATCAGTGGAATCCTGACTTGATCTTTAAAAATTGAATAAGGTGAGATTTAGACTGGAAATGCCAGTATACAAGTTTCATATTTGACTAACTGAGGACTAACTTAGATAGATCTAGTAATAGAATTAAATTGTAGAAAATGAAAAATTTGATTGTTGTTCCAAAACATCATTTCAAGATATAATTAATTATTATAATAAAAAAGTTACAACAAAATTATTACGAATCTATCAAACGCAATAATAAGTCAATAATACATTAATAGATTAAGTTTTTGTAAACACTTTCATCAATCTCACATAAAATTATTAAGAACCCTACACGTACCTAAGCTCCTCGAATTCGGTGTTGGCTTGCTCGAAATCGTAGTCGTTGTCGAATTTTAGGGTGTTCTTGGCTTTGTTACCACCAGGCTGATTCCTAAAATTACCACCACGTCCACCACGAGGACCACCAGGTGGACCGCCACGACCTCGCATCATTTGAGGACCACGTTGCTGGTTGTTCATCCAGCCGCCACCACCCCCACCTCCTGGACCACGATTACGCATGTTCTGACCGCCTTGATGCATCTGACCGTCTCTTTGATGCTGTTGCTGTTTACCCTCGCTATACTGAGACATACCACTCGCTCTTCCACTGTGGAACGTTTTATAGATGTAATTAATATCCACATTTTAATTAGAGAACCAAACTATTTTTTTCAAATGAAACCGATAATAATATAAGTTACCTAACAAACAATGAATATATTATTTTGATAAAAATCCTTACCCATCACGATCTCTATGAGGTACTTGCGTGTTTCTCAAATTTTGCTTATCTCCAATCTTGCCAATATTGTTAGATTGCTGATTAACTTGGACACCTTGGTCCATTGTTGGACTTTTTCTTGTCAGAAGTGAGGTCGGAGTCGTTGAACGAGATCCTCCACCAATGATATCCAATACACCTAATAGATTTATACAATGATAAAGTAGTCAGACAATTAGATACTTAAAGATGGCAAGCAACAGATTAATTTTGCAAATTTGACATTTCAATGAAAAACATTTTTAAAATGATATACAAAATCGAGTTCCAAAACACTACAAAATACTGTTTCATAAATTTTGAAAGTTAACATATGTGCAAAAATAAAAAATATTTTTTAATGACAGATGTACCTAACTGTTCTTGCTAACATTTCTGATTTTTTCTATTACAACTCACTAATGGCAGCTGATCGCAAAAGTAAAGCAAAGTTGTGTATGTTGAAAAATGAAAACATAAAAGAATTGTCATTGTAGTATTTATAAAATATAATACTAAATACTAAATAGAATTTAGTGATTCAAAATAAAATTCATTTTTATACACAGAAAAACATAGGTAAGCAAAAATAGTTTATAGCAAAGGTAATTTTTAGGCTATTATTTAAGATATTAGATTGAAAAATTAGAAAAATTTGTAAAGAGAAATGTAGTATTATAATTAGTGGTGAAAAAATGTAAGATTGTGCAGTATGTTAAAAACAAGAAAATAGCTTAGTAACTTTCAAATAAAAATTATTATAAAAGTTCAATTTTTAACCCAAACTTTAATCAAAACCAACTAGTAAAATATTCTAGACAGCTGATTTTTATAAAAACAAAAAAAAAATAAAAAATTAATTCAATAAACAATATAAATTGTATCTACAGAAATGTATAATGCATTCTACAATGAAACTACTAAATATCAAAATTTCTTTAGAAAAGCCAAAAGATTGATAGTTTTTCCAAAGAAATCGTAAAGAATAAAGAAGATTAAAAATAATAAATAAAAAAAGCAGTATCACACAAAATAGCAGCAACAGCAAAAGCATCTCAGCAGCAAGCATGCCATTGGCAGGTTAGATAATAGAATCATAGCAATAACAGTTTACCATCCTCCAGTGATTGATCTTTTGGCAAAGACTCGATATTGGTGGTCGATTGTGAGTTTGATAATGCAGTCGCACTGGGTTCTATGGGACCTAGACCTAACTCACTTGGTTGTTTGTTCATGGCTGGCCTATTGGGCGCTGCTCCCATGCCTATCATTGGACCCATAGCACCCATAGAACTCATGCTGTATGGTGGTCCAAATTGACCTCCCATGCCACCCATTTGACCCATCATGGGATGTGCAAAACCTTGTTGAGGTTGATATGACTGCTGTCCCATTGGCTGAACTGTCATCTATAAAATTAATTATGCAATTAAACATGCAATGTTATGATTGCTCCATTTATTTTTCTTAAAAATCTAAAAGAAACTTGTAATAATATCTTGCATGCTATTTGATTGTATGCTTAATTTTGATATATTATTTATTTAATTCAAACAAGCATTAACTATATCTATTTATATTCTATTAGCATATCATTTTATGCTGGATCTGAAATTGAATGAAAGTTAATTAAAATAAAAAAATCATGAAATATTGTTGAAAAGTAAGTAGCAAAAGACCAGTTATAATAATAATATTTGATAATTAATAAGATTACATGTTATTTTAATGTTAGTTTCAAATACTAAAACAAAATTAAATTTAATTGGAATTATGTAAACACTTGAGAAAACAAAATCAAAATAAATAACATGACAAAGTAAATTAGAAAGCATCATCAATTGGATAGTCAGTCTGGTTTAAAAACAAAACTAGATATACCTGGACAATGGCTGGATCATTGGGCAATGTGCTAACACTGTTGACAACTCTGATGTCCTTGATATCTGAGCCACGGAACAAGATGTACTCATAAACTTGATTTTGAGGTGCTACTGGAAATTGTGTTTCCCTGTCCTCTGTGCCAAATGATTTAACTGGAAAATAGGATTAATTATTGTCATTATTGGTAAACATAGTCATGAATTTATTACAACGATAATTTTAAAAATAACGCTATAAAAATTGATTTTTTTTTCTTTCTATCTTCTCTTTACTTAGTAATTTATGCCATTTCAAATAAAAAAAAATTATACTATTGAATTATAATTTACAATTTATATCAGCGCATATTATGTAATTTAAATTAAAAAGTTATTTAACGAAAAATCAAATTATAAAATTGATCTTAACGAAATCCCGCGATTTTTATGAAACTTATGAAAAACGTCGACCAATTTACAGAATCAAAAAATATTTGTGTAAAAATCCTTTAGAATCTTCATCGAAAGCAAAATAAAAAAGAAAAGCGAAAGATTAATCACAAATTGAGCAAAGTTCAATAAACTAAAGTTCATTAACTCAAAATTCCGAGCGCAAAAGTCAATTTTAAATCTTTTATTTTGCAACGGAGACCTTTCGAATATATCGCGAGACTCGTTCAAGGAGAATCAAACAAGCTGCCGATGTAAACAAGTCTAATATACTCGCAAAAGAAATATATGATACAGGATCCTCGCGAAATTCCATTAGAAAATTAAGTTTAACGAACTTTTAGGAATTACCGCGTAAAGTTACAAAATCAGGAGCAAAAGATTTTTCGAGACCGACTATATACGCAACGCGGCGAAACGTATGTAATGTAATTGTTTTTTCAACATGTAGGGCATCGTTCATAATCATTATCAAATCGGAGTATCATCGACGTTGCCGGTAAAGAGTCATCAGAATGGATGTATTCGAGATTATTCTTTTGCAAGAATTTGCTCAGCATCGAAAGAAAGTAAGAGAGAGGGAACACAGAAAGCGTCGCGTCCATCTTGAATATAAGAGAAAGAGACAGAGAGATAGAGAGAAAGAAAGCGAGACCAGACAGAAGAACTCACCATTTGCAAGGGCAATGGTGCATTCCTGGGGATCAACGGTGAACAGTCTTCCCTCGTAACGAATGTCAGCCTTTGAGATCAGGCTGATCTTCGAACCAAGTTCCGGCATTCCAGCGCTCATTTTCACGGCTTCCTTTCGTCTTGCTGATCGACGTGATATTAACGGATCCTCGCAACAGACTCTACCTAACTACGGCGCAGCTGTAGCCGTGCTGTGACGTGTAGCGGCGGCGCCGGTCGGAGCGGGGATATTGATGTGCGCGCGTCGGATTTGGTTCTGGACTTTTTCCAGTCTATAACGGTGTCAAATTTAAACGAATGATTGACGATTTTATTTGTTAATAAGTAATTATAATATCTTGCTATTCTCTCGAGTGTAATTGTCCATCAGAAATGATTCTGATTACTCATTCTAATCGAAAAATAAGTTTTAAATAGTTGCTTTCAGATGTGACGCACTTGCATTTAAACTTACAATAAAGATTACAATATAATAGCTACATTATTTATGTTGTATTCACTTTCTAAGATTGATAACTTTGATATTTATTTAAGAAAATCAAAATAATCATAATACATTGCGAGTGAACTCAAAGGAAATGATAACTTCTCATGAAAACAACCCATCGCAAAGGTTCTCGACGAGTGTCTAGTTGGGTCTCGTTCCGTGAATGTACATCAGTTGAGCGCGTCGTCAGCAGCGCCTGGCAGCGCTGCACTTGATACACACCATCCAAACTCAACATGGCGGCATCGTTAGCACGGATCTGTCGTACTTCAAGTCTGCTAAAACCCGCGAATGGGCCAATTTACAGCCAGGTATGTACTTTACCAACCGACTTGTCGTTGATCTGGACGACTAAGTAAATTTTCCTTGGCGATGGTCACCTTTGACGATGTTAAATTTAAGTGGAACTAAGCCACCGTTTTGACTATCCTCGTGTGCTCTGCCGTCGGCTGCTATGGAAGAGCCTCCATTCGAAGACTATGTAATTCGCCGAATTCCACGTAGACATCATCATGAACTTAATCAGATTTGTTGTCGAAGTTGATTCGACGCTAATGTCGCAAGACATTCAGTCACCCGGGTGTTGGGGGTGTTGGTTTTACGCGCGCGTTATGTAACCCCCACGGTCGACGAGCTCCAAAAACCTTCGCGCATCTGCTGTAATTTAATGTAATTTTAAAGGTTTTTTGAAATCCATAGCTACTGATAGTTGACAAAGATACGTGTATTAGTGGAAGCTGTCGATACACTGTTTTGGGAATTACGCTCAATAATATAAAATTCAATGTCACTAGGTCTGTTTTCCCCTGTGAAAGCTTTTTGAAATTTTGAAGCAAACTTAGTTTACCTAAATGAAAGGCCACTTGATTTCATGAAAGTTATTGAGGTGCAAATTCCTAATAAATAATGTTTATTTTTAAAAAACAGTTATGTCATTTGAAATTGTGTCGTGTTGATTGAGATAAAACTATTTGACAGATTATATTGTTAATGACTAGTGACTTTTGTTTGCAGATTTGTCAGTGAAAAATATCTTGAAATATTTAGGTTGAACTCTTTTTCATATCGTATTCACTAATTGTATCAAAATCTAGCTATTTTTGACATAGAAGTTATTGATTCTATTTCATTGTAATTAGTGTTCTGTGAATGTGAATCAAACAATTATTAGTGATAGTAACATTTAAAAATTATGTCTAACATTTATGACATAAAATAATCAATGAAACTTTTTCAGAGTAATAATTACACCACAGCCAAAGAATGGACAAAGGCTCAAAAGTTGGTAAGTCTACATGTACAAATTTGTCTCTATTAAAACTCCTAATTAACGCACATCTCCCATATCCAAAATCAGATTTCCCTATGGTTCCTTTCACTCTAAAGCTAGTGGCCCTCAGTGAGTAAAAATTAATGTGTAAATTCTTGTATTATTTGTAATTTGATGTTAATGCTTGTATTTCTAATTTTACAGGCAACAGCATGTTTAGGGGTGACTGCTGGTGGTATCAGTGCTCTTTTATTTGCCTTAGATAGATCAGTAAAGGCAGGCGAACTTGTAGCACATCCACCTCATTACCATTGGAGCTTCTCTGGACTTTTTCAATCTTTGGATCATACTAGGTAATTACTCAAACTGTAGTCCAAGCCTTTTTGTTAAAGAAAATCACTCCTTAAATCATATATTTTCTTAAGTATGCGACGGGGTTGGGAAGTCTACAAAAATGTCTGCTCAGCCTGTCATAGTATGCAATATTTAGCTTATCGTCACCTTGTTGGTGTTACTCATACCGAGGACGAGGCTAAAGCTTTGGCTGAAGAAGTTCAGGTAAATACTCATATTTATTCTTCTATTGAAAATTAAAATAAATGTTTTAAATGAAAATTTGAAATGTCAGGTAAAAGATGGTCCTAATGACGTGGGTGAATATTTTATGCGCCCTGGAAAACTCTCAGATAGCATCCCCTCGCCATATCCTAATGAGGAGGCTGCTCGAGCGGCAAATAACGGTGCTTACCCACCTGATCTTTCATACATTGTCAATGCTAGACACGGAGGAGAGGTGATTATTGTTGATTGATAATTTTTTAGTTGCTTTAAGTTTGAAATAAAGATTATAAAATGAACCTCATTAATAAAAATCATATTACAATATTTTTAAAGTTAATAAGCTGTGAGAAAAATTTCATTACAATATTTTTAAATTTGAAAATTCTATCCATGAAAAACTATGAAATTGTATTAAATAAAAATTTAACTTTAAAATGACTTATAAATAATTAGCTTATATTCTCATATGATGCCATATCGAAGCGGAAAAATTTTTTTTACATTTAAAAATTGACATTTTCAGAATTACGTCTTTTCGCTGTTGACCGGTTACTGTGATGCACCAGCTGGAGTCACTCTTAGGGAAGGACAGAACTTTAATCCTTACTTCCCCGGTGGAGCCATTGGTATGGGTCAGGTAAGTCATACACGTCTATAAGATGTTGAATTTGAGTATATTATCGGTATGATTCACAATTTCCTGTTTTTTTAGGTCGTGTATGATGAGGTACTTGAGTTCGAGGACGGTACGCCACCAGTAGCCTCTCAAATAGCTAAAGATATTACTACATTTCTTATGTGGACTTCGAACCGCGAATACGACGAGAGGCAACGATTAGCCATCAAGGTAAGAAAGTGGCATTTTTTAAATACAAAAATATTAAGATAACAATTGATTAACATTTGTTATATCCTTAGGTTATTGGAATTGGCGTTATTCTGCTGGCTGGAATGTATCATTTAAAGAGACACAAGTTCTCTCACATTAAAACTACCAAACTAATGTTCATCCCGAAAGCCAAGAAACAGTAGTAAACAATTTTTGTTACCATCAACAAGTTTTAATTCAAATCTGATAGCTCACGAAAAATTGCTTCGAACACATAGCGGTTCTGGTTATAATGTGTAGTTTTACAATTGAACTAAAGTCAAGGAAAATTGCGTTTTTTAAGAGCCGCGCCATTTGTTATCAACATCCATTATTTGTTTCTTTCAGTTGCGAAATTAAAAAAAAGAAAATAAAAACCCAACGATTTGTTATCGATGCCAATGAGTAAAATTGTACAATGTACATACATAAAGTAATACAGACAATGGTATCATTGTCTTGTCGAATTAAATCATTAATTCACCTATATAATCTGTTGTTTAAAATTTTGTTGACTTTTACCTGTTATCAAACGAATTGGTAACTATAATTATTGTAACCAATCTCCAAGATTCCACTTGACATTCATTTTATACTTTCTACATAATTATGAATGGTCAATTCTTGTAAGTTAGCTTCCTTGTTATGAACTTGAGAGATTACAAAATCATGCAATAAAAATGAATAAGATAATCTTAATAAACTATAAAATTCAATATTTATATTTTTAGTTCGTTTCTTATTAATATAAAAGTACATTTTCGTATTTCGTTAAGATAGATAAATTCCTTTTTTTCTATCTTACCAAAAACACGTATGTTTGTAACTAATAATTATTTTTAAAATATTTTTTTTATTATAAATACTGAAATTCTAATAATTTAAACCTAACATTTTTAATTTATTGCCCGATAAAAAACAAACCTTTAATAATTTCATAGTTTTTATATACGTTTATATTTCTACCAAATAAAGGTTTGGCAGTAATATTTTGATGATTATAGTAATTATTATAACATTTGATTGAAAATTTTTTCCTTGGAAATTTTTTATAAAACACTAATCTATTATATACAACAAGTCATACAACGAATAGTATTTGGAACCTCGTGTTGTGACCAAAGGTCAGCTTCTATAAATTGCCATTGAAAGTACTATCCATTATAGTATCGTTTTCTATAATTTGTATAGTTTTTGAACATCTTAGTTGATTATAGTGCAATTCGATACTAGTGCAAAATGTACTACTATTTAATGACGCTATTTAAACTGAAAATGCACATGACTTTTTACAACATATTAGAATAATTCCTAGATTAATCAAAATTATGTGGAGTTTTGTAAATCGTAAAAATATTTATTCGAATTGAAAATGTGATGAATTAATTAGAGTAATTAAAGTCGAGAACGACGCGAGAGCGTGGAACCGCACTTACCATTGTCAATATAGCTGCATTTCGGTCTTGCATTAATTTTGCCATTTATCTTGAGTTCTGAATGGGGGAGGAGAATTAAAATTGAAAATCATTTGTATCTTTTTTAGAAAAAAATTGTAATACTTAAATAAATTGGTAATACGCTATCACAGGTTTTTGTTATAGTTCAACTGTTCTGTATCAGCTTCTGATTAATGTTTTTCTTTTTTCAAAATATATCACTTATTCGTTGTGAAATAGATAATTTTTTGTTCTAAAAAACTAAGATAGCCTAAACAGCTGCAATTTCCTTCACATAACTAAACACCCTAAAAATGCGAAGTCAAAAGTACAAAATACGTTTAGAGAATTTTGTTTGTAGAAATTCAGTTATCAATCTTAGATTTGAAAATTAAAAAATTTATCAGTACCGATAACACACACATGTAAAATGTGTTCAGAAAACAGTACAATGGATAATCTATTTTTTTCGGTTGAAACTAAAAGAATAAATTTGTAAGTTTTGATGAAGCTTCTTCGTATTTTTTTTAGCGAGGGATGGATAGAGAGAAAATGAATGAATAGTGAAAGGGAGAGCGAGCGAGAGAGAAAGAGGAAATTTGCGACGTAATTTCAACGGATCATGCATCACGCATGCCCGAAGGTGGAGACCCGAGAGCAACGGACATCAACTTTAGCGGCCACAGTGATCGAAGAGCACCGAGTCTGATTTCGTATAGTTGAAACGAGCGTCGTCCTCTTGATTGTTTGGGTATACGTAGATTTTTGCGGGATGTGCCAGTCAGTAAATGAGCGATATTGCGTTTGTTACGGCAACAGATTCGATCTGTCGTGATAGAGTGAGTCACATTCTCAGTGCTTCACACGAGACATTTCATGCAATAATACAATTTTTTGCATTTCATTTATTAGTCTTGCGTTTACAAGACCTTTAATATTATTACCTAACACTCGTATGTTTATAGCAATAGAATGCAGCAAAAGTACTGAATTGGCATACTTGGTGCGGTTATTATATAATATTTCATTACATTTTATTATTTTACTTTCAAATTGTCAAGTATACTTTGAAGATATTTTATGTATATTTATTATTAAAGTACTGCCAATAAATAAACGCAGTAAATGATTTTGTAATTTCAGAGTATACATATACTTCCGAAGTAGAGGAAAAAGTAGACCGAAAAATTAAACAGCTAATAGAATAATTTCAACCAATTTTCCGCTTGGCATCCAAAATCGTCAAATTTTTGTAGAAAACCAACAAGTAAAGTACGCTAATTTTCTAATTACCTCAATGATAGACTTGAATTTTCATATAATACAATTACAAACAAAGTGATAGAAATATTACAAGCATTTGTGTAATACATAAGAAACTGCTTTCTCGTTATTAAAATGTAATTAAAACAGATTGAACGAATAAATTAAAAAATAAGAGATTATATATTTTTCTAGAATGATGAGTGCGACAGGTCACAACAAAGCACTTGAAATCAGGATGCGACAAGCCGATCTGTATGAAGCAGCGATATTCATACAGATGGTAATTAATGCTAAAAATAAAAAAAATAATTTTGGCAGACGAATTATATTTGGAGATAAATGGGGCCACTTAGTTGTTAAAACTAATGAAGATAATAATAATACGTATAACTTTTTTCGAGTTGTGCTAACTGTTGATATTGAAGTGCAATCCATTAGTTCAAAAGTATTATTAGAAAAAAATGTAATATCCAAAAGAGAAGATGATTTTAATTTAAAAGAGTACTTCATCTCCTATTTAAGAATTAAAGACCAGCTGAAGTCAAGAAATGACGAAAGTGAAGTTAGGACATTGATTATTTTCACTGATGCTCCTTTTAACGAGGAAGAGATGCGTCAAAATAAGATATCTATAAAGGCAATAGAAACATTTGATAGTAACGATTTAAAATGTTATAAAATTTTATGGGAAACAGATGAGTTCTTTGAAAAAGTGGTAAATATAAAATGCGACTTACAAGTTTTAGCTGAAGAATTAGCTGAATTCGTTATTGGTAAAAGTAGCGAGCTAAAATGGATGACAACTAACGTTTTTAGGGAAAACAGTAGTGACACACGCGTTTTTCATTATTACCATACAGCTTTGATAAGCGAAAATGTTCTCGAAAATTTTATTGACCGAAAGGATCGATCGTATGCAAAATTACGCAATATTTCATAATTGGTCTAGACTTAAATTCCAGAGTACAAAAGTTGAGAAACCAATTAATCAGTGTTTTATACAGTAAAGGCTTCGGTAATAAATTAATACAAGTGTATATGGCAACGGTAAAATGGAAATTTTCGGATGACTTTGGTATTAGACAATCGATTGATGGCATATTTCTACCGAATTACGAGATAACTAATAAGGACAAAAAGAATTTCTTCGACGTTTTAGAATTTAGAATAGAGCAATCGGGAGTCCGAGGTATACTAGAAAAAATTGAAAATAAAAAAATAAAGGAAGTATTTTTCAAATATTTAGACATTCAACCTCAACTCATATCATTTTTAGTTGAACAAAATTGGCCAAATTGCTTTAACGTAAATAACAGAGAAAGATGGTTATTCCATAATCAAAGATCAACATTTATTGAAAATCTGCAAACTAAATTTTATGTACCAAAAATTATGTTTGTCAGATGTACATTTAAATGATTTATTAGACGTGAAAAAAAAGTATAATTTAATCTTTAATGACGATTTCTCAATTATTCCTCGAAATTGGTTTGATAATAAGAAAGGTCTAGGATTTAAAAACGGCTAGTGTTGTATTGTCTTCAATAAAAATCATAAAAGAACTTAGAAAAATGAGTCATAAAAGTTGCATTTTTATAAACTTAGAAATGTTACCACAGAATAAAGAAGAAATTATTGAATTGATCGAGCTATTAAAAACTTATGAATTTAAAATCATTGTTTTATCGTATCAGTCATCAATTAGATACGAATTATTTGAGGAACTTTCCGACATATTACAGCGTCTTCAGAAGCAAACGATTATTATTACTTCAAGAACTGAAAATTCTTTAATTAATAAACTGAAATGTAAAATTATTGAAGTTGATCCATTGCAACATCTTAAAGATAAATCAAAATTTCTCGAAAAAGAAATAACTTTTGAAGAAAAATCTGTGACAGAAGATCTCATAGCGAAAAAAGACGCACGGGAAATAGACGAATGAAACAAAACCAACTTCTCTTCCCTTCTGCACAGCAGCTATGAAAATACTGTAGATACAATATCATAATAAGTCTGACCAACGTAACTATCGGCCAATAAAAAATATAAACTCTGTTGGCGTTTATTTATTCAAATAGTCAAACAACTAACTGTATTATTTTTGATTCTAAACCAACAAAAATTTTGATGAGAACAATTTTTTAGGAAGCATCATATTTATTGCGATAAATATAACATCATAAAAACAAATTTGTTATCAGTTTGGGGATTAGAAATGCACTTGTTAGATTTTCTAGTGAAATTTTACAAAATAGCTTAATTAAAATTGAATGGCTTACAAAGATAAACTCACGGAATGGAAAAGTAAAAAAACCTACACGATATATGTCAAAATAGTTGTCAAAGATTGATAAAAATTGATAAAAATAAATATTGATAAAAATCAATAGTTATTCTATGTAAAATAATCAAATGATATTTAATGTGAAAAAATCTAAAATTTGTAAATATTTTACGTATAAATACAATTTTTAACTTTTGAAAAATGCAGTCATGACGCAAAAACCTCTTATATATATGTTTTAAAACTATATGGCTTCAATTATTTCAAGTTAAAACGATCATTCAATTTATAGATTTGACAATTTAATGTTCAAGATGTTTTTGTTTTCATAAAATATTTAAATAATTTAATTTAATATTTATTTACAAATATTGTTTAAAATATCTTGATTTTATATTTATCAGAAGATTTCGCAACATCGTGATTGAAAATTTAATTATAAGGATTATATATATATATGTATACGTGCATGTGTGTATGTGTAATATATATATAATTTTATTATTGTAAAAATATGTTCAATTTGTTTATTTTCCAAATTACATAGAAAACAAAAACTTCTTAGAAAACATATTAAAACCACTTTTTGATTTCTTAATCAAATAGATTTTAAATTACTGTTGATGCCGTTTAGCAAATCTTTCACCCCAATATTTAAACATGAAACTAATAAAAAAAGAAAGATTACAGAATAATGTAGGTAACACTTTACTAATAAAAAACTTTGAACGTATTATCAGTTTCTTTTTCATATTGAATATTAATTTTTATTACACAATTTGTGTTTCCAAGTTTTCCAGTTGTTCTTTGTTATAAGATTCAAAATATGACTTTTTGCTATTATTAATAAATCTTGTCCAATCGAATCTGCATTCCTTTGCTCAAAGTCGAGTAAGAATATGTGATTACAGCTTTCATATCATATATACTTGCCTAGAATACAATTGTAACTTAGCTCAAAAACTTTGGAGCTCAATAGCAAAAAAAGAATCACTAGCAGTATTTAATTCTAAGGTCTTACAGATATGAGCATGAATGAAGATTCAACTGTTCAAAACACCAACACACCCTAGCTTCATTATCATGGAGGTGTAATCACTTTGTTCTTATCATACGTCTTCAATGGGCACCAGTGCAATATTATTTGGTACCTTGGTTGTTTTACAATTTTTTTGTTTGCCTCATGCTGTTTTGCATATAGGTGATATAAAATTTACATGCTGTTAGGCTAAAATGTGCTGCCTTCAGGAGGCTGAGACAGTTTCATATTTTCTTTTAACGTCATCAAACGACGCAATTCTGTAAGAACCGTTTTAATTGTGTAATCACGTTGCCATTTTGACAGGATTGGTACACTGCGATTATCAACCTGAAATGTGAATATTTACCTTTAAGTTTTCATAGCATAAGAAAACTATTTCCTAACTCAATTATTTCACTATCTAATCAGGTTTAAATAGATCATGTGATTTTATAAGTACAATTTAATCTAGTATGTCATATTCATTTTGATTTTGATAATATTAAAAAGAATAAAACATATAAATGTCTTTGTATTTTTATCATTATAATCAAATTAAAGGACTAGTACAAATTATAAAGATAAATAAAAATAAAATAAAAAGATAATATAAATAACATTATGTTTTAATTTTTATTTTTGACATGCAATATTGTAAGCTATAAACATACCGCTCCTGTAGTACAATTGATGCAATTCATATTAATTCTACTTAAGAATCTGACACTTGGTGCATCATCTGGATATCTTTGCCCACAATCAATTTTAAGACTGTACATCCTATTTTCATATGGCGTCTGAAACAGTTAAATCAATATTATTCACTCCATTATCAACACATGTAAAAAAATCAGATTTAAGAAATGTATTTTTCTAAGCTGAAGATAAAAATAAATAATATAATTACATACAGAAGATGTGAACATTTTGTTTAAACGTAACTATGACATGCAACATTCGCTAGAATCTACTGAGGAATCATAGTGTAGTAAATTTATTTATTTGTAAAAGCCCACTCCATTAAATAAATTTCAAATTATTCTACAGAGCTTTAATACTTAAATAACACAAGCCCATAGTGTTTAAAATAGAAAGCAAATAGGGATGTCGTTTTGAAACAAATTGAAATTACCTATGAGTGTAAGAGTAGTTACTGAACAATTGACAGAATAGTGTAGAAATTTCGCGTATTACACATGTCTAAAAGTTTACAAAAGGTGTCTAGAAAACATCTAAACGAGATAACTTACTCTGGGAGGCCCAATGATCATGCCAGTCCAGTGGGTTAACGTCATATCATCATCATTCTCAAGACCCCAGCTGATCGTGCCGTCTCCGACTCCTTTTTGTCCCTGCTCAAGTTCCTCTAGTAAGCGGAAATTTCTTGGTACAACTGTAAGAAAATATTGGCTACGTAAGGAAAAAATTCCATTAAAAAAATAATAAATTGTGGTGTAGTTTCTCATTTTTTCGGAGTGACCCACCCGTAAGGTTAACAAGTTCGTCAACGGAACTCCTAGAGAGAGAGAGAAAGAGAGAGAAAGAGAAAGAGAGAGGCCGGGTAAAATATACGATAACTTACCAACACCGGTGTTAGGTGCCGACGACATGATCACTTCTCGAGGAGTGTTTCTGTTCTCGCCGGTCAGCAGTGCCGAGTGTGCGGTGCAAACGAAGCCTCCTCACTGCAACCGCAAATCCTCCGTAGTAGTTGTTTGCGCCAGAACCTATATGGCAAGCGCCGCTGCTGCTCAAGAGCTAGAAAGAGAATAATTTTTTGGGCACCCACACCAATACATGCGCGCTACTTTACAACTCACGCCATCTCCTATCTTCAAAAAGAGAACCGTCGCAGCATGCAGCGTTGTAATTGGTTGATGCGAAGAAAGAGCGCGAAACTTTGAATTTTTATATACTTTAAAATAGTTGTATTATAAATTCAGAAGTATGATATTTATATTTTTGTAGTAAATTTAAGTTATGAATGATAAAAATGAACAATAATATACAAAAATAGAAATATGCAGTTAATAAATCGTTTTAAGAAAATAAGAGGTTATGTTGTAAAATTATTAGTATAAATCAATAATTTTATAATCACTTGTGATAAAAAAATTATTATTGTCTTAAAACTGGGTTGGAAGAGAGCGATGATGAATAGACCGGAGGAAAATACATTTATATCTTTCGTATATTGAAAATGAAGAAGTATGCAGTCAACAAAAACTAATTATCATAATATTAAATTCGTTAAATTAGAAGAATTTTTACAGGTGTTTTTGACAAGGCAACACAAAAGCACGATATTAAATGTATTACTCATATTAATGTAAGAATGGGGCCGTAATCACATGTATTGAGTATGTAAGGTTCAGTACTGTATAATAGTATAATATTATTAATCATAGGTTTTGATCACCTTATAACGAGTAAAAGTTGAACGATTTTTTAGAAAAAATCAGTGCAAATTCTATTTTTATTTATTAATGAATATCTACGGATTTAGTATATTTTAAACGTCATAATTTGTCTATGCGTAAATACCATTATAATCTCAAAATTATCATGTAAAACAGAAAAATCAAAGAAAGAGCAACACTAGCACCTTCTAAAAAACAACACGTGTCGTGAGACGTAATTTTATTTGAAATTAAATGGGATAAGGCAGATCTTGATTAAAATAGGCCCGAGACTCAAAGCATCGCAAAGAAACGTGGCTGCTTCTGCAGCTGGAGTTGAAGAGACAGAGGGAGCAGGGTGACGTGAGCAATTACCATAGCGAATGGCTAGTTCGAGCTCGTCAATTTCTCGGCTACGCGCAACGTGTAGTTCTACTCGAAGCTGTCCCGAGCCGTATCCAGATATCACTTACGAGATTAGACTCCGACGAAGGCCCATGTTCAATCTAATTTTGCCGTGCACGCCCATCAACGGCGTAGGTAAGTTTAAAAGCATTTCGATTCAAATTTTGATGACAAGATAGTCCAAGCTTTAAAGCGTCGCCGAAAATCGCGAAGCCCAAAAAGACCAAGCAAATATTCCGAAGGTTCTTACGGTGAACCGTGTCGTTGAAAAAAAGCGCACTCACTGAATCCCGGACCAAGTTGAAAGTATCACTTTAATAGCTAAAACAGTTTCCTCGTTGATTTATTTTCAATTGCACGCTATGGGTGACCCTCGCGCGGGTTTTATCGGGGGCTAAGGCACACGGACACCCCCGAGCGAATTCCGCTGCATAATCGCAACCTCGCAACCTGGAACACATCGGACACGTCGGCGCGTCCCGCGGGACATTTTGCTCTCGCGTTCTCGCTTCGTTCGCCAACGAGCTCGCGCGGCCAATGTTCGCTGCTCGATCGGCGTTGGCACAATAAGCTTCTTCGTTTTCGTTCGCTCGTCGCGCGGACAAACAGTCCAGTCTGCGCGCAAACAGAGCGACAGAAAATTGAGTCGATCGAGACCGCGGCCAAAATGAAGCGGCGATTTCGTGAGCACTGGAAGTTCGCTCTTACCCACGCTATTGATGAGCTTTTTTAGTTCCACCGACGGAACTTTTCTCACGATGTCAACGTTATGCGTTGCGATTCGCTTTCCGAGTGACGCGCATTTTCGCGTGAATTGATAACAAATTCGGTGGAAAGTAATGTCACTAATTCGTGTCGAAATTGAATTTGATGGATATCCGAAAATGCAAAAAGTCTGAATGGAAAATACGTTTGAAGCGAAAGACAGCACGCAATGGCGAAAGCGAAAATAAAAAACACTGAAAAGTAATTAACAACATTTGTCATTGAATGACAAGCTCAACAAAAGTTAAAAAGAAGCTGTCTACAGTCCGTTTCCCTCGCAAAAATACGCTCTCGGTGAATCTTATTGTCAGTGCAAAGCATCAGGGAGAAAGAGAAGAAGCAATTTCAAAGGCATCCGTAACTTGAGTAAGCGTAACAGTGACGCGAGATGAAAGCTTACTCGAGTCTCGGGAGATTGACTTTTGCAGCTCTCTCGCGCCTTATTCATTCGGTGAGTATAGAAGAGTGCTGCGCCTCGGTATCGTGCATAGCTGCTGGTCAAAAAGTGCAAAGGACAAGTTGCACAGTACGATCAAGCCATCCAGGCGAGGAGTCAATCTAGCCGCATGAAAGTGTATTTGCGTACGGCGCTGGATTGCTGAAGCGAGTCGAAGTTTTGATCGCGATTGGTCGGCGCGAGCTCACCCGTGGACGAGCGATGATTTCGAAGGGATTCTCATTTGAAAATTACATGGATTGTCGCTAAATAAGTGTCGCGCGATGATCATTACGAACAGCGCAATTGTCCGCGGTGGTACCAGGAAAAAAGCCGACGAAGCGATGCTTTATCCCTTTGAAGAGATTAGCTAATGAAACAATAAAACAAATGGCTTTCTCGTCGGGCAACGACAATAAGTACTTACCCCTTTTGTTAACGACTCTATTGCAACGCTTAACCTACACCACCGCGGGGTGCACGTAGTGCGCGTGCCAGCCAGTATCAACTCTCTTGTTCTTAGCAAGCTCGCCAAAATCCTCTCTCTCAATTTCCAGGAGGTAAACTTTACGCAGCTGACGCCAACGACGGATATTTCGCCCACTAGACTCGAATCAGCACTGTATTGCTTGCGTCTGTTGATCTGATTATAACACGAGTTGATTCGTAATTTGCGCCACAAGGCATGATTTTCCAACAGTTATCTCAACTTCGTTTTCCATAAACTTTTATGTCCTTGCATCTAATTCAATAATATTCTGTCCGACATATCGACTTCACTTACAGAACGTAATCCTTCCGCTACGGGCTTGTGATACGCTACCCGTATGTACGTTTGGCCTAGTTCAAAATCGAAGTTGATTTCGTCGATTAAGCCAAACGATAAAGACTAGGTTGAAATTTTCCTTGTCGATGAAACCACGCTAGTGAAGCTTAATCCACGACACGAATGTCGATTTCGAACTTCGCGGGTCACGTTTTGGGTCAGAAAACTACCACCAGGTGGACCAGCTGCTCAAGAAAAAGACTGGGCTGGACTGGACAGTGGACTGGACAGGCGAGTCAGCGAGCGGCGAGGAGGGCTGAGGCGAGTGTTGAGGAATTAAGAACCTTCCCACGCTGAGGGAATATTCTTGTGATGTTTTTATTCTATGTGATTTTGTACCTGCTAAAACATTCGTACAACCCATCATCTACGTCTGTGTACATATTCTGCGGTTTAAGAAGATAAGAAGACGAACAAATTTTGCGCGCCTTCTGCATTTCTTAAACCATTGAATACGTATAAGATGGTAGACGGTGAACTATACTAATGTTCCGGAAGGTGTAAAATCACACAGAATAAAAATATCACATTCTCTCAGTCCAATGTGGAAAGGCCCGAACTTCCCATTGATTTAAGCTCGAAACCAAGGATGTTTTCCGAAATGAGTTTCAGTGTATTGGCCAGTAAAGATCTGGCAACAGGGCACCATTTTTTCAACATTAGATATCTGGAACTATACGATTCATCTCTAAATAAGTTCATTTTAGGGTCTGTCTCCATAGGGCCTGCCTGAGTCCGTCCGAGCCGGCCGAGATTTTTTATGGGCACGCCATCTCTATAATTTCGTATCCAATGGCGAGTTTCATAGTGAATGGCTGCGTTTACATAAACGAGCCCGATCGGACGCAGCCAATACGAGAAACGCATGAACACGAAATTATAGAGATGGCGTGCCCATAAAAAATCTCGGCCGGCTCGGACGGACTCAGGCAGGCCCTATGGAGACAGACCCTTAGTGTATTAGCGACATCGGATGCGCTTCCATCTACTTTTTCATTTTTTGTCATATCGATTACCATACTTAACGGTTACAAAACACATCATGGTGGAAAACTTATATTAGTAAAATAGTTCCGCGTATTCTAAATTCATGAATTATTATATCAAAAACAAACATAAACAATCTCTATAGTTCTTTTCAGCTATATAGGTCAAATTACTATTAAACGTTTATCCTGCTCTTTTAATAATAGATTACGATATTACAACATTTTTTTCAATCTTATTACGTTTAAATATCAGATTATCAGAATAATTCAAAAGCATAGTAACCTCTCGATTTTACCAAACGATTTACTTACTGCTAGTTTTATAAAATTCTCATTTTATAAAAATAATTTTATAAATAATTATAAAAATAATTTATAAAAATAATTTTAGTAAAAATAATAACGCAGCATCACTTTTTTAATTTTCATTATCTTCAAAATTATCCGTATCAATTGTGATAAAATGAATTTTTATTACTAAAATCACAACTCGAAATCACATCGACATGCATATTTGCTGCCATAACAACATATCACGTGACTATATCTCAGCCAATTAGATCACGAATAAAATGCTTCAATATGGCATCCACTTTTTTATAAGGGGAATATACATATGATCATGGAGACCTCCATGCATACGATACGAGATTGACGTACACATAACATTAGTACGTTGAAAAAATGATGCGATGTTGCCATATCGTTACTGGTCAGTATACTAACTGAAACTCATTTTCCCGCACTCGTATCGTAATGTACTAAAATTTCGTCTCGTGAACATTTCCACCCTCGCTTAGCTCGGGTGTAAAGTGTAAATGCCATACGAGACAGGAATATACTATCCCGCACTTGTATCATAAAGTACTAATCCAAAAATACCAGGGTTGGGCGATTCTGTCAACTGCTGGAAGCTTTTTGACAGAATTGCCCAACCCTGAAAAACACCCTAAATAATAAAAAAAAAAAGTTTCTATATTATTTATTGATAATAATGTAACTACGCGTTTATAAATTACAGTGCATCTATTTAATGTTGAAATATGATCAAAAAATAAAATAAAAACTGCAAAATTATGTTGTAACAGATTGCAGGTTTACAAAAAGGATTAGAAATCTTTTGGAAATTTTATTTAGTTTTATATTTAATCTTTATTCGTAATTACACATCGTATAAGAATTACGTTCTTTTACTAACCAAATAACAAGTACTACTGCATTTGACAGAAATATACTTTTCCAAATACAAGAAATTTTTTGACAAAAATATATTTATTTTTATATAAAATAATACATATAAAAATTTAATAATAAATACTAACGATATACCTAACCTCGCTTACGTAATTTTCAAGATCTCGTGTCTCGTGGCCTCGTCTGCTATTCAAGTTCAAAATTATTTTAAGGTGCACCTACCTGCAGTTGCAGTGATATTAATTTGTGCAGTCACATGTGGGTGTAGCTTGTAAACATTCACTAACAAAAAGTAATTTAAAAAACTCTCTTTTTATTAACCACGTATTTTTACTAGATAAATAGCATAACATTAATAAAGGTTTCATTAAATAGTCAAAATTAAGTCAATTATGTACAACAATTGCACTGTTTCTATTAAATTAACTATAATAATGTTATTGACAATTTTTAGGGAAAATGGCAGGTCGTAAAACTTCAGATGCTGTTGCAATTCTTCGTGGAATGAAAATTATTGTTGATGCAGTATTGCGAGAACAAGAGAAAAAGTTTCCTCAGATGGTGAAACAATCTAAAATTCAAAATATCACTGATGAAGGGTTTAAAGGTTTGGAAAAATTAGTAGGGGAATTAGATGCAAGTAAGGTTCCTGTAAGTTTCCAAAAGTAGGCTTATTTGGAAAGAGTTGTTCAATTAGAATTTTAGAGTAAACTGTAAATTATATATACGTATATATATTTAACTACGTAAATAATTGATAATTCTTTCAAATATCAATTTTAATGAGATTCATTTTTCAGGAAAATATGAAGAAAGACTTGAAGGAATTCGCAGAAAAATTATACGTTATTGAAAAGGGTCTTTCTCAATATACAAAAATAAGACTTGAAGAAGTTTTAGGATCAAAAAGTTTATCCAATCTGCTCAAAGCAGATCTGAATGAATTAAGTAAAAAATTATATGTCTACAATCCAGCAAAAGACCCCAAAGAAGTGCCTCCAGACACATATGAACCTCATAGTGAAAATTTTAAAAGCTCTGAGAAAAGTAGTCAAACTGCACAATATACAGCAACAAACGATAAAAGCAAACAGTCTCCTATCAAGTATGCAAGTGTGAAACAAAAAATTGAGACTATTGGCACAGGTAGCTTAGAAATACCACCTATAGAATTATCAGAAAAAGATAAACAATTATTGAAAAAATTGGAGGAAGAGCATGAGAAAAAAATCAAAAAGAAAGGATCAGAGAATCAAAAGCCAGATCAACGAATCTCCATACAATCTGCAAGAATTAATCAAACCAAAGAAAAAGTCAAAGCAAAACAAATACCACGTCCAGATGCAAATGTTAAACCAAAGGATACAGTTAGTATTAAAATATGTATGATTACTTAAAATTTTACTATAATATTTTGTGTCATTCTTACAGTTATCACACAGTGCCAAAGCAAGAAAGGTACCGTCAACCAGGATAGGCAGAATGATCAGCTTTGGTACCCTTGGAGTAGGGCTTGGAGTTGGTACAATAGCAGAGTATACACGTAGAACTTTAGGACTAAAAGAACAAAGTGTTGGTCAAACTCTTGACAGTATGTTTCTCACGAAAGCGAATGCTGAACGAATTGTTTCGACACTCTGCAAAGTGAGAGGAGCAGCTTTGAAAATTGGCCAAATTCTCAGTATTCAAGATAACACAATTATCAGTCCTGAATTGCAGAAAGCTTTCGAGAGAGTCAGGCAAAGCGCAGATTTCATGCCGACTTGGCAAGTACATGTAATATTATTTTTTCATATTTCAATTTTTAATTTTGAGATTTTTTTAAATATATTATTACATTCATGTATTTCTATTTTAGAAAGTTCTTGATAATGAACTGGGACATGGTTGGCAAGGTAAACTAGCGACGTTTGATGAAAAACCGTTTGCAGCTGCTTCTATTGGTTTGTAATATTCTGCAAAGTCGGAGAATAAATTGTATTTCATTTGCTTAATTAATATATTTATTCTTTAGGACAAGTTCATCACGCGACTTTATTAGATGGGAGACCTGTTGCAATGAAAATTCAGTATCCAGGTGTAGCAGCTGGTATACAGAGCGACATTGAAAATCTAGTTGGAGTTATGAAAGTTTGTATTTTATACATTTTAACTATACTATTAAACTGAAGAAATTGGATGAATAAAGTAAGTTTTTGATTTTTAAGGTATGGAATATGTTTCCTGAAGGAATGTTTATCGACAATGTAGTTGAAGTAGCTAAAAAGGAGCTAGCATGGGAAGTGGATTATATCAGGGAAGCTGAATGTACTAAATTATATAGAAAACTTGTTGAGCCTTATCCTGAATATTATGTACCTGAAGTTATCGGTAAATTTTTTTTTCTCTGATGTAGTTTTTTAAGATGAGAAATTCGAACATTTATAAAAATATAGTTTTGTTTTTTAGATAATCTATGCACAGCTCAAGTATTTACGACAGAACTTATCGAAGGGATACCGGTAGACAAGTGTGCTGATGCAGATCGAGAAACGAGAGATCACATCTGTAAGCTCATCATGCGTTTATGTTTGAAAGAATTATTTGAATTCCGTTATATGCAGACCGATCCCAATTGGTCTAACTTTTTCTATAATACTAAAACTAAACAGGTATAATATGATGATATAGAAACGTGTTCATCGCTTAATTCTTAAAAATAAACGTCAATTACAGATGATCCTTCTAGATTTTGGAGCATGCAGAAGCTACACTAAGGAATTCATGAATAAATATATCGAAGTCATCAATGGTGCTAGTGAAGGAGATAGGCATAAAGTATTAACGATATCCAGAGAAATGGGATTTCTAACTGGTTATGAATCTAAGGTGTGACGAATAAAAATTCTTATTATTAATTTTTCTTTCGTCCCAGAGTGTTATTTAATTAAGACTTGTTTTATTTGGCAGATAATGGAAGAAGCGCACGTTGATGCAGTGATGATTTTAGGACAAGTTTTTGATAGAGATCACGAATACTTTGATTTTGGCGGCCAAGATGTCACTAGAAGGTAACAAAATACCATTTAATAGTAGTAGATGACTTTTTAGTCGTAAAACAAGATTATTATTACTTTTATTATCAATTTCAGAATTCAAGCTTTAGTACCGACGATCGTACATCACCGCCTTTGCCCTCCACCTGAAGAAATTTACAGCCTTCATAGAAAACTATCCGGAGTATTTTTATTGTGTGCAAAACTGAATGTTAAAATTAATTGTCGAGATATGTTCCGCGAAGTTTATAATAATTATAAATTCGATTGAATAATTTTTTATACATACAAATGATCGTTATAACATATTAGTACTTTTAATTACGAATGATGATATTAATTTAGATTGGCGAAATACATCTGCTGTTTATAATAATATCCGTTCAGTGTTTCTATCATCCATTATTATAGTGATTTTTTTTTCTAATAAAAGTAAATTGTGCATAACTAGGGTAGTAAAATGAATGACATTTAGAAAATTAATATTAAATTATTCCGAGTAGTCTAAATCTATTTCTACGTGATAAAGTTTGATTGCTCATAATACGTCCAATGGTATTGTAATAATAAATTAAATATTTTGCGTACATCACATAAAAAAAATAGAACACATAATGTAAAAAATTGATAGATGATACATTTACATCAGTAAATCTATAATTCATCATAATAGATCAATTAAAATGTCATTAGTACGTCTAAGTTTGACAACGATTAAAATTCATTTCAATCTTATATGAAACTGTATACTATCGTCTACATTCTTTCAAATTCAAAAATCGCTAACAAATTAAAAAAACCATGATAAAAGATAAAGTAAAAATAATTCTTACTGCACTTCTAAAAATTATTGCGATTAAACCATCAAAAGCAAACCCGACACTAAGTTCGTGTCAAATATTATTTATAACACGAAAGATAATCAGAAAACTTACTGAAAAATGAATAAGCGTGTAAGAATCGTGATTGCTTACTAATTTCTTCTATACGCGGGAAATAATTTCTTTTCTTATGTGGTTGTCGATATAAACGCAAGTCTTCAACAGTCATTGGTAATATTCCAAATTTGTCAACTCCTGGCCCACTTCTCATTGTTTTTCGAAAATACGTTCGGTCTTCAGGAATGTATTTTTTATACATTTGCCAACGCCAGTACCTACGTTACAATTTTCAACTAAAAAACCGTGCATAATATGTGTTTACTGTTATATACTTTTCTTGGGGAGCAAGTATCACTTCCTCATTTGATTTTGGTAAATTTTTTATGAATTCTCTCCAACCATTATACAACTTTGGATTTTTTAGAGAATAGCACCGTCTTTTTTCGTTTTCAAGCTTATTCAAATCGTACAAAGCAAAAATTTCGCATCTATTAGCTTCTGGTTTTGGAAAATATTCTTCTAATAGTTCTTGCATCAATTCACTGTCTTCTGAATTATACAAAGAAATTTGTAATTTGATTGTAAATTTCGGAATTAATATTTATTTTTAGATACCTCTTTTAATATGATTATTCTTTAAAGCTTTGTCTTTGGCATTATTAGACATTTTTTTAATTTATGAGAAAAGACGGTTAAAAAATATTGCTAACATACACATACCGCACGTCGTTTGTTTTATTGAAATTTTACTTATAAAAAATGGTTAAGCAAAAGTATAAAGCAATATATATTTTAGAAATTTTTATATTTAACGTATGAAAAATATAAATTTTTACACACACGCGCGTACACACATACGCGCACGCACACACATATATATACACACATTCATATATGTACATACACATACACACACATACACGTACCAGATCGAAATAAATTAATAGATAATTTTTTAATCTAACTGAACAGAGTTGCTTAAAAAAATGATACAAACTTTACCAGCTAAAATTTGAAAAAGTGTAATTACTGCTGCACGAAGATCGTACAAGTAACATTCCATGAACTCGCTATAGAGCTATGCTGAAAAGCTCTTGATATCACTTGCTTAATGTTAAAATTATTAAATCATCCGTCTCGGAAACAGATTTGATTTTTTATAACGGGATTTTTGATTGGGCTATTGCTCTTTCATGTAATGAACAAGACTACCCAGAATAACATAAAATTAATCCAAAATGAGTAATGAATTGTATATAATCCAAACCGTAAATATCATAGTAATAAAGAGTATAAAAACTAAATTTTACAATCCTGCTTGTAAATTTTCAAAACGTCTCACGTATAAAAACTTTCTGTGAGAAAGAAAACAAATAACAATTATAAAATTGATATCTGACTAGTAACAATATTCTCTCTATTTATCATTACATTTATCTATCTTCAAAATATTTTGTAAATCACTTAACATCTGGTTTGATTAAATATTTTAAATTTGACATTAAGTGACTTGATTCTAGCTTTATTTTGATAAAATAAAAATAATGATGCAATAAAACTTTTTATTGATAGAACTCACGAAATAATACTCCGTATTTTTAAAAGTGTACTACCTATGATGTTAACTTTAGTCTTTAGGGTTTACCTTAAGTGCTTAATATTTGTCAGTATCCGATGTTCAGTATATAAACATGTTCTTTTTTCGTTTTCTTGATTTAGGCTGATCTGTCAACTTTTTACGCTTTGTACCTCCTACAAGTAAAAACAAACAGTTAATTTGAAGGAAAGTCTTAGTTGGATACATGAAAATCAATTAAGAAGAGAAAAAAGTACTTCATATTTTAATATTTTTAAGTTATAGCATTTAATTTTAAAAATAAACAGTACTTTTTTAACTCAGATTACAATAGAACTTTTTATTCTTACCTCTAGTATTCTTAGTAGGTATAAAATCTTCTGATGAATCCCCATCATCGAATTCCTCCTCTTCCTCTTCCTTGACCTCTTCCTTAATTTTCTTTTTCGGTCCTGATTTTTTCTTAGGAGGTACAAGATTAAGCAAAATATCGACACAAGTAGGAGCAATTGTAGCAAATATATTGCCGTCTTCGTCTGCCGGAGTAAATGTCATCTCATCATCAGTGAAAAACTCTGTTCTCCTTTTTTTCTTATAATTTGCCTCGTTAAAAATGATGTGAAACTCGGTGTTCTGAATTTCGCTGTTTTCAAATCCAAGTGAATCGTCCGCCAATGTTTCAATATTAAGCTCACAATGCACAGATTTAACCTCATTATCTTTACAAATTAGTTCGAGATTTGATTCGCCAATGCAACTATTGTCATAGTCGCTCAATGATTCGTTGCTCTTTTCTTTAATATTGTTAGTAATACTTTGAATCGCTTTGGTGAGCTCACTTTTTTTTACCCGGTCGACTGGTTCCACCTCTGGTAAAATAGTGCATCCATTACTTACATTGAATTCGTCCTGACTCTCGTTAAATTTTTCGTTGGTAATACTCTCTATTGCTTTAGCTACCTCGACCTCGCTCTTCTCAATCATCACACTTTTTACCTGTGATGCAGATTTTACTTGTGGCTTGTAACTATCCAATTCATCTTTTGGCGAACACTGCGCGCTATTGCTTATTTTCAACTTTTGCTGATCTTCGAGACGTCTATTTTCTTGTTCTTTTAAAATCATGATTTGAGAAATTTTCGCATGAAGATTAGTCGGATTGTCTAGTGGTCTAGAGATGTTGGGTGTCTCGAAAATTCCTTCCTCGGGAATCATATTCTCATCTTTCGCTGGAGTCTCTTTAATAACCTCTTCAAGCTCCTTGTCGGTTTTGTGAATAGAAAATACTTTTGTAGGCGACGACTCTTGTGCTATGACAACCTCTTCATGTTCAACGAACATGATCTCGTTTCCAGCTACTATATGTTCGTCATAAATAAATGGCTGTAGTTTCTTTTCGAAATTTGAATTAACTTCTTCAGTGTCTTCTTTCACCTTTGCGAGCACTGAAATTTATCAAACTTTTTAATAAATCTGAAAATGTAGATGAATTATCGAATGACATGTTTAATATTACCTGGAAATTGTATCAAACCATCGTCGTCGTCATCAGACGACGAGGACGAAGAATCACTGCTATCGGACGATGACGAACTGTCAGAGTCTTCGCTATTCAAGCGAAATGAACTTTCATCCCTGTCACTTGAATCTATGAATTTTGACATTTTGGTATCAGTTTTACTTTCTTCTTCTTTTCTCACGCTGGGATTTTTTGGTGACGTTTTCTTCAGAAGTTCTTTAACTACCTTGAATTCTGTGACTTCTGGCTGTTTCGTGGTTTCAAAAGTTATCGGCGTCAAATGATAGGATGGAACAATTTTCGCTTTCTGCAAAATTAATTATAAACTTAAAAACTACGCGGTGCATAATTAAAATAAAACGAAATTCAATCAATTTAAATTACTTGAAGAACAACATGAGTAATAGTCTTTTCCTCGTCTTTTTGCGGTGTAATAAAGATCTTTGGGGTAGGTGGGCATTCGAGTGGCGTAGATATAGAACATGAAATAGTCCTCGAATCTTCCTTAATTAAAGGTATCCAACTGTTACTACCAGGATCAGCGATTTGTGGAGTTGGTGGCATTTCCATCGAGTCGTCACCTTTTATTAATGATGACGAATCAAGCGCTATCTTGTGGCTGCTCATTGACGTCAGTTTCTTGCTTGTGGCTAAATTTGTATCGATAGTTTTCAAGCGAGCATACTTTTTACTTACAACTTTGCCATCCTCTATTTTGTGTACTTGATCGTAGATCACCTTATGAGCAGATGATACTTCCGTGTTTGTTAGAATGCTCAATTGCTCTTCGATCGAGTCATAGTCTACTGTTCGTTTTGATAAGGTGCTTGGAACCTGTTAATGATACACGTAAAATCAATTAATTAAAAAAATACAATAAAATAATATCAAAACAGCTATACAAGTAGTACGACTACTTTGAATTTGATTTTCTTACCTTATTAATAGTTTCATTTAGTTTGGTGTGTTTTTTATTTTGTTGTTGGTTTTCGTTTTTCTTATCAGGTTGCAGATTATTCGCTTCTACAATCTTCTTATCGATAAATTTTTCATCTTTCTTTAATGGCACAACTTCCTGCTGTATCTCGCTTTCTTCTTCTGACTCATCTACGTCTGTCATCAAACTCGTCTCGGGGAAAAAGTCTTGTTCATTTAATTTATACTTGTTATTAATGGCATTATCTGCTTCTTTCAAAACAGTCGCAATGGCTTGTTCGTCTTGTACCATTTTTTCCACAATGTTTTTATCGAACGACTTTCCGACTTCTGGCAACTTCTCGTGATACCGTATGTTCGCGGAACTCGTTTCCATCATATCGTTGAAGGCTTCGTCGTCGTTGACACTATCGGATAAAAGGTACTCAAGCGAATCTTTCTTTGTGGTTGTTTTAGAGACAATTGGTAGAAATTTCTTACTTTCGGATTGAGTTGAAATTATTTTTATGTTAGAAACTACTTCTGTCTTTTTAAAATCCATTGTTATTCGCTGATTTTTATTCACATTGTTTATAACTTCTTCATTATTTAGTTCCCTATTCAAATGGATTTCTAATTTACTAGACTTTTCTTCACTTTTACTAGATAACGAATTCGTTTTATCGTTATTACGAACTTTCTTCCCATCATTTTCAGTGACTTTATTCTGGTTGTAAAGCAAGATCTTATTCTCATTTGATCTCACATTAGTTTTATCTTCGTTTATAACATTCTTGTTTTGGTTTTCTATTAAATTTTTGTTGCTTTTTATGCAAATATTTGTGTTCTCTTTCACGGGTAATTTTTCATTATCTTTGCTCTTAATTTCAACTTTAACGTTCTCATTTAACAATAAATTACAACCAATTTGAGAACATGTATCTTTACATTCTTTCACAAACAATCTATTATCAACCTTCTTAATTTCTTTATTTACAGTTTTATTGTTTGATAATAGATTACTCTCAATTTGAGCGCTTATATCTTTACATTCTTTCGTAGACAATTTATCGCTAACCTTATTGATTTCATCTTTACTCACAGTTTTATCGTTAGACAACAAATTGTTCTCGATTTGAGCGCTTATGTCTTTACATTCTTTCGCAGACAATTTATTTTCAGCTTTAGTATTTTTATCTCTGCCAACCTTACTTTTGTGATCTTTATGCTCGCTTGTTCTGCCATGTTTTTTCATCTTCTTTGGCGTCTTTTTTTCGATCATTTTTGATGTTTTATTATATGGACTTTTTTTCTCATTGCGTGGTGTTTTAAATTTACCTCTTTTCTTTTTCTTAATGAAACCTTCTTCTTTAGATTTTATTTTGCAATTTCTTTCAGGTATTTCTACTATCGGTGGTTCTAACGTATGACAAAGCATTCTTAAATCACAATCCCATGTTTTTTTAGTATCTTCTTTTTTCATGTCTTTCTCTTTTGATAACTGTCCATCTGCGCCAAATGTCTTTTCAGCCCCCAAGTTTTCTTTTTCAGCCACTATATTAGCTACTGCTGTCGATGCTTGTAAAACTGAAAATAACATGGTTAAAATTATATGGTTGAATAATAAAATTTATATTTATGAAATAAACTAATTTACTAATTGCTATACCTCCACTGTCATGCACTTGGTTATCAGTATCATAATGAATGACAGGCGGCGACTGAAAAGACTCGTGTAACCTTTTCAAATTTCTTTTTGCCGATTCAGACGATGCGCATTGAGTTATATCATTAATTTTACTATCTGATCGTGAATAAATTGGTGTTTCAAAAGTTAGAGCCCTTATATGACTATTCGGTTTTTTCGGTGTGGATAGACTCCTTCTTTGACTCTTTGCCGGTTCCTCTACTAATATGTTTGGCGTATTTCTTGTTAAGACTTCGTTGCTGTAAAGGAAAAAATTGTAAATGATGTTGAGTTAAATTATGTAAAATCTTATTTAACTTACTTATAGTTTGATGCAATATTATCTTTATTTTTGTCGATATACGGTTCAAAAGTTTTGCAGATCAAGCTTTTCAGTGATTCTTTTTTATTTGATCCTACTTGATCTTTTGGCTCAATATTTATTATATTTACAGTTTGATTTAATGTTGGAACATTCTTAGTCATAACATTCATCTGATTGTGAATTTTATTTGTCATACCTGAACTGTTTTCTTCACTACATTTATTTATTTGATTGGTTTCGCCGACTACAGTTTTAATAATTTGTTCTATATCATCTTCTACCTTGTTATTGGTTTTATTATTAGCTGTGTTTGATACATCCTTGAATGTAGAATCTCCATTGATATCATTGTTAATATCAACTTTTTGAGCTTTTGACGCTACGTCTTCATTTTTTTCAATTTTTTTATTAGTTTCACCAATCAGTACGTCTTCTAAAGTTTCTTTATCTTCAATTACAGTAGTTTGTGCAACAATATCATTAGCTGATGGATTGACAACAGGGTTTAACATTACCTTCTGAATATTTTTCATTTTACAGTCTTCAAAATCTTCAATTTTATTGACTGCTGTACCATTACTACTTTTATTTTTTTCAGACTCTGCGTTATCTTCAGTTTTTTTGTACATTTTTAAACACGGAGAAAACCTTTTTTCTGTAAATTCAACCGAATCGTCGACTTCAATTTCTTGTGCTGTCGGTGAATTTTGTACACTATTGACAGTATTTTCCATTCGAGAAACCGTAATTGATTCAATGCTAAAGTATCTGTTGAATTCGGTATTTTTGACAAGCGACGATATGCTAATAAATCTCGGCGATGTTTGAAGGGTTGAAGGTACGTTTTCTCCGTCATTATTTTTCGGTAAATCAAGAGCTTTGTTCCCTGATTGAACGTTCATGACTGGAAGCACTGGAACTGGCATAATTGGAATGAAAGATTTTGTTACTGATGGAATGTCTGGCGTGTGCAAAGTATCATCTAAAAAAATATTACAAAGTTTTAAAATGATAAACATCGTTTTTTTTGTCATAAATAGTAAATAGATTAATTTCGCATTCTGACCTGTTTTAGAATTTTCAATTGTACAAATTAACGATGTTCTTTCCGCTATTTTAATGTTCTCTGAAAAATATACAAAATTGACAATACAAAAATTTTAATGCAAAGAAAAGTTTTAATATAATACCTTTGCTGATAATTGGCGATATAAAACTATCGACAGGACTCACGATATTTTCAGTAGCAGTTTGAATATCTATAACGAATTGCAGAATTATAGTTAAAACTGATTAGAAAAGATTGTTTGTAATAAATAATTCTATTCAGAGAAATTTACCATTCATGCCTACAACTATGGATTCTTTGATAGGAACAGTATTCGACAAAAATAATGGTTCAGTTGAAAACCACTCGCTACTATCATAATTTTGTGTCGCTGTAAAAAGTTTCAGAGGCGTAGACCTTTTATGGTCTGAAAACTCTGAAGAATTTAGAAAATTCTTGTCAAAAAATGATGGTTGCATTGCATTAACTGGACATTGCTCGTCCAGACCTACATTATTTAGCATATGGTTAGATGTAGTATTTTGATTAGCCAGACATATCCCATCGCAAACGGATTCAAGAACGATTGTATTTTGAGTTGAGGTGCCTTCTTTAATCATTTCTAATTTTTCAGTAAGTAGTACGCTTTCTATGACTGGAGTTATATTCATACTATCAGTATTAATAACTTGTGGATTAGATTGATTGATTTCTTCCGCAATGGTTACATTTTCATTAGAAATGTTTTCTTCAAAATTAGGATTTTGACAACTGAAGAAAATTTTAGATATTATGTTATTTAAATAATAATATCAACAGCTACCCGTAAATCATATACCGTTTGTTAATAAAATAAATTGTCTTACTTATCAATATCCATTTCAATTTCTTCCGAACTCGATATATGGTCATCAAGTTGAATAACAGAGTTGAGCAACTCAATGAACATTGGATCGTTTTCAGTTATATCTACAGCTGTTCCAACTATTTTATCTAGCTCATTTATAAACGAAGCGGTCCCGTCACTTCCGCTTTCTTGAATAGATTGTAATTGTGTATGTTTCATTGATTTATTGATATTGCTGGCTATCTTTTCATGTATTTCTGTCCTACTCAGAAGTTCAGATTGCACATCCTGAAAATAAAATATTTTTATTATTGTTGCATTATAAATAAGTAGACAAAAATTTGTAACACTTACTTCCAAGATTTCAATGCACGCTTCAGATACCTTAATTCCTGGATCGATTTGTCTTGCAGATTCCAGATAGTTTTGATCTTCATTGTTATCTAAATTGATTACCTCTTGATCACTGCCACAATTTTCCAAATCATTACATAAATTAGTTTCAGGCGTTAAATTTTTAGGATCAAAAAAGTTGGATAAATTATTCTGTACATGAATCACTGAAACATCAGTGGTCAATCTATTTAGATTTTCTTCAAATCCTTTATGATTCTTATTTGTTAATTTGAGAATACTATTTGCAATTAACTTAGGTACTAATTTATCAGGTTCTCCCTTTGACGTTTGCACTTCTTGAGATTGAAATGTCTTTTCTGTTTGAGAAGCTTGATGAACCTGTGTTTGTGCATCTTTTAATAAAGTTTGTACTGCTTGAGATGTAACGTTTTTTACAATCTGTTGACTTTGAATAAACTTATTTGTTGTTTTTATTGGAGTTTTGACTGTCATAGACTGAGATGTCTCACATTTTGTATTTTGTAAATTTTCAGTATATCCAGGTAAATGTTCAAGTGGTGTAGCTTCTACTGATGAGATATTGTGTACTGCAAAAGTGTATTTATAATAATAAGAATCATTGAATAAAATATATATAAAAATTGCTGTAATTTCTTTTACACACATGAACTAGATTCTGGTGGGGTTTCAGTTTGATATCCATCATCAGATTGTATTGCTACATTTGATTCATTTTCATTTTTACCAGAATGACGTTTTTTATAAATTTTTGAAGGGGTCCCATTAACAACTGTATTTATGCTCTAAAATTTTTAAAAAGGTAAAATATATTGTGATGCAATCCAATCTTAATAAACTATTAAGAAGTATAATTTTTCATGTTATACCTGAACTGGTTCACTTGTGCTGTGAAGAGTCTTATTTCTACACTCTTCCAATAGGAACTTTATTTGAGTAATAATATCATTACATTTTCTTATTTTGTGTGTACTATCAAAAAGAGTTAGTTGATCTTGTACTAAAATGAAAAAAATTATTAAATTAATAACTGTATTTAAATTAATAACTAATCCTTGTATTGAATTTAGACTACCAATGGAATTGATTGAGCAAAATGTTTCCAACATATTCAACAATGCATATCCATGAATACGACTTGGGATAGCCTTCCCAAACTGTAAAAAATTACGACATTCGTACAAGTTCTGAGATTCATTTAAAAAAGTTTTTGCTGACTCTGTACACTTTTCTTCCAACAGATATCCTGTGTAAAGAAAAATAGATGATTAAAATATATTCAAAATTACAGATCTACAAAAATGATTAAGTATTAAAATAAAACCATTATTAAACCACTTTTATCATAATTTCATTAACATTATTCTTAAAAGCTTGTGGTAGTATTTAATGATTAAATAAATATAAACATCAACAACACATACAAAGAAACTTTTGCTTTCTTTGCAACTGTGTGACATCTTTCGTTCACTTTCAAGTTTAAATAATGCCACGAATGTATTTTCTTATTTAAATATCACATCAACTTTAAAGAATTTCGTAAAAAAAGGTCACGCTTAGGAGAGGTTAGCATTTTCTCAAAAAAGTAAATACAAAACTCACCGTAAACAAGTCTTGCGATCTCTGACGGTAGCAAAACGTCCACAATCATTGTGCTCTTATCTCATCAAATGCTACACTCTCGAAAACAAAATATCAACGGAATAATAATAATTTACTTAAAAAATCACCTAAGAATGGGCGCAAACGACCACAACAAAGGCCATCTTTACTGTGTATGTACAATCTACTGCATATACATGTATATATAGTATGTAATGCTTTTTCGCGGGTTATTTTGTTGAGATGCCTTTCCCTCATTGGCCGGCAAACAGCTGTTTTCGATTGGCGGGATAGTAGCCGGTAATTAATCACGTGATGGTTGTTGCTTATTGATGAAATAAGTCCCTAGTGGTTCTTAGATCTATGACGTTTCAAGAAATTTTTGTTTTTGAAAAAAATTTTGCATTGTTGTGCGTTTTTTAACTAGTGCCACGTCTAATAGTCCTTTTAATTACGTGGCTATCAAATTTGTGATACATGATAATTGTAAGCCTCATAATATTATATTAAATATTTATAACTGGATAGGTTATTTTTTATTGTATTTAAAATGTTTTTTGATAACCAAACATTTTCTTGTTGTTTATTTTACTTATTCAAGTACTTTTAATAATAATTTAAATCAATTGTTTTTAATACCATTTGAGATTTTAGATTATTAAGAAGAATTAAAAGGAAATATTACTTGTCCAGTTTTATGGTGAACAAATACAATCAAATATGGCTCAAAAATCATTCATGTACTTCTCATATGGCAGTAATATGCAGTCAGACAGAATACACAAAAATAGTCCATCAGCTAAACAAAAAGGAATTGGAAAAATAGATGTTTGTACTTCCATTTTATATAGTTATTATCAATAATTGATTTATTAATACCCTCTATATTTTTTCTATAGGATTATCGATTGGATTTCATAAGATATTCTGATAATTGGCATGGATGTTCTGCAACAATTGTACCAAGTCGGAGTTCTGAAGTTTGGGGAGTGATTTGGGAAATAGATATGAAGGATATGCCAAATTTGGATAAGCAAGAAGGTGTGGATGCTGGCATATATTTAGTTAAAAATGTTACTGTCCAAACCTTAAATGGTGACGATGTAGAGTGTAGAACTTACCAACAAACTCAATTACCGGACGAGTATATCCAACCAAATGAATTACCTCCTGAAAGACAACCTTCCCTTGCATACATGCAAGTTCTATTCTATTTTATTAAAACTAAAATTATCACTTTTTATAATTAACACTAACTGCTAGAGATTTATTGAATAAAAAATGTATGCAAAATTTTTAATTGCAGGAATAGAATTATAGAAGGTGCTAAAGAATACCAGATTCCTACATATTATTTGAAATTCTTGAATTCATTTCGTCATAATAATTATAAAGGTCCAGTAAATATTGTAAGTATTATAAAATTTTTATAATGATTTACACAGTTCAGTACTTACATTTACATTTAACTTTATAGCCATAAAGGAGTTAATAAGACCATATTGTGCAATGTGAGATTTACTACTGATCATTTTTGGGCAGAGTAACTGCGTAACACAGTGACAATATTTTTTAACTTATAACAATTTTTTTCTATAAAGATTATAAAATATTTTACAAATTAATATTAATAAATCTAATACATTAAGGGAACGTGATTTTATTTAACATATTTGTACAAAAATTATCTTCAATTAAATAAAAGAAATGTTTAAAATAAAAATAGACGAAAACTACCATGACATATTATCGCGTCGTGTAATAATGTTCTTTCGTACTGCGAAAAAACTTTACCTCCTATTTCCGTCGAAAATTATTTATTCGTGAATATTTCAAATGCGCATTCTGTAGGCGAAACAATAAAACTCTTAATTAATAAGCATTTATCGTAAACATCGAATTTACACACTATGAAACAAGATATAACGTCTTTCTTATGTTACTTTGAACCCTGTGTGTTTCTGGAAAAATCAGGACAATCAGGACAATATAAATGATAAGATCTATTTTTTTCTAAAGAATGTTAGCATTGAGACTAGAATTGAAGAGGAGATTAAATTACGAGGTTTATTAACAATGCAAATTGCCAAATGATTATTACGAATCTAGAGCAACAATCTAGAAAACTATTAGAAAATAGACAACCGTACGTCTACTTGTAAATAAAATTTCATTTAAAAAGAAATCTTGAGCTACTTAATTATTTGTTTTACCAGTAAAAAATTATCAAATTCCAGTAGATTACATGCAATTTTTAAAATCATTTCGCTAGAACGGTTACAACGGCATGACTGAATCTAAGTAAAATCTACATTTTTTACAATAAGCAATACTTTTTATTTACATATATATTACAACTTAAACTAAAAATTAAAAAGCAACTTAAACAATCATAAATAACTTAACGTCAAACTATAAAGCTTCCTCCTGCGGCAAACTCTCTTCCTGAATCTTCTTAGCAATTATTGTAATGCTTGCTCCACAGCCTATATCTGATCGATAAATAACTTTGGTGATCTTACGGTCTTTCATTTGCTTTTGAAACTTGAGCTCCTGCATTACTATCCGCAAGACGTCGTCTTTCGTCATCACATCCAAGTCCCGGCGCATCACTCGCAGTGTCATAAGTTCTTTATTGTTCACCTATAATGGATAATTTTAGAAATTTGAATAAAGAATAGAAAACTTCACAAATTTGCAAGTCGTACCTTCACGCGAACTTTGAGCTTATACTCCATATCAACTTCCGGCCAGCGTTGTTCCAGAACATCCTTATCCCACTGAATTTCCCCATCATCTACAATTCTATGTTTAGCCATACAAAAGCCAGCCCACAATTCAGAGGCGAAATGTGGCGCGAACGGTGCAAGCATAATAATTTGAACGGCGAGTGCACGTTCATATTCGCGACTTCGAGCTATGCAGAGCTTTGAAGCTTTGCGAATGTCATTAGTAAGACCCTGCATTTTTGAAATGGCCACACTTAACTGCTGTGAGCTTATGATGTTGAACGTCACTCCATGTACATAGTAATTACGGCTGTCGAACATGTTGTCGTCTTCCTTGATGAATTTAACGTCTTTTGGACGGGTTTCCAAGTCGGCTGGTGTAAGAGACTGACGAGCTGAGATGAAATCACGTAGCATTTGCCAGAGGCGCTTTTGCCAGTTTAGAATGCCTGGAAATGCTGTAAATTTCAAACAAAACCACGATATATAAACAGTGTTAAAAGTTTTTCAAAAAATTTTATCGACTAACTGTCTTTAGACCAATGCCTATTAGAAGTCGGCGCAACATCAGCCAACATCAATAACCTAATAGTATCAGCACTGTACTCTTTGAACATATTAGTCGGATCGACACCGTTATATTTAGATTTAGACATCTTTTCCCAGGTCGCAACGACAGGCTCTCCAGTTTCCTTTTCAACGTAACCATCGTCTGAGATCAAGATATCCTGCGGTTTCAAGTATTTGCCAGCCTTATTGCAGTATGACTGACCCATTACCATTCCTTGAACTAAAAGCTGTTTGAAAGGTTCTCTCGTGGGGACCAGCCCAAGATCATAAAGGAAGTGATTGATGAAACGAGCATAGTACAGATGAAGTACAGCTGCAAGTTGAATTTTAATAATTTATCAATCTATCAAAACTCTGAAAAAAATGGATATTTTTCAAGTTAATACCGTGTTCTTTGCCACCAACGTACAAATCTACCGGTAAATAACGATAAGCATTTTCCTTGGAGAACATTTGGTTTTGATTTTTGGGATCGATGTACCTCATGAAATACCACGAGCTGTCGACAAAAGTATCCATTGTATCCGTTTCTCGCTTTGCAGGACCGTTGCATTTGGGGCATGAAGTTTTTATCCAATCCTCGGCATTTTTCAAAGTCAAACTTTGACTTGTGGATGATCTGCTTAGTTCTGGAAGTACAACTGGTAACTGCTCTCTGGGCACTGGTTGAGGACCGCAATTTTCACAATGAACAATTGGTATTGGGGTTCCCCAGTATCTCTGACGTGATATTAACCAATCTCTTAATTTTGAGCTTACTAAGTAACCACCAATTTTTAATTTTTTCGCGATTCGGAGGACATCAAGTCGTTTTTCTTGGAGCTCTTGAACTGAATAGATCGGTGGAACTTCATATTTAATGTTGTTAGCTTCGCAAAATGCTATGTCAACTTCAGAACACGGAATGCCTAGATAATCGTCTCTGAAGGCAGGGTATGGTAAAGATTCTATAAAAAAAAATCCATTCGTGAATTTACACCATAATTTGATGTTTAAAAATATATTTTTGGGAGCTTAAAAATACCATACCTGTGTCAGTAACAAATATTGGCAGTTTTTCATTGGTGAAAGGATTCACAATTTTAGCTTTCAGTTTCCTAATAACACTGTTAGAGTCAGATTTCTCAATATTAGCCAAAATATTATTCTTTGATAATGCCAAGAACTTAGCATTCTCAATAAACTCAGGTTTATCAGTCCACAAAGTTAACAATGACGGGTAACCAGAGATATCAGATATCAATTGAAAATCAATGTTTGTACCTGTGCACTCACCAATCCAGTGTTCCTGTATTTTGATGATATCTTTCCAATCCTTCAACATTCTATCTCTTAAGCCTTCTAATAATGATCTGAAAAACAAAACAAAATAATTTGTTAGATTGAATACTTTTTTATATGTCCCTTTCAAGTTCAATTGATGCTTACTCTGCATATGCTGTAGTTTTAATAAACCACTGTCTCAGTAGTCTTTTCTCAACAACAGCACCTGATCGCCAAGATCTGTAATTTTCGTCAACTTGCTCATCAGCAAGTACTGTTTGATCTACTGGATCCCAATTAACAAATGTTTCTTTTTGATAAAGCAGATCATTTTCAAACAATTTAAGAAAAAGTTCTTGAGTCCATTTGTAATAATCTGGGTGGCAAGTTGCTAATTCTCTGTGAGCATCAAATGTACATCCTAACTCATGCAGCTGCTCTTTCATGTTTTTGATATTTTTTTCTGTCCAATTTGCAGGATTAACTTTCCTCTCGATAGCTGCATTTTCAGCAGGTAAACCAAATGCATCCCAACCCATTGGATGAATGACATTTAGTCCTATAGTTATTACAAAATGCTTATTATTTTAAGATTCTTAAAAAGAAAGTTATTTAGGTTTACCTTGCATTCTGTAAAATCTGGCAACAGTATCACTAATTGCATAAACTCTTACATGCCCCATGTGAAGTGATCCTGATGGATATGGGAACATTGATAAAACGTAAAAATTATCTTTGAATTTTACTGATCCTGCATTGTTATTAATTTTATGAATTTTTTCTTTCCAATATTTTTCAACCTCATGTTTGTACTCTGTGGTAAGTTCTACATTCTGATTTAATAAAAATTAAATCAAATTAATGTCATAATTTCAATAATTGTAATTTTGCACAGAATAGCTTTTGTTTTTATTTTTAAAAATAAAACATAACCTTACCCAAAGTCTTAGACCACTCGATGCTTGTCTTGAGAAAATGTTACTTGGAATATTTCGGATTTTCAAGGAATATTTGAATATTGATAATATGCTGTACCTCATTGCGCTATTTAATCAATCAGTGTAATGTAATTTGAATAAAATTCAATTATTTCCTCCCGGTGTTTCAGAAATAATAGAAATTACCACTGCTTGGATCAAATCAAATAGCTCTGTCAACCAGACCCCGGTCCATGGAGACTGTCTCCATGCCCCGGTCCCATAGCTACGTATGAATGTGGACGGATACGGACGCGAATCGCAACTCTAGTAACATCACTAAAAATATCTAGTTCTATTATTTAGTACCAACACTACCGGTAGTGAGCAAAAGTATGTAACGTTGTTTAAAACTGTAGCGCCGAACGTACACCACATTTAATGTTCAAATGTCAGGTCTACAATTTACTTTTCAAATTCTCATGAATATTGCTTATTGATGAGTATGCTAATGTAAAAAAAGCTTTTGGGATGATTAATACATATCATTCATATATTTTTTCTTCTTCTTCTCATATATTCAAGTACTTCCATAAAATTAAGACCTAATTCCACTAATTGTAGTTGAAAGTCTATCAATTCTCTATCATTTGCCATCTTATAGACTGCAATAATGTAAAGGTTAGATAAGCGTTCATTAAATGTGGTACGTTCGGCGCTACAGTTTTAAACAACAGTTACTTTTGCTCACTACCGGTAGTGTTGGTACTAAATAATCGAACTAGATATTTTTAGTGATGTTACTAGAGTTGCGATTCGCGTCCGTATCCGTCCGCATTCATACGTAGCTATGGGACCGGGGTCTTTAAACGATTCGGCCCAAAGCCTCAATCCCAATAGCAGTCATGACTTTTGACGTACTGTGAACTAGTAAATTACGATAAAGGGAAAGTAGAGTAGATGCTTGTCTCGTGTGGCGTTTACGCCCGAGTGAAGCGAGGATGGAAAGGTACACGAAACGAGAAATTCTTTCCCGAACATGTGTCGTACCGTTAAATTTATGTACGCTTTTAATGCGTTGAAAAAAAGGACATTATCCATTATCCTTCAATAATATATCAGCTTGAATCATTAGTTACAATAAAAAAGATTAATATCAATTTTCAAAATTACCAGGCTCAGATAATAGTTGCTCAATGTTCCGCGAATAGCTGCCGGCGTAGTATATGAGCTGGTACAATCAGATCTGGTATGTACATACAATCTTTCTCGTGTTCGCGAAAAGCCCTGGTAAGGATAGTTTTTTGAAAAATGAATCGTAAATAATCACTGCCGTCGCCAAAATACCACCGTATAGTTCATCATAAACAGCTGTTCGTTTATTTTAGTTTATTTCACCATAGCTGGTTTTAGGGCTTGAATTGATATTTTGTTTGCAATTAATTATTAAATTGTCATGTTATTTCAAGGTTATAGCAGCATATTTACATTAAGCCAAAAGTGTTTTTTGTAAAAAATTATTTAATTCGTCTTTTATTGTAATAACTGTTCAGTGAAATTAATTTTTATTTGTTGACAATTGTTTGCGCGTAATTCTTGAACAGTGCAACATGAGATACAGTAGTACTTATCAGTAAATTACTTATTCTCTTTCATCGACAGCTACAAAATGGGTAAGCGGAATAATATGATTCCAAATGGCCATAAGGATTGGCAACGATTTGTCAAAACTTCGTTCAATCAGCCAGCCAAAAAATACAGAAGGAAGACAAATCGCGTCAAGAAAGCCCGAACAGTTGCTCCACGGTATGCTTGAAGACTGACATTTACCACAAAACTAAAAAAGGTTTAGATCGTTTCTCATTATTTTATTTCAAATATCTTCCTTTTAGTCCAGTCAAGCTGCTAAAACCGTTGGTGCATTCTCCAACGGTCCGCTATCACGCTAAAAGTAGACTTGGTCGTGGATTTACTAATACGGAGTTAAAAACTGTTGGTCTCTGCAAGAATTTTGCAAAATCAGTTGGAATTTCTATTGACAAAAGAAGACGAAACAAGTCAGTTGAGTCTCTCCAAAAGAACGTACTAAGACTCAAGGAGTACCAATCCAAATTGATTTTGTTTCCATTGAATGATAAGAAAGTATGTTTACTCATTTGAATATTTAATAATTTCTAGTTTGAAACAAGTTATTTTTACTACAAAAAGTTCAGTGTATTTTGGAATAGTAAAGCTTTATTGAAAATATATATGTTTGACAGTGTGACTTTTCAATGATTGTGCTTAGTTGTGCAGTGATATATGTCCAAAGTTGTTGTTTTGAAACTAATCGTTACAGTCTATTCAAATAACTTTAATCACTTATTTACTTAAATATCTTTATTAGTTTATTATTCTATATATTAATATTTTGTCTGACTATATAGTTGATTCTTCAACATTAATATTCAATTTTATTCACAGATCAAGAAGGGAGAAGCTACGCCTGAGGAATGCAAAGTAGCCTCTCAAGTAAAAGAAGTCATGCCACAGGGACTTCATCAGGCCACCACAGCCAAGGCAAAGGCTCGCGTGATTACCGAGGAGGAGCGTAAGTTCAGCGCTTATATTACCCTCCGTAAAGCCAGGGCTGATGCCAGGTTAGTTGGCATTAGAGTGAAACGTGTCAAAGATGCTGCCGAGAATCCCGATGATGTAACGAAACTCGCAGCAACAGACAAGAAAGCTAAGAAATAAATATGTATAAAAAAGTAATTAATGGACTATTTTTTTTAATATTTGTTTGTTAAATTATTATCTCATCTTATTTAATATAAATAATTCAATGCAGAAGTTTTTAGTATATGAAAATCATTTATTTCTTGTACTTGCTCGCAAATCTATAAAATATACCGATGAATAATAAACATAAACATTAAATTCGTCTTTAAAACAACAATTTTAATATAATAATAACACAATGTTTATTATTACTTTTTAATCAATTGATTAATTACTCGAATCACATTAAAGACATAAGAAAATAGTGCTAAAGTAATGCAAATTGACAATTAAAAAGTAATTTCTCTCACGTTTGTAATAATAATGTTAGAAATGTCTTAATGTTTCTTTTTATCATAACGGATCAGGCGTTATTGACTTCGCGCGCTCTGCTATTCGCTTCGAAATCATCTCAGAAGGCTTCAAAAGAGAAATTTCACAATCGCTGTCTGCGCAGTTGATTGTCGAGGTGTGCATACTGACATCAGTTGAGCGATCACGCACATCGCGCTTCTGAACACTCCCTGAACGAATTGCACGCAAACTCGACCTGCAGAAGCAAGAGCCAAAGGAGAGTTGACAATCTGAGGACGTGAGTGAAATTTAGCGTTTTGCTACTTACCGCCAGACGCACAAGCGCCTTCGATGAACGACGCTGCCGTATAAAAGTACTGGCTGATGTCCATGCTCGGCAGGTCCTTCATTTGTAAACCCAGACACTTGACGTTGGTGCCTTTGTAGTAATTGTTGTACGTCCGTTTTTACCATGCCAAATCTCTTACCCTCGGCTGCGTTCAGCACGTGAGTTATGCCTACCTTCTGCAAGTATGCTTTGTTTTCAGCAGTCACTGCCACCGCTAATTTGCTATGTATAATTAATCTTTTTACTGCTATAATAAAGGTTTAGAAATCCTAGAAAGATCGTTTTTCATTAATCTTAGAAAAACATCTTTATTATATATCTAAAAACTTACATTTTTCTAGTTCATAATATTATCACGTATTGATTTAATTTTAGACAATTAATCAATCTTTTTTCTTATAATTGTTAATATCGATGTGTATGCACATGTTGAATACTAGATGTTTGCAATAAAAAAAATGTACTTTTGGTCATGATAAAGACCAATTCTCTGTTCACACAACCTTATGCAAAGTAGAAACAGTCTATCTCAACGGCAGGTATAACTAATTGTGAAACATACATCATTTCACAAATCAAATTATTGATACAGTAATGCTGTACAATAGTTCCAATATGCGAAATTTTATATATAATTCTTAACAAAGTTGGTAACTAAAATTTAATATATAACTTTACAAAACATCTCTATATTTAAAACTATAAAAATTGAATTTCAATTTTAATTATTTGGTTTTTTCTCATCTTCATAACGTAACGAAAAATATTTTTTGTCAACTAATGCTAATTTTAATAATCGCTATACAAATTTTATTTATAATTTATAAATTTTATTTATATATTGTTTTTATAAAGTAAAAAAAAAGATTTTAATTTCTCTATTTTAATTTTGCGAATGACAACGGTGGAAGCGCTCTATAAGAATTAGAAATGAAATTTTTTAATTCAAAATGTTTCCGTCATCTTTCTTTTTCTACCTTCTGTCTTGTTCTATTAAAAGCCTTGGTTTTAATAAAGTCAAAGGTTTTATACACTATTGTGGATAATGATGCATGAAGACTGTGCTGACTGCTGAGGTCGTGTTATCTCCATTTCTTGATTTTTCCAAATCTAGATTCAAGTATTGCAAATGCAATAAACGATGAGCTGATGCCAGTATAAAAACCTCGCTATCTTGATAAAAGTTCATTTGCAAATGAAATAAACATTTATAAAAAATATTTTCATAAAAATACTTTAGTATACATATCAGTATATTATAGGTGCACAATCGATACTTTATCATCAAAAGATACATTGGAAATTCTTTTCTAAATTTATTAAATAATTGCAGTTACATGTAATAATATTCAAAATTCATGGAAATATTTACTAAATTATTAATTGATAAAATAAAAATTATTATTTTTGAATAGAATAAAATTTTGTAATAAACAATATTTTTCATAACCTCGGAGCAATCAGATTCTACAACATTCATTAAAAAAATGTTAAGTAAAATTCTATAGTCACTTAAGAAAATGTCTAGAATTGGGATTTGTATAATACATGGATCAAATTTGAAATTATAATAATCAACGACGATAAAAAATATTAAAAAATTTTGCATCTGTACACTATATATACATAAGAGATGTAAAAGCAAAATTACTTATCATAAGTCATGATAATTTGAACAATAGCAATGTTTCAGTAAATATATACGTGAATATTAATAATGTATTCAAGATGCTATGGAGTTTATCAAATTCGTAGATAGTCCATTCGTTAGAGAAGCATTTGTTGTAGATGTAGTTGTTTTTGTTGTTCCTGTCATTGCACTGGAGGTTGTATTTAACTCCTCAACTTTTTGGATTTTACTAGGTGCACAAGCTTTACGAACGCTCATTTCCCAATTATCCAAAATTTGTGAAACTGAATATCTTCTTGGCAATTTAGCAAGTCTAGCATCCAATGCTTTTTGTACTGAATTTAAATATGGAGTAGTGTATTCATGACTTGTGAGAACACATTTTGGAGGAACTGTTGGATAATCTGCAGGCACTGTAATCAATACTGGAGGCACACAAGGTAAGTGCTTATCATCTAGCCAACATATTAGCTGGATGCATTTTGAACCATTCTGTTGGGTCGGATCAAGACTTATCTGTTCAAACAAATAAAAGTATTGAATTATAAAGAAATGTGTAATATGAAATAGATAGACAAGAAAATGTCTTACTGACCTTAAACCTCTGATCGAGACGAGCAATTTCTCCTTGTAAAACATCTGGTATCTCGCTAGGTGTTTCCTCAATCTTCTGTCTTTTTAATGGTGGAGGTAAATTTCTGCATAAAGATATTTCATTGGATATTTAAATAAATACATTTTATGCGTAAATATTCTCTAATATTTACTTAATTTCAGGTCCAAACAAAGATTGCAAACAAGGTCCAAAAGTCCTGTGTAACGTATGATTGGGAGTTGGAGTCTGAAGAAGAGACCTCACTGCTTCAAATAAAGGTGATAAAAACTTGAATTCACTCATGGTAGATGGTATTGCAGGGCCTACACTAGCTTCCATTCTTCTCTCCAAGTCCATTTTTTCCAAGACTTGTTCACATTTTCTTAAAGTTTCTAAATTTGTGACTATACTAGGATTAGTTAATATTTCCAATAGCCTTTTCATCTTGATTGTTTTCTCAGTATCTACGATTTCAATGAATATATTATAAACTTGTTTTAAGATACAACAAAAATTTTTTATGACATTTCTTACATCCATCATTTGTCAGTTTCAGTATTGTTCTATTCAAAGGTTCTATGTACTTGCGAAGTTTTTGAATTTTTTCCCTGCAAGCTTGAGAAATTTGTTCATCTTGTACAGGACTGTGAGTAGTACCTCCAATAATTCCAGCGGGAGTATTTAATGAACTGCTGGGAGAAGGTGCCATAGCTGTAAATAATATTTCACGTTTCAAAAATGCAATTCCAGATGATTATCTATGGCAGATATTTTTATTTACCGATTGATCTTTGTCCTCCAAGCATAGCATGTTGAGGATTTGGTGATGGTACAAGTGCGGGTGATGGTACCATCTGATTGCTGTATTAGTTAAATTACTTTAGCTTTAGTTTTTATTATTCATAAATAAAAAAAATAAAATACAAAAATATTACCTTCCTGGCGCACTAAGTCCGCCGGGACTTGGAACAGAGGGTGACGGGCTTTGATTTAAAAATTGATTTGGTGTCATATTTCTTTGCCCAGGATAATTAGCATTCATCATGTCCACCGGCTGAAAAGTTTCAAAGATAACTCAATAAGATATTTTAATTGAAACAAAATAATTAGTTTACAGTGATAAATAAACGTATATTAATTTATAAGAAGTTAAAAGAAATAATAGTAATTTTTAATTCCATTTACTTTGCGTTGCATATGAGCTAACTGTTGTGACATTTGATTAACATTTATTTGGGTAGCATTCATCTGGTTCATATGCTGATGCTGTTGCTGTGATGCTGATTGTTGTGGTTGCATCATGGATTGCATTCCTGGATTGATTTGATTTCCTAACTGATGTCCACTTATTTGATTCTTCATCTGCTTTTAAAATCATTGTAAAAATTTACAAATTTTAATGTTTGAATTTAATTTGAATTTAATTTGAATTTAATTCAAACCTGCATATTGTGTTGAATTTGATTAGATCCCATTTGCTGTACACCCATTTGTTGCTGTTGATTACCTAGTTGAGGTCCCATTTGTTGAGGCATATTTCCTTGATTCATTGGATTCATCATTGAGTTGCTTTGCATATTTTGCATTTGTCCCATTTGCGTCAGATTCAATTGTTGATTTTGAAGCATATTTATTCCAGTTATTTTATTCTGTAGCGCTTGCTGTATATTTACAGGTTGTCCTGGATTCATTTTATTTAAACTTTGTAGCACTATAAAACAATTTGTGTATTATTAAGTAAATTTTTATGAAATTGAAATATAAATTCATTTTATGAGAATATCTACTATAAAATATTTTTTCATTATTTACTATTTTCTAAAATAAAACAATATTATAACTAACAATTTGATGCTATATTTCCTCCTGGGCCTATTTGCTGGTTAATGTTCGATGGATTTGGGCCTGGACCTTGCATGCCCATATTATTATTGCCAGTACCTTGACGAGCAAGAGATTGTAATGCTCCAATTGGATCTTGCATACCTTTTTGTTGTACAACAGGATTGATGTTGTTTGTTCCTTGTACCATCTCTCCAGGAGGGTTTTTTTTATTACCTATAAGATATAGAGAATGAATAATGTTTCGATAATATTCAAATATTCTTACACATATACTAAAGTAAAAAATCAATAAATACTTTTTATAAACATTAAGACTTTTGTGATATAGCCTATATATTCATCCTGTAATCATAAAACTGGTATAATTACACATTTCTTTGAAAATGATAAAGTTATGTAACTAAAAATATTTACCCTAGATTTAGCTCTCGTATATACGTGATTTTCCATATCTGTTGCATTTCTAGTCATTGGAGTTTGAAATTGTTGAATAAGTTCTTCTCTGAAATAAAATTTATAAATGTATAAATGACTTATATCTTATATTTTATTGATCACATTCCATTGGACAACGTAAATAATTCTATGTATCTTACATTTTATTTATCATATTCTGTCGGAAGGCAGGCGTTCTCCAATCATCTGGATTCATTTTAAAATTATTTTGCTGTAACAATTGAAATAGTTGGTTATTTTTTAAATATTGGATAATACATTAAAAGAAATACACAAGGCAAAGCTCAATACTGAAAAATGTTTGTTTAAAAACTACTTAATGTTTTAAATATTCTCAAAATGATGAAATATTGAATAAATGTTACTGTTACAACATAAATTGAAATGTGTGTTCAGATAAAAATAATTAATAATTAATAAATTCAAGAAACACATGTACTAACCTAAATATACTATGTGAAATAACTAGGATTTATAGCTATGAATTGGAAATTAATATATTTTGCATAGTGGTCGGACAGTTTTTAATGTATTTAATTAAATAATTACCTATTATTGAAGCTGTTACTATAAACGATGAATTTATGGAGCATGTACGGTCAAACTATTATCAAAACAAATATTTGTTCCAAATATGTCTTAACAATAACTACTGTAATACTATACTACTCATTTTAGTCAAAACACTATTAATCAAAAAATTTTTTATTCCACAAGTGTAATAACTAGTTTAGGAATACATTATAACAAACAATACATTTACATCAGCATATTCATACTCACACTAACCTAGTACTAACTATCCAACGATCCCTTAGGGATATATATTTATTAAACAGTATACAGAATATAAAGTTATAAAGTATATGATCCATCTATAAATACTATATTCCATGCACTATGCAGAGATTTATGCATCGACAGTCTCCTATCTACAGCTTTGGTTGGCAATGGCCAATGAGGTAATGAGAAGTCAGATCAGCGGAGGACCTTAGTACTTGCCGCGCCTCTCACGGCAGTTACTTGTAAACTCAAGTTACCAGAGGGAAGTTATTATATCTCAATTTTTTGTTGCAATACTATTTAAATAATCGATGTGTGAAAATATCAATTGGAGTATATTTAATTATTCATCCAGACCTGAACAGTATACTCAAATTTATATTTTTACACATCGATCATATATAAATATAGAATTTAAGCAAAAAATTGGGATATGGTAATTCCCCGCCGGTAACTTGAGTTTGTTGATACCCGCCGGGAGAGGCGCGGCTGATAGTAAGTTGAGACTAAGCTCTAGGGATGACTAGAGACTCGTCAGCTCGTCGTTCGTCGTGACTCATGATTGTTCTGCGCGCCACCTTATGGATACCGCAATAATATAATCCCAAAGGCTAGTCGGTACGTCTGGTTGGTATATAGGTTAATTCTCCTCCAACAGATATGAAAATCGTACGCGACAAGCAATTTCTAGTGGATTTTCTGCTGCCAACTTGAAATACCAAATGCTTAACATAACCTCAAAATAATTAGACAAACTTAAATTCAACAAGTACATTTTAATGAAAGTGTAAAATTATTCAAATTAGCCAATACTTACCACTAAGATATTACGCAGATTAAATATAATAATATAAGAAAACGTTTGTAAGTTGGGGTAATTTTGTTATTATTGAGATTATGTTGCATGAAATTCCAAAGTTGAGTTATTTTGAATTCATAGGTTGGCAGCAATTTGTCGCGTACAATTTTCGTATCAATTGAAGAGTCAGTCATAGAACACGTGCATAAAAGCAACGATATTACACATTTCTATAACAAAATATATTTAGTATATAAGAAAAATTTACTTTAAAAAAATTGTCATTCTGTTAACGTAAACGCACTATAGTGCTGCCACCATAATTACACATTTATAGTTTAAAATTCGTATACATTTATTAAAGATCATTTCAAAGTATATTTTTGGCAGTTTTAGTTAGAGAGCTTAATTATAATTATAACTTTCCACGAGTAATCATTATCTTCAATTGTATTTGGATGTTTCGAGCGTTCTTTTTTATACTCTCGTCTTAAGCAAGGATGAATTAATCATGAGTGTAAATAGTTGTAAATATAGTTGTAAAAATATTAGTTTTCGCTTCTTTTTATTTTTATCAAATATTGCGAAGAAAAACTTGGTACGGTCGAAAAACACATTAGCTCATAATTGCAATGTATAACGACCTATAACGTTACAAAAAATCAAACAAACACTATCGCAAACTTTCTAATAGGATAGCAATTTTGTTTTTCAACTACTTTGTTTAGCAGATAAATTATTTATCAAAAATTTTATTTTTAAGGAATATGGAAAATAATAATAGGTTCATTTAATGCTCAATCTTTATTGCCGAATTATTTAAAGTAAATAGTAGGATTCTTTGCACTTTGTTCATTTTCATTTTTCAGCTACTCAAAACATTGAATTTTATATAGTACATTATGATACAAGTGCGGGAAAGTAGATTCTTATCTTGTATGGCGTTTACGCCCGAGTGAAGCAAGGGTGGAAAGGTACACAAGACAAGAAACGTTTTTTCTTAACATGTGCCGTATTGTATTTTTTTATGACGTGTGGAAAGTGTGATTTTTAACGCATGTTTTATGCCGAGCGTACGGGAAAGACGCACTTTGCACAAGGAGTGTCAAAAAATCCTTTACTCCATTATCTTTAATTCATTTCATTATTTAAATTTTCTAAATAGAAACTTACTGTAATCACACAAATACAGATTGAACTTTTATTTAGAAACTTACATACTATTTTAATGATATGTTAACCACCATGATGCATGAATAATAACTTAAAATAATACATATGAATATGAAAAATTTTTGTACTTTTAATTTTTTTTGCTTTACAGCTGATCGATAATTGCTGAGAAAAGAGAATTCCTCATTGGCGTAAGTGGTTTTACAATCAATATTATGGAAAATGTACTTTAACGATAGTGCACACACTTATATACATGCGACCTTAGCGCTTGTAAAAAACTGTAGGCAGATATTTAAAAGAAAATTAATTGTTACGATGTAACTTCTTCCGTTGTACCATCAAATTCTAATTTTACAGGACACTCTTCTTGCAAACCTTCGACATCAACTTCTGATTCTGGTGCATTGAGCATGTTTAGTGTTACCTCTGCTGATTTACTCATGAGACTTTGATTAGCAGCAGTTTGTTTAGATGTCTGTACTTGCTGTTGAACATTGATCTGCTGAGTGCTTTGTTGTTGAGAAATGATTTGTTGTTGTCTTATAGGTACACCAGCTTCTTCAAAGGCCTTTTTTTTAAGTGTTGAGCGAATTTGTGACCTACAAGGAAATATCAAATTTTATATAGAACGCAATTCTGACTGAGGAATCGAGCAACCACCGTTTTCTCGAAGCCCTGAATATTACTTAACAGAAAACTTACACAGTTCTGCCTTTGATGTGATCACTTATTTTATTCAAATCTTCACTGAAGGTCTTAACCGAGTGACGGAGCATTTCAATTTCCTCGTCAGTCCATTTACTATACATAAAAAATGTATGTACTTTACAATAAACTTAAAATATTTATAAATAAAACAATAAAGACTGTTTGAGCTAATTATCTTTGATGAATACATGCAAATGTTTTAAAATTACCCAGTAGGAGAGTCTGACGTAGGATGTAATTGCATAGTTAATTCTCCCAATTTGTTGAAAGCTGCTCCTGCAGCAGTGAAAATTTCACCAACCTGCAAAGCAAATGCAAAGTAATTGACAATGATTTTCATTTATTTGTGGATTAATGCAAGTGATACATCAAAAGATAGATGAAAAACACAAATTGAACAGCAAACATGATTTCAGTGAAAATGGGAAGCAGATTAGAGCAAAAACGTTTAATTGAAAAAAGTAAACAAAACAGCAAGAATAAAGCGAGGAGGAGAAAAAGAAAAGAGAAACCTAACCTTGCTGCCACTATTTAGCTCCATAGCTCGAAGGGTACGTAAATAATGTGTAGGTATACGATGTGCGTCCGTATCTGTCAGAGCAGATTCGAAGAAGAACGATGAGAGGTGAAAGGCTATGGGTTATACGCAAGTTGAACGTCCAGGAGTAGAGAGAGAGGGGGGAAGAGCGAGAGAGAGAGAAAGAGAGAAAGGGTCTCGATCACTGACGGAAGCGCATCCGCGAGTCATACTGGCGGGAAAAACGTAGCTGCTATGCCCGCGTACAGATTTCTCGACTCACCTTGCTAGCGGAATTCATGGTAGCGGCGGCTGGCGTTGATAGTGCCGAGTGGCCCCCACCGCTTCGGTGCGGCCGCGAGGAGCGTGCCTATTGGTCAGCAAGCCGAGTCGAGCCGCAGCAATACTAGCAAGCTGGCAGCAGCGCGAGGCGCCGCAGGCCCGGACAGCCGCTGCTGCCAGCTCGCGGTCGACCGCCGTGCAGCCGGCAGCGACGCGAGCGCAGGCAGGCAGATCAGAGCGCCGACTCGGCGGAGTCGGAGCTGCCGGAGAGCGCGGGTCGCGCGTACAGCAGCAGTCTCCTCTGCCAGTCGTTGCGCTCGCTGACCGCCAGCTCACGGAAGCCGCACTGCTCGCTCAGAATGGCCCGCACGTGCAGCATCGGGTCGCCGCGGTAGCGCAGCTGCTCGAGCTGCGGGAAGCCGGGCAGCCCGGCGCGACGCAGCCTCCGCGCGGCGTTGCGGTAGCAGCGCCAGGGCTGCGGCTCCAGCAGCACGGCCTCGCTGCTCGCGCAGACGTCCCGCAGGAAGCGCTCGAGACCGGCGTCGCCGCCGTTCAGGTGGATCCACATGGTCACCGAGAAACAGAAGGTCACGTGGAAGCGGCACTGCGCCGCCGCCGGTCAAAGTGCGCTCGACGGGCCGCCGCCTGCCGCGGGCAACTCACCACTCGGCGCTGGCGCAGGTACGCGTCCAGCAGCGGTCCGCGGTCCGGGCCCGTGAAGTCCAGGCACTCGAAGCTGACCGCGTCCGGGTGTCGGTTCTGGAGCCGCGCACGCTCGATCAGCCGCGCGTCCAGATCCACGCCCAGGATCCAGATCCGCCTGGTCGGCAGCTCGCGCCGCAGGTAGGCCAGCAGCTCGAGTGTCAGGTCCTGCGACAGTCGCGACATTAGGACGCGTCGCGTGCGCGCGTGTGGCCATACGCACGCCGGAGTTGCAGCCGATGTCCAGGGCGACGTAGTCGGGGCCGTGGTGGCGGCTGGCCTCGGCGGCCACCAGGCCGTCGGGCATCTGGCTGATGCGCTCGGCCGTTGGATGGAAGCTGTAGTAGTTGGCGAAATTGCCGTGCACGCTCGCCCCCGGGTTGGCTGTGATTGGCCCGGGCGGGCCGTCCATGCCGCAGTCCGTCACCTGCAAGCCCATCGTGCGCTTTGGCAACAGCGCCGCGGTCGAAGCGGCTGCCGGTCGTCCGCGACCTACATAGCCGCGCACCGACCTTCGCTCCTCGCGATCTCCGCGGACGAGATGCGGGATGGCGGCCGGTTTGCGACACGCTCGCGTCTATCCTTGCGACCGTTTCCCAGACCGATGCCGTCCTCGCCCTTGGCTGCTGCTCGCGCGCGCGCTCTCTGCTCTTATTGGCCTTGCCCGACTGGTCGTCGGCGCACGAAAGGACGCCTTCCCTATATGCCCACCACCGCCGTACCGCCGCTTCGGCTCGCACGGCTCCGATTACTGCCCACTTGAACGGGCATGACGAAAACATCTTCTTACAAGTACATTTTTACCATACTACTAAGCAATTAAGTTCTTCCATCTGCTGGACAATTATTTCAAGAATTGTTGCCAATGTAAATTCACCAAAGGGATCTTATTGATGAGAACAAATGAAATCGATGAAGCTATTGCTTACTCTGAAATATTGGGTGCATTTTAATATAGAAATTTATTGTTTATCGTGACGTTATTTCACATTTACGCGTAAGATGTATCGGCTGGTTCGGTGTCAAGCATTAATGCGTCTTCATAGACCGAACATGACAGAAAACGTACGCGCAGCAGTGAGCCAGGACTTTAGGCGGTATTCGATACTATACATATAAGAAAATGGCACTGGCAAATCGCTATTCCTTCAACAGCCATGAGTCATTCTGTTCCCCTGCAGAGTGTCGCTTCGTTTGTTCGGCGAGCAAGGAACCTCACATACTCGTCTAACGAGACGCAATCGCCTTACGCGCATTGTTTTAACGTAACGTTTACTTTGGAGCACGATAACCAAGGCTACGTGAAATCGCATTCGTCGTAAAGAATTGAAAGCAGCTTCACGGCGAGTCTCGCGAGTCGATCAACTCGATTCCTTCGAGTGGAACGCGTTTGAATCGAGCGCTCCACTTCAAGGAGAGTACCGAACATCGACAAGAAACTGGCGGTCGATGCCGACTGTATTGCGGGAGCTTTCGAAAGCTCTGCCCGCTGCCGCGACGCGAGCCGCCGAGAAACAAGCTTGCACCGGCGATACCCAACCCAACCCAGCTCGTTGGCGAATGTCCCTGCGTGCACAAAACTCGTCGGCTACGGCCGGTTCCCAACGGCTCCCGCGGCTCACGGCGATCTGGGTCGTTGCGCCAAGGATACGCGCGAGTCAAGTTCGCAGTTTACGCGTGTTACGTACGCGCGAGCCGATTTGCCCATTGTGTGCCTTTTTCTCGCGCGAGGACGAGCAGAGCACCGGCGAGTCGAGGCCGCGCGACTTTCGCAACGCCGCGAATGGCTTTGCCGAGGCTTCGCAATGTCAGGCTGCGATAAATCGTCGCGTTCGCAGCAGCGGCCAGAGGACGTGGCGCGTCAGCGGGCCCAGGAGTCCCGAGTTCACGCGAACCTGTCGTCGATGCGACGCCCACGGTCACCGCGGCCGCTCGAGCGTCGACCGGGGCTTCGACCAATCGGCCAAATGTCCATTCCGTGAGCGAGCCTCGTGCGCGTGCCACGCAGCGATTCCCACTCCTCCGTCGTCCGTCTCGCTCGTCCTCGTCAAACTATCATTCCGCTCGCGCTTCTACGCACGCGGACGCCCAAATTTCGGCATCCAGTTCGATCGCGGCGCTGCGGCTCACAGCAATTTCCGACAGTGAAGCTCTTCGATCGTCTCTTTATCCTAGTTCATTTGCGTAAAGCGACTGAACTGCCGACGACACTTGCGAAAGTGAAGCATGACGAAATCAGCCCGAACAATTTCGAGAGCCAAGATCTGTGGAGCGTTCATGCGTACAGACGCGCGTGCTTATATGCCTACCTATATCGATTACGGATTACGTGGAATTGATCGCAACGTCAACTTATTGTTGTTCGTTGAGAACGCTCGGCAGGGGAGTACGTACAATGGAACTAAGACTGATAAAGTATTACGTAATTGGGCAATCTAGTTTGTCATATTTCATTTTCAAATGTGCCAGCCAATTGATTAGACGATTTTCTCAAAATTCGAGATGAAATCGCTCGTTTTCGTTGCCGAACAGTCAAATGCAATCGAACATACTCACGGCTGATTTTTGTAAACAATCGACAAACGCAACGTGTCACTACACCCAAGTGTTCGGATTTTGGACGAATCGATATTTCGAAGAGCTCCACTTGGGTGAGTGTACCAATTACCGGCAGTTTAAGGGATCAACGTACCAATTACCGGCAATTTAAGCTGGCTATTTAATTTGTATAGTTACGATAGTACGTAAATATCATATCAAATTGTTCCATATGTACTGCAGCACAATTTGAAACGGTTACATAACTGGAAAAGATGGAAAAAAACGTCTTTTATTTGCCTTTGCTTTGTGGCCGTTAATTCGTCTTAAGGTCGAATGTACCACTATCCGGCCACTTTTATACTCTTGTCAAATAAATCTATTTGATATTTTTATGTAACCAAACGATTTGCAATTCATTAAACAGGTCGCATAGATTAATGCTAAACTAATTGTTTTACTTGTACATTTCCCAAACTTATTAAATTAAAATAAATTAAATGAAAGGGGTCGGGTAGTGAGTGGGCATCGGTAATAGGAACACTCACCTTATAATATGTAATGTAGAATAATGCGAGCTACGAAAGGAAACCTGCAGTCAGTGACTGACCTTTAGCTGGTGGCGCTGGTCCACTGCTGCTGTTGCTGCTGTTGCTGCTGTTGCTGCTGTTGCTGCTGTGGCGGCTACTACTACTACTGCTATTTACTACTACTACTACTGCTACTACTATTACTTATGCGGGCGTTAAAGCACTGTAGTTTAGTGTTGGAGAAAGAATGACCAACGAAAATAGCGACAGCAGGCAACTGCAAACCGTTTATAAACAACGTAAGCAAGCTGTTGACGGCTTTCGAGGCGACCAGTCGACCTGAGCTTAATTCACGAGGACCACGAGGTGCAGACCCATCTCGACTTTCGGTAACAGCGACGAGTGTCCGATTTGGTACAACGGCAAATTGGCAACAGCGCACTACTACTAACTCAGTCGCAAGTACCCATACAAAGCCTCAGGCTGCTCCAGGCATTAATTATCGTGTGTGTGTGTGTCGTTGTGAGCAATAGTATATGGTGGCGCCGCAGTCGGCAGTCGACGGCGTATGCGAGGCGCTTGACACTTCACAACTTAGCTAGTCAGTTCAGTTCTCGGTTGGCTTCGGTTAGCAGCAGTAGCAGTAGTTCTTGGTTATACGCTCGCAGTCACGTCGTTTACGTTTGCACAATGGCGCGTGCGATACTAGGCTACCGTTTGTTCTGCCACTGCCATCGTTTCTAAGCGGAGGTCGGCCCTCGGCCCCCGTTAAGTCGGACCGTTCGTCCGTAGCACTTCGCCGAAGAATCCATCATCAGCCACATTGATCGATTCTTTTCATGCTTCGTACAACTGCTATAGCCAGTTGCTGCCGCGAATAACGCAACTTCCCGCTCCGCTCTTCCTTCCGCAAGCTCGTACGCATCGCCATCGTAACCTTGATTTGAATAATCTAGGATCCAGCCAATGCTCAAGGCAAACAAGCCAGGGAAGAAGCAAAGTGCGTCCAAAGTAATTCATCTGGTAATAATTGATCGTTGGTGAGTGGTGATGATACGAAGAGCGGTAGTGAACAGCGGTCGGCGTGCAGACTGCAGTGCACTGCATGCCATCGCATTCGATTGAACGATCGCATCGCCGAGTGTGGTGTTTTCCAAGCAGACGACGCCTGCAGCGGAGCTGAGCAAACAGCCGTCGCCGTGAGTATTTCTTGAGTAATGACTCACGAGTATAAAAATTGGAGACAACCGCGAGTAGCCTCGACAGCTCTCAACGTTCGACTGACTAGGGCAGGAGTTTGGCGTAGCTTCGCTCGCGCTCGTCCGCTTACGTTTTCTTTGCAGGCGACGACCATTACATTGCGCGTCAGCAGCCTCGTTCGTTATAAACTTTTCGAGGTCACCGCTCCCAAGCCTCTCGAGCAGCACCGCTCTAGTCCGCAAGACACAAACCGAGACCCATGTATAAGAAACGCGTCCTTCTGCACGCACGCAGGTACGCAGCTCACTTGAGCTCGTATCACAGGAATGCAATGGCACGTTAACGCTTCGCTTATCGATGACTTACTCGTCGCTTATCTTTGCGGTTCAGCAGCAGCAGCTGCGTTCTCGCGGTTGTTTACTTCTCGATTACTGGCATGCTCGATTGATATTGCGCCACGGCCAGCGAAAACGCCGACTGAGGGCAGCGCAGCGCTTCCGGGCATTTATTGTCTTCACTTTGATCGTACCTGGTCGTACATCCGGGAAGAGCAGTACCACCGCGTCACGCATACGCGCATAGTTGCCGCAGATCATGAGATGGGCGGTAAGCAGGCGCCAGGCATTAGACCTACCAGGCAAACCGATGTGCGCTGCGCTGACGAAGCAATTCAGACATTTCAAAGACTGTCCGTGAGGTGGCCTATTATATTACACTAACTTATCGGCAATGGCCTGTCTGAATATATTTACGCTCGCAAACGATAGCTGCTTGATATCTTCGAGTCTCTCTCTCTCTCTCCTCTCTCTCTCTTTCTTTCTCTCTCTCTCTCTCTCTCTCTCTCTCTCTCTCTCTCTCTCTCTCTCTCTCTCTCTCTCTCTCTCTCTCTCTATCTCGCTCTTTCGGGCCGCGCGTCACGAGCTTATTTTTAGTTATGATGACTCGGCGATGTCCTCTTGCTTCCCCTCTTTCTACTCTCGTCAGAGCGGCCTGCGTCGCCGCATATTTTTTCACGAAATAATCTCGCAATCGGAGCCTCGCGCGTAGTTTTGCAACTAGCGATAGTTAGAATAAGTAGGGCTTTGAAAGTAAATATTAGGGTAAATGTAGCTGATCGATGCAAGCATACAGGTTTCGATATGCTAGTTGTTGGCGCGCCTAGCGGCAAAGCGGCCAACTGGGATTTCACGGAGGCTATGCAGCCGTGTTGCAGGAGATTTGACCTTTGCCAAGGATATCATGGAGCGGATGTCGCGCTGAGCGCTGCTGCACGCTGGCTGATTCGTTTCGTCACTCCGGCTGCTATTATACCGTTTCGTTCCGTTCGCCCGATTTCGTAATCTTTCATTCGCGGCACCTATCAGCTTGTACTCGCTTTTCCTGCGTTGCTCGTCGGAGCACTATATCGAGCGAGCATCATTGTACAGCTCAGGACGGAGCTACTCGCGCTCGTCTCGCGTCGAGATCGTAAAGCCCTGACCTTAGCGTCGAGAAGCGCGCATTGCATAAGCCCCGCTCGCCGGATACGCCGGGCGGATGTCGAAACGCGTATTCGCTTTTGAAATAACTGTCCGGCCGCCGACGTGCTCGCCATCTCGCCGCTACTCGTCCGGGGCTCGAGTCAAGGTCAGAGGCGTTAGACGCTCGTGGCAGCGATTGTACTCCTCGTCATCCGATTGCAGGCCTCCACGCAACGCTGCGGCGCGGCATTGATGCCGCGGCAGCGGTCGCCGGTGCACGCGGAGCAGATGTACGAGCACTGGAGGATCGCCACTCCGTGCGCTCGCCGTGAAAGCTAGTGCGCGTAGCCGCTGCGAGTACCCGAGAGCGAAGGCGGAGGCCGCGCGAGCAGCGCCGACATGAGGGCGGCGACGCGCCGTGCGCAAGGCCACGCACCGCAGCTGCAGGTGACGCGCTGCACCCACGGCAAGTTCCTCGTCAATCCACGCTCGCGGCAGCCCCCCGGCGGCCAGAACCCGGGCACAGACGAGGCGCCGCGAGGCGAGCAGCCGCCACCGCAGCAGCTACAACAACAGCAGCAGCAGCAGCAGCAGCAGCAGCAGCAGCAGCACAGCCCGAGCATACTGGCGGACAGGTTCCTGCTGCTCGGGCCGGCCGAGTGCAGCAGCCTCATCCGCTGCGTCGACGTGCGCACAGGACAGCAGCTGGTCGCCAAGGTGAGTACCGGCCGCTCGGTGCGGCCCCGACTCACCCAACTTTGCTTGCAGGCCCTGCAGGCGGGGGACAAGGGTGCGCAGGCGCTGCTGCAGGCACAGACGCTGATGGAGGGCTCGGGCGCCGCCTCGGGCTTGGCCGGCCTGGTGGAGGCCGAGGCCGCGGCCGGTGGCGCGCGCAGGCGCCGCTACCTCCTGCTCGACGGCCACCACGGCGACCTGCACGCGTACGTGCGCGCGAGGCGCCGCCTCGGCGAGCCCGAGGCTCGGCGGCTGTTCCGCCAGGCGGCCCGCGCCGTAGCCAGCTGCCACCGGCGCGGCGTCGTGCTGCGGGACCTCAAGCTGCGCAAGTTCGTCTTCTCCGACGAGGCCAGGTAGGTGGCTCGGCGCTCGGCGCTCGACGCTGCGAGTACTGAGGCGGCCGCGCTCGTTCGCAGGACGCAGCTGCGGCTGGAGAGCCTGGAGGACGCGGTGCTGGTGGACGAGGAGGACGACCTGCTGTCGGACCGGCGCGGCTGCCCGGCCTACGTGGCGCCGGAGGTGCTACGCTCGGGGCGCGCCTACTCGGGCAAGGCCGCCGACGTCTGGTCGCTGGGCGTGCTGCTGTACACGATGCTGGTCGGGCGCTACCCGTTCAACGACGCCGAGCACGCCAGCCTCTTCGCCAAGATCTCCAGGGCGCACTTTCAACTGCCGGAGGCGCTGTCGCCGCGGGCGCGCTGTCTCATCCGAGCGCTGCTGCGCCGCGCGCCGCACGAGCGGCCCGCCGCCGCCGACGTGCTCGGGCACCCGTGGCTCGCGCGACCGCTGTCGGCGCGCTGCCAGCCGGCCCACGCGGCGGTCGTCGCCGCTGCGAGTCCCGGCCAGGCGACGCCCGGCGCCGGCCGCTGCCAGCAGCAGCGCCTCGACCAACTCGTGCCCGACTTCGCGCAGCTGCAGCCCTGAAGACTGACTGCCCGCTCCGCCTGCCTCTTCGCGCGCCGTGGCCCCGTCGCATCTGGCCCTATTTATTCCTCTGTCGACCATTCGTTCGCCCACGCGACTGCCTACTGTACATATCAGCGCGCTAGTCCCATCGCTTTCGTCCTACTCTTCTTCTTGTCACGAGCTGTTCAGCATTTAGGGGCATCTAACCACGTCTCGCTCCAAGTCTCAACCTCCATCGATCGATCTTCGTCAAGGCATTTACGTGGCCAACGAGCTATTTACTTTTCATAAAAGTGTCACTATTACGCCGAGCGATACAGCAACTCGCCTCACTCTTAACACTCCAACACGATCGACTCGCACGGGCTGGCTGTCATTGCCTGTGTGCAGCAACATAGGCTTGTACGGACGAACCTAGATACAAGCCATTTTTCCAAATACTTCGAATACACTGACTTTTCGTACGAAATTGCTGATCTTGTCTCACCAAGCTATTTTGTCTAAACGCACTAATTCTCTGACAGCATTGTCGTTGAAGAAGAAACAAAAAAAAAGCGGACAGATAACTTACTCAAGTTAACACGCTCTGTTAAAACGAGTTTACATGCCAATACCTAACAAGTAATTGATTCTGGGTATGCATTCATACACAATTTATTGATATAAACATAAAATCGTTAATTTTAGTAAATGATCATGTATAAACAATGTAATATAATACTAGGATTTCTAATGTCACCGATCAACAGATCATTCTTTTCATTGACAGCTTGTCAATAATCGATTATTTCTTTTTTTAATTTTATGAATAATGAATTGTATATTTTTGTAGTTGGTTAATCGACATCCATTATATCAGATATCGATTAGAAATGCCAAAATCGGTGATTATGTAAAGTGCAAAATTAGTTTTAAGTTCATGTCGTTAAAGAGCACGCATAAGTCATATATACATACATGCGCGCACGCGCGCGCGCATACACACAATATTTAAACCCGATGTGGCGTATGGCCAAAACTGATGTGCGATATTTTTGTGTTGTAAAGATGTAAATACAGTGACCATTGTCCAAGCATATGTATGATTGTACATAAAATGCAAAAGTTGCAGATTAAAATAAGTACATGAAATGAGGAAAAAAATTAAATAAAATTTTTTCAATCTAATTTTATGTCAAATAACATACATTTAATTTCCCTTTCTTCTATAGATTTAAAAATCTAGTTAAAAACGGAAAAATAATCAATATCGAATGAGCTACTGCTTACTTATATTTTTACTTTGTCGCATTGAATGGAGGCACACATACCTGTAAGGGAATATCTACATGTTCACCATTAAAGCCTTTCCGCACTAAGTGAATATTTCTGTGATGTTCTTGTTCCGTGTGATTTTGCACCTCCCGGAACATTCAGTGGCTTAAAAAGTGTAATACGTCTGTTTTACTTGCTAATCCACAGAGTATGTACACGGACGTAGATAATATACATTCCGGGAGATACAAAATCAGACGAAATATGAATATCACAGGGAATATTCCCTCAGTATGGAATAAGGGCCTTACCCATACCCCATCTTCTACCTTGTCCGATTTTTCTATTCGTATGCCATCTTGGCAGTTCCAAATATTTCACGTTGAACTCTCGTATTTTCCATTTTCCCTCATTTCCCCGGAACTTAAAGAAATAAGTACATTACGATACAAGTGCGAGAAAGTAGATTCTTGTCTCGTGTAGCATTTACGTCCGAGCGAAGCGAGGGTGGAAAGGCACATGAAACGAGATAGTATATTACGATACAAGTGTACTATCTCGCTTCGATCATGCATAAACGCCACACAAGACAAGAATCTACTTTCCCGCATTTGTATCGTATTGTACTATTCCCGAACATGTGTCGTACCGTATTTTTTGATACGATGTGTGGAAAGTGCGATTTTCAACGCACGTTTTCTGCCGAGCGTGCAGGAAAGACGCACTTTGCGCACGGAGTGTCGAAAACACATTGGCAATAATTTTGTGACACTAAAAATTAGACCTCTATTTGACTAAATTATAAAACTTGTCGATGAACACGGAATTGCCAAAATGACATACGAATACAAAAATCGAATAGGGTAACGGGTAAGGGTAATGGTGAACATGTGGTCATTCCTTCACACACTTTTTAGTTTAGTTCATAGGTCAATCAATAAAAACATTTTTGGTAACTAATGTTTAGTAGGAAGCTGATTGCGCAATAACTTTAATTAGCATTAATAAATAAAAATGAATATACTTCCCACACTTCAGTCAAAATTTGTATAAATATATAAGTATATTTCAAAATATATACACATACGAGTAGTAATGTCGATATTAAAATCTGTAATATCGACTGAAGTATGTAATTTTTCTTGAATTTTATAAATTAGGCAATGTAGAACTCATATAGGGATATCTGGTGATTAGCAAACGTTTGACCTGTTTTATCGACTAACTGCCGCATATTACTAATTCTTACATTTTCCTTAATTTGGGATAGAAAATCAACAAAAGGAAAATTGTTTCGTAATCCGGGAATAAGGAGTATCATCCGCTATCGATATTATTTCTTTTAAAACAGGAGAAAAATGTTTAATGCATTTTGCGCGCTGTACGAACGCCCGATTTTTTTTCGCAATTTTCTTAAAAACGGAAAATCCGGAAATAAAATTTCAAGCGGAGACATAATCCGGAAAAAGGGAGAAAACGTTTTGGCTCATGAAAACTCAAAAATATGATTAAAAAATTTTTTGGGCGTCAGTTCACAAGTCTCGTGAGATGTGATCATTTTTTTTTATAAAATGTTATTTGTGTCGGGCTGTTTTCGCATCGGTTAATTGATTGGCCAATCACATCACTACGTACAATGCGTGCTCTACGCACTTTAGTGAGAACGTGTTATGTCAAGGAGTAATGTGGGCGTCCGTTCAATGTTTACATATAAAAATATTCAATCATGAAAATTCAGAGGCTCAAAAAAGTGCAAAAAAATATTGGATTTTATGTAAATAATTTCAAGTTCCGTCAACCTTATCAAATTCTAATAGACGGAACGTTTTCTTTTGCTGCTCTTGAGGTTAGTTTTTCCTATTGCCTTGCGTTTTTTTCAACTTTTCAATAGATTATATTTTCAATAAACAATAAATATTAGTTGATGTCATTAACGGGTATCGATTTGTTTTTAGAACAAATTCAATATTCATGAACAATTATCAAAATATTTTCAAAGTCAAGTTAAATTATTGACAACTCAATGTGTCATTTTGGAGACTGAAAAATTAGGCCCAAAACTCTATGGTGCCATGTTGATTGTGAAACAATTTGCTATTCATAAGTGTGGACATGAGAAACAGCCACTAACTGGTTCCAAATGTTTGCATTCAATGGTTGGCTCTAATAATTTTGCAAGGTTATTTTCTACATCCAAATCATTTTATTAACTTTGTGTTTTAACTGCTTTTATTAACAGTTTCTTAATAATAATTTTATAGATACATTGTTGCCACTCAAGATAGGTTGCTTCAAGAACAACTGCGAAATATACCTGGAGTACCAATAATTTATTTGCATGGTAAAGCACCGACACTGGAACCTCCATCAACTGTGAGTCGTAAATATGCTGAAGAACTACGCAGTCACGCTATTATGACTGGTTTGCAAGAAAAAACAATCGAAACTCTTAAAAAGCAAACTGGCTTAAATACAGAAGTTACAGTTAATCGAAAAAAAAGGAAGACCAAAGGTAACCCCAACCCATTAAGTATCAAAAAGTCAAAAAAAATAAAAGACTCTCTATCCAAATGTACTAATAAACACAAGGTGGACAAAACTGCTAAAGTGCGAAAAAGAAAAAGAATCAAAATTCCAGCTCATATCAAAGAAGTTTTCAAAGGTGCTATTTAATCTTATGATTTAAAATGTATAAACTTTAACGATTTACTAAGCTTAATATCTAATACTACATGTGTACATAAAAAACTAATTTTCTTTGCAACACAATTATTTTCTCCTCAAATAGTTGCATTCTTATAAACTGCATTATTCAGATGATGTTTAAAAAAAAACAATGTCGATAAGTCAAAATTATAAAGGCTTTAAAATATGCCTGGTATATGCATTGACCTATGGATAGGCCTGGGAAAAATTTATTGTAACTTCTCTCCAATAACTTAGTCGAGTAAACACCTAAGTGCTTTAAATAATTACTATCAATAAATGTTCATACCTAGAGTGGGACTCATCAATTGAAGACTGTTCTATACAGACATTTCGATGCAAAAGAAATTTTTATATCAAGGATGATTTTCAACTGCCATAAATTTTCATGTTTATACAATAACAGAAAGTTGTAAATCTCACCAAATTAATAGCCGAAAATTAACCGTGATTTTTGGCATTTTTTGAGAAAATGACTATGAAACTCTGTAATTGATTAATCACATTCCATATGTGCACGTTTATCGATAGTAATAGTTTCAAACATCTACGACCTATAAGTTAGGCAAACCGTTTAAGGTAAATCGCGACTAATCTACCTAGTCTGTTACGTATTTGATATATATTCATAGTATGTAGCGTAACCTTATCGATGATGTAAGCAAATAAAAATCACATACGATTGAAAAACTACATATTAGACACTAATCTAAAACATGTACAAGTATTCTCTTAGTAATGAAAAATACTTTTTTGAGGACCATTAATTTTTGGTTAATGAAAACTGTAACTGTTAATAATTCAGTTTTTATGAAAGATCAAAACATGACATTAATGACAATGCATTATTTAAACATTAATACTTACAAGTCAATATGCAAAACGCATGATATTAGTACAATTAATTTCAGTAATCTATTGAAGTTGTCAATAAATAACTTGTGAGTTACTGATATTTAAAAAAGAATATTTCGTATTTATGGGTTTTCGATATCTTTTTTTACAAAAACTTTTATTTCAATGTTATTTCAATTAGCAATTACAAATAATTGTGTGTGTGTGTGTGTGTGTGTGTGTGCGCGCGCGCGCGCGCGCGCGTATGCGTGTGTGTGTGTGTGTGTATGATGCTGCAATTTATTGAATTTTTTCAAAAATAGAGTGATGAAAAACTTCAATTTTATTATTATAGTACATCTTTTTCACTTGAAAACAAACTCGTGTTATTGGATACATAGAAACTTAAAAAATTGAACATTTAAATTGTATTTCTTCTTTGAACAAAACTCTAGTTAACAATGTAGAAACCGTACCAATTAGTACAAAAGCTGAAAAATAACTATATTTAAAAAATACTAATATTATTCATAAAGTATTAATATTCGTGAAATGACGTGAAAAGTGTTTAAACTTATATGCAAGAGACATTTTTAACATATTTCAGAGTATATAAAGACGCGACAGGACAAAAAATTATGAAATTCCGAATTGTGGCTAAAAAAACTTGCAAAGTCAATAATTGAGAAAAATTTTTAGAGCTGAATGGATAAAGCAACTACATTCCATACTCAAATAAAATAGTACAGTCTCCAGCCATAAATGCAATCAAACAGGCACGCCAAAGGCCTCAATGCGTGCAGAAACGACGATTCAATAGAAAGAAAAATTTATTACTGCAGCAGCAGTGTAAAAGCAGAGAAAAATGTAAATAGTTTATGATGGTTTTAAAAGAGCTTGAGCAGCCATTGCGACCATTTTCAGTCGCCTTACTGATCGGTGATTTGGATTTGCTGTGATAAAAGTTGCAATTTGACTCTGGAGTGACAATAATACATTGAGCATGTGTTCCCTTATGACCGGATCGTTTGGGTCCAAGCTGATTACGGCTTCTTCGAGCCATCTAGAATAAGAACGATTAATGTTGATGATGAGAACAGAAAGAGGAAAAGAAGGCGAAGAATACCAACCTGTGTTTCAATTCGGTTCTGTGTCCCAGGTTGGCCGAGAGCTGTTGAACAAGCGACAACAAGACCGGTTGTTGTAGAACGCACCTCGAGCCTTGGCCAGAGCCCATTGAACATGAGAAAACCCTTGCTGTATCGGTGTTTTCGCAAACTAGCACAACCAAATTCAGATCGCTAGCACTCAGCGCCTGTTGGAAGGCGGCATTTAGCTGGCCCCTCTGAAGCAGTGACATTACTCGCGCTTGAGCATCCACCTGCGTTGGACCCGTTAAACCCGGAGTCGTTGCTCTCGAGCTGCAATCGTTACTGTTAGCGATATTCAGAGAAGCGTCTTTCCGCTTAGTTGGGACTGCTGTTTCTTACCGTATCCCGGATATTTCTGACATATGTTGCGTGAAATTCTCCCTGACGCAGTCGCGAACACTCCTCACGGTATTCTCCTGCATCATCGACAAACCCTTGCAAAATTCGCTTTGCAACTCTTCCCGAACTACGCTGGCCAGTGCCTCACTCTGCGTTTTGCTCTGGCGTTGATACTGTTTATCCATAATGGAGTCAACGTTCTGAAGATCTAAAGCAATAACCAAGTTAGGCGCCGTGTGCCCTTGACGCAGAGGCAAGCGTCGATTTACTCACATTCTCGCGTGCCGACGAGGAATGCGTCCTGCACCTGCTTGAACATGTTTTGGCAAGCTTTTTCTAAGCCAGGCAGTAAAATAGCAGTGAAGCTGTCCTTGAAGGCGTGCTCGAGAGCGGGCTTCGCGGCATTTGTGGCAGCCGCCGATATAGCCTCTCGCACTTGCGGCCCACCGATGCACTTCATCAAGTTGTCCTTAATCACGGCTTCCATTTGAGCGGCGTCTATTTTCAACTGTCGCTCCAGGGTCTTCGTAACCTCCTGGATGACCCTTGGTATGGTCGTTTCGATCTGCTCCTTCACGCCGGCTTCGAGGCTCTTGAGGAACTCATGCTGTCGCGTCACTTGGGCGAATAGAGTCTGCTCGATGCTAGTGCTCTGCTGCTGCGTCGCTTTCGTCAAAGCTGACTCCACGCGAGCAGCCAATGGAGTCTCTTGTCGTAGTCGGGTCATCTAAACAAAGCGAACGAAAGACGATTATACAGCCTGCTACGATAGCTACCCGCGCATGGTACCTTTACCTCGAGACGAAGCTCGTTGAGTTCTTGCTGTTGGTCCTGCATCAATTCGAGCACCGAATCTAATTTGCTCGACATGGCGCCGATATCGTTGGACACGTTCCATTTGGTTTGCACGTCCTCAGTTGCTGCCAAATACGACGGCGCCGCGGGCTCCTTCTTGATGCCCAATTGACCATCGGCTACGTCTTTGCCTTGCTCCTGCATCGCGTGGATTGCGTCTTTGATCAAACCTAAAAAATCAAAACAGAAATTCCATTCAGCAAACCTATTGGCGGGCTGCTCGTAATTAAGAAAGCGTTTACTCACACAAGGGAATTTGCGACCAATTCTCGTTGGTTGTTGTCGGTACTTCGGTCTTCACCTCGGCTTCATTTTCCTCGGGGTCGGCCAAAGACAAGATTTCGCGAACCTCCCTCGAGGGGCTGCTGCCACCGCTCGGCACCGCTTGCTCTTCCAATTTACTCGTGGCCAACGGCTGATCCAGCGCATTAAGAGCTTGGACCGTTTGAGCAATTGAAGGACTTGCGGACTCAATGTTGCCGAGATGCGGACTAGATGACTTGGAGTCCAGCGCACCGTCTTTCTTGGCGGGAGAGCTGAAAGCGTCAGGTGTCATCAAGTTCAGGCCGGCATTGTGATTGGTGTTCAGATCGGCTGCCTCGGTGATGTTTGTGTCCTCCTCCCCGTTCTCACCTGAAAAACGTCGTCACTTGAACGCTCAAGTCAGAAGAACCGTATGAGTTTATTATACTTACCATCATCAACATCAACATCGTCGTCGTCATTCACGCCAACAATACCGTTGTGATGGACGGTGCTGATATCGGGTAAGTCCTCGGTGTAGTCGAGTGAATCGTGGGTCAAGGTGTCCATGAGACAATTACCACTCAATTGTAGAGGAAGTCTGAAGGCAATGTGGCACTCTTGCAGCGATTTCGGCTGGACAAGGTACATTCTTATGACCAGCTGGTCCTCGTTCTCATCTTCACACGGGCACAAGTCCTCCAACGACTCACTGGTCGGTCTCAGTCGCCTCTGACCCGCGTCAACTATCGCGAAACTCAGTATGGGATATGGTAGCAGGAATTCCGACACGGTGTTTATACACGCCATAGCCTCATCGTTGTCCTTGCTAATGCTCATTATGTACAGAACTTTGTTATAGATGTCTGAGAGCAGCAAGTAACCAGCAGCAAGATCCAAACTGGCCTTTAACACTGGCATCTTCTGCGACGAGGGCATCGGCGCGAATTTAATGGTTTGTAGGCAAGTCCACAATTCGCAAGACCAAACCTTCAGCTCGGAATTGTTGTCACAGCCCGTTATGGCGAACCTCCAGAATGTTGCACTGAAACAAAGTATACTTGACAAGGCCAACTCACTTATAGGTTCACTTAAACGTGCTCAAATAAGAAAATGAATCTTACTCGGGGTTGTAATTTTCATGGTCGTCTAGGAAAAATAAAGAAGATATAGGCCGACCATCATGAGGGCTCCACTTGTGCAGGCACTTTGGAGGTTGTTGTCCGCAAGATGTACCATGCAAATAAACTTGGAAGAACTTGACCTCTCCGTCCGAACTTGCAGTCGCTAGGGCTGTCCCATCAGGGCTAAATGTTGCCTCAACAATTGTTCCTGAATGCTGATAAATTTCTAGCATAACACCATTTTTACTTATCTCTGGATCTGAGGCCTAAAAATCATGTTTTTCCGCAATATTAGACAAGAATGTGTCAATATTACTACAGAGAATCTATGCAGTCTTACTTACATTGGTTGGTGCAGCAAAAAGACGAGATGCGGAAGCAATTGACCACAGCTCTGCTTTTGAGCCTCTAGTCAGAACAAGCAATTTGGAAACTTCTTCACCATCGCTAGCTTCTTCTTCAGGAATATATGGACACCAGATAACCCGATGACTCATTGGCGACAGATCATCTGCATCCACTTGCAAAATCCGATTGCATAACAATTCTGTACTTGTGGCTTCAATAGAATATACAAACAAACTGCCTGTATAGTCAACACATGCCAAAATGGGATTGGCAACATGAGCAAAAGCTAGATCCTGTATGAGTCCTCGCATACCTCTGATAAGGGTTCTAAGTTCAAACTCTTTATTTACAACTCTTACAACCCCATTGCCATTTCCAGCTAAGAAGAGTTGAAATTTTTGTTAATAGTAATTTTGAAAATCTTGTTATTTTTTACAAAAATCAAAGTTATTAATTTACCTTTAATACCATAAGCTAAATATTTGCCTGACATATGCACTGCTAACAACTGGCCAACATAGTACCTGTGTTCCCAGGTAAAGTCAACGATATTTTTCAGTTTTACTTTGGAACTGCCATGGTGGTGACCTCCCGAAGATGGTATTATATTAACATTACCACTTATTATTTCAACTGTAGCTTCATCTTCACGGCCAGTAAATTCCCTAAATAAATAAGTAACAGTGTAGTTGATACCAAGACAAAGATTATCAAGAGAAGTTAGATAATAAAATAAAGTATAATTGTAAAGTAACAAAAACATTAATTCAGTGAGCAATAAAACAAATGTGTCGCTGACAACGTATTTGACAGGACAACTGGAGGAGAAGAAAAAATTGTATACACTTACACAGTTTGAACGTAGTGCCGAATGTTGTCTTCCCCACTTTTCATCATTTCGCCAATACTTTCCGTGTAATCTATAATAATATCAAAACTCTGATAATAGGCAAAAAAGCCATGAGATCATAATGAATTTCACCGAAAATTGTCAGAGCGATCTAGTGGTTCCGACAGGAAGAAAGATATAACCTCGACGTGCGTATAGATACACACAAGCACCGATTCTGTTCTGGTATCAGAAGTATCTTCGATATAGCAATGGATCTCGTATGTCTCTTTGAAGGACAACGGATGATAGTACATAAAAATTTCTCAGAGTAAGTTAGTTTTTTACCTCAGGCATAAATGCTTGTTTATCCACACACTGCTACAAATCCTTGCAGCTTCGTCCCTTGGCTGCCTTATAGCTGCCTTTGTTCAATACTTCCGATTCCAGAAAAACGGTCGTTTTTCTGTAACAATCTCTGCAACAGGCAACAGGACTATAGGATAGAACGAGGCGAACAAGCACGAACGCAATCTACGAATAGTGTGAAATTGTGAACGCGGCGAGTGCAGTGATATGAGATAGTATATATAGTAACATATATATAGTACATGCGAGCAAGTAGACGTACTGTGGGAATGGACTGTGTGAGCTTAGGCTCTGACTACATAAGGCTGATTCTTCAATAAATACGAAACTGTACGCAACAAATTGCTGCCAACTTACAAATTCAAAATAACTCAACCTTGCAATTTCATGCAACATAATCTCAATAATGATAACGAAATTACCCCAATTTATAAACGTTTTTTATAATATTATATTTAATCTGAGAAATATTTTAACTATTGGCTAATAATTTGAATATTTTTTACATTTTTATTAAAATATACTTGTTGTATTTAAATTTGTCTAATCATTTTGAGGTTACGTTAAGCATTTGTCATTTCAAATTGGCAGTAGCAGAAAATCCATTAGAAATTGTTTATCGCGCACGATTTTCGTGTCTGTTGTAGAATCAGTCTAATCGCGTATGCGAGCGTCCACACTCCACAGGCGTATGATCGCGTACGTACGTAAAAGTTACTAAAAAATATGTAGCCAACTGTCGAATTTGGAATAACAAAAGTAGCAAACGATTACATCACAACATAATCATAGCCTCAATTTGTTTGTGATTATTCATGGTCTCCAGTATTCTCTTCTTTTAACATACCTCCTACTAGATAATATGAAATTGACAGGGTTTTCGATCGAAAAATCTCTCCTAATTTTTCTAAAAATTATTTCGCTATTTTCTTCCTTTCAGTTCGATTTTTCAGTTTCATAGGTATTGTTATCAGAGCGTGCCGTCTGCTCAGCATTGAGAACTCGAACTGAACTGCAGAAAATAGTGAAATAATTTTTCGTCTGAAACGAAGTACTTTACGAAAAAATTACTAAGATCAAAAAGTGTTTAGAATCGGCTAAGGAGTATATCTAAATTTTTGTTGAAACGATTCGAGTTATTTTTGCAATTTATCTAAAATTTGCAATTTGCAAAATCAAAAAACTTGATCGCAATTTCTCAAAAAAAATTCAGGTGTATTCTTTGGCCAATTCTAAGGAATCTTTCTTTTAAGAAATTTTTCGGTAAAATGCTTCATTTCTAAAAAAGAAATTTATGAATGTTACGGCTAAAATTTTGCACTTTGAGCACCATTTTGAAATGTCTAATTGATCAAGCTGGGGAGATTCCAATGAAATCAAATTATTGAAGAACTTCATTTTTATGCTCAACATTTTGTTTAAAACAAAATCATTACTATTATCGAAGATAATTTCTTTTTCAAATCGAATTTTCAAAAAGTTACCGAGTTGGAATCAATTTAAACCGGTCTATAGATCGTGGACACGATGTCTGAATCTAATGGATATGAAGTGTCGAAGTCAGGGGTGCTATCGGTATAAATGTATCCGGTTGCGCAGAGGCTCTATATTGCAACTGCGCAATGTGCAGTTGCTACTGCGTAACCAGACTTATGCATCTCAATAAGACCCCAGGGGTGGAATGCCATAACTTTTTGATATTACGGTAACAAAGTTTACCGTAAGTTGGTATTGGTACGATAATTGGCGTTATGGAACTGATCAGTGTAGAAAACATCGACCCTGTCCGAATCCCGGAATGATGGAACGTTTAAAAAGGGGAAATCGAAAAAATTATTGCTGCGTTATTTGTAAGTGCTATAATAAATTTTAATTGGTGTTAATCTTTTAAGAACACTATATTAATTATATATAATTAATATATTTATTAACTAAATATAATTTATTAATTTTATTTATTAACTCTACACACAAACACGCGCGCAAACACACACACACACAAACACACTTTGCTCGCAGTTGTAATCTGCGATCTTTCAGTATATGCTATTGAAAGCTTTTCCAATTCTTCATAATCAATGTTATTTAATCTGTTACCTTTGATTAATAATGTAAAAAACCTAAAAAATGAGTGTTCTTATTCAAAAATTGTACGGAAATTTATATTGTCGTTTCCTTTTTCCACACAATCTTTATACAAAGCAGAAACTGACTTAATTTATGCATTAAATTAGGCTGCTAATTGCAATTACGCACTCCAGTACTTGCTTCTCTGTAACTATATTTTGATTTATCGACAGATTAATTCTTTGTGAATATTAAAAAAATAAGTAAAAGTATGAGTCTTTGAATTCTGAAAAGTTAGAGAAGCGAAATATTATGACTCATAAAATATGTACTACTTGAATTTCGCAAGTACTACGGATACCTATAATATGATGTTGACATTTTTCATACTAACATACATTTGTAAGGCAATCACGATGAAATGAAAACTTTGTTTACTCACAAAAAATAAAACTGTATATAGTTCTTGCTAGGTTACATTCAGTAATTCGCTTTCTCTTGCACTACCATGAATATTAATATAGCTGCTGATGATGTTGATGTCCAAGAACGTCTTAATATTTAAGTTGAAAGGCAAATTGATCGCTGATAAACAGAGAAAATATTAAACCTATATAACTAAATTTTCGATAAGTATTAATATATGCACTACTACAATTACACTTACCTATTTCAATACTTCTAAATTTTTTATGTTTTATTCAGCTGTATTTTTTTTTCTAAAACATTTAAGGTTCAAATCATTCACAATTTTCACACAAACATAACTAAAAGTAAAGTTCTGCATTACACTGATTATATATTGATCGATAGATTTTTTGTCAACTATATATATATATATATATATATATATTCATATATATATATATATATATGAATTCTTTCATTACTTTCTGCCAACAATCTATATTGTCAAATCAATTTATGAACCTCCAAAACGTTTTAAATTATAACTTTGTAAATGATATTCTGATTATTTAAAATTTCCTATATTAACTATCATGTATATTTTGTGATCATTGTATTTCGCTTGATTTCATGAATATTTCATTTTCAAAATAGCAATATATGATACCTATGTATAGCGCAAACTATTTTCAATTTTTTGTTTTATCATCCCACTCGTTTCGATAAATCGATATAAATTCAGCATAAATAGATATCTTATACAATTTACATTTTTTTCTATTTTTTGTCTATCATGCATAAAATTTTACACCCACACACCACATACACGCGCGCAGAGAGTTAATAAATAAAATTAATAAACTACATTTGGTTAATAAATATATTAATTATATATAATTAATATAGTGTTCTGAACAATTGACACTTATTAAAATTTACTTTAGCACTCAAAAATAACACGGCAATAATTTTAATTTTCAGGCTTTCCTTTTTTGAACGTTTCTACATTCCGGGATTTGGACCAGAGTCGATGTTTTCGACTTTGATCAGTACCATAACGCCGATCACCGTACCAATACCAACTAATACCGTACACTTGGTTACCGTAATATCAAAAAGTTATGGAATTCCACCCCTGACTTCGACACCCCAAATCCATTAGATTCAAACATCGCGTTCACAATCTAGACCGGTTCAAATTGGTTCAAACTCGGTAACTTTTTGAAAACTCGATTTAAAAAGAAATTATCTTCGATAATAGTGATATGCGCTGATCACAGTGTCATCTTCGTTTCGTATTTCAGAATAGCAATCACGAATACATTTCAGAACCTGTTGAAAATTTGTCAAGCTATGTTGGATGTAAGTATAAAACGAATGCGCGTTAACTGATCTTTTTGATAAAAATATAGAATAAAATTATATTGTTGTTTTCGACATATATATTAATAATTTTAAAAAAGTAAGAGGGGTTCAATCAAAACGAGCAAGGGTTAAATTTTTTTGTCTTGTTTCTTTGCAAAAATATTAAGTATTACTAAAGATATCGCAGTTGCAAAAACCAAAAAAATGTACATAGTTTTTAATTTTTTTTGGGACAACTAAAAGGGTTCAATTAAAATAACGATAATTTTTAGAGGGTTGGGTTCAATTAGAAATATTTCGAATGGTATTTTTTTTCACTGTTCACTATACTTTGTGGGCTAGAGTAAGGGGGGTCTTGGTAAATAAGCAAGTATTCGAGTGAATATGTACGGACGAGATGTGAGAGTACATAACCTATTGCTAGTTGCTCACTAGTATCGTCTACACTCGCTTTCCTCGGTTGTGTAAGGAACCTCGTACGTGACAATAGTCTACTTTTTCTGCACCTAGTTAAGTAATGTACTAATTTGATCTCTAGAAATAAGTAAATGCTTTTCTTCGCTAGAGCTTTAAGACTTTTCTTCCTATTTTTATTTAAAATAAGATACTTGTGAGTATTAAAATAGTTTGCGAGAACTACAGTTTTCGATATTTTTAGATTATTAGGCATTTCGTGAAAGTCACTGAAATTGAGTTTGGCTTCTTTGCTTATGCTGAAGTAGCATGAATACATATATGTATGTATGTATATATTGTAGCATGAATAGTAGAAGTTAAGAGCTTTAATTTTACATCTTGTATAACTAAAAATAATAATTTTCGTTGTTACTGTTGTTTTATGAAACTAAAAGTAAATTAAAATGACAAAGAAAGATGTCAGCCATGGGTGAAAAATCACTACGAATTCGTAGTCTTAGCTGCATTCTATTTACTACATCTTTAGAAAGTGGCATGGAGAATAGAAATCAAGATTTTACATCTGAAATCTTGCACTGCACTAATGATTACTTGCAACTTGCAGCATTAATCATTTCTTGTTCAGATAAAACTGATCAGAGATTATAATAAAAATCTAACATTTGAGGTATACTTTGTAAATAATTTCATGTTGCTTTAATTTTTAATTAACTGTTTAAATCAATGATAGCCAGAAACGTCGTGTTTGGTCGTGCAAGGTATCAAATCAGAGATCTTGTCTTTTACCGTTCATGTCAGTAAAAATATAGACAAAAACTAATTTTCGCAAACTTTTTTTGTTCGCAAGTATTTTTCATCATTACATGAAAAGAAGATAAACGTTTGAAAGCTGTAGCAAAGAAAATTTTTTCATTTTTATACTTGAAAGAATGCATTTTTTTTATAAAAACTCGTCATCTAAAAATTTACATAAAAGGAATGAGTAAAAAATTTCAAATTGATAAAAGTGTATATATAAAATTTTACACTGTAGAATGATTTTTATTAACCGTTATTTCCGAAAAAGTAACTTACAATTTTGAACACTGAATGATAATTGGTCTATTGACTGCGACATAAGCTCTGATCCGTCAAAATATATAGCAACTAATGCAGTAACAATAGAGATAATCATTTTTAAAAATTTACACATCAATGGCTACCACAATTTTAGATAATCTACAATGAATTTACATCATATGCGATTCAATTGTAATTTGCATGACTAAACAGAATTTTTATTTCTTTTTATACACGCAGAAATACATCCTTAATTTTAAGGAATGGCAGTAGCGCTTGAATAATCAAACAAATTCACAATTAAAATAAAAAATGGCAGTAAATATTTGGTTTTTTTAATACAGCAAATTTTTGTTTACATTTTTCTATGTACGCAGCAATGTACAATATTCGTAGTCTGATAAAATTATGCAGAATACAAACTCTTAAGTTGAATGTTTGAAGATAAAAAATACTTTTTTGAATATTTTTTATTTATAAACCCGTAAATACACGTTCACACAATTTCATCACGCGCACGCGTACTTTCACACATTAATATGTGTCTCACAGGGAAGAGTGCGAGAAAATGTTCTCTATATTAAAAACCATATGCGCCCTTCTTTGGTAGCAAGTGCTGCTGTTAATAGATATTATTTTGAACACTGCTACATTTATTTATTTCCTACTTATATGTATTGGCAATATTTCTTCACTTTTTAGTGTTATTCCCAAATATAAAGAATGCAACTAGAAAAGCTACCCTTGATTTTTTAGCAAAAAAAAAAGTTTTCAATTTAAATGTTTTACCATCAAACACTTTCTATCTTGCATCATGCTGCTTTTTAACATCCAATTGAATTAAAGTAAAGAGTAGAATAATCAAATTAGTATAAGCTAATAATTTTCAATAAACTGAAATTCATTAATTTTGTTTTTACATTTACCTATTTCACACCAATCGTTCGAGAAAGTACCATCAATTTTTTTATTGATAAATCAAAATCGCCAGTATTTACAAAAAAGAATTATCTATATTGTTGACTTGCACATAGGTTTTGATCCAAGTCCATGTAAGCCATAGCTTCAGGTGCTCCTTTTTTCTTACCGAAACCATTTAGCACTGCTTATGTTCGTGTGAAAGATTATCACATAGGAAAGGATTGCATCTATTAAGCTGACTGAACAACTATTATAAAAGAATGAATATATAATACAACGTATTCGACGTTTCCGATGCGACTAAAAAACATTGCTAGATCTATGCTATGATGAATTAATCTTTCGCTTACCAGAGAGAGAGAGAGAGAGAGAGAGAGAGAGAGAATGAGAGAGTGAGAGAGAGAATAAGGGGGAGGGGGAGAATATTACAGAATTACATTTTTAGTTGGGTGTCGTATCATTCCACACTGGATTAACTTGCCTGTATACATTTATATGAAATATTTTTAAAGTGGCGGTGAAAATATCATCGATAATTTATTTACTTCTACCATTATATATTTAATAAGCGTATCACTTCATATTATATTCTATGACTCTATCGAGTCAGTTTACTAATTTATATTTGTATTACTATATAAATTATATATAAATGTACTATTATTTGAAGATTTCTTTTGTGATAAAATTGTGATATACATATATCGGTACTTTTAATCAATTCTTCAAAACACATGTGCTATAGTATTAAAGAAAAAATTTAATCTATAGAAAATGGTCCCGGTTGGATACGACGCTTTTACAGTTACTTTTTAAAATATAGTCAAATTTTTAAATTTGAATAATTTAGCCTCACAATTGCAATAACTGTGATGTAGACAGTAACTTTTTATTTAAATATTATACAAGAGATGATTAAAAATCAACTGATAAGTCGAAAGCATTATCATTTTTTATAGTCTACGTTTGGATTCGTCTATGATTGGATTTATCAATAATTTCATTGGGATTCGATGGTGAGTAGTTAAGAAAAAGGATTGAGTGCACAATAGTCTTGGATAAAAAAAGTAAGATGGCAAAACTGTGTTTTGTTTCGCTTGGGATAGCGAGACAAGGCTGAAATCACTTGATACTTTTACGGAGACACGGCGTGTACAGCGAAAATCTTTCGACAGCGAGCGCGCTTCAACACTCGTCTCGCACGCGTCATATCGAAATGTACTAATTGTTAATCCCGATATCTAGACTGTCTGTCTTTCATGACTGTAGATAGATTGAAAACATTCGGAGAGTTTTTTACGAACCAATTAGATAGCGACGCATCAATCGTCACGGGGACGGATAATTATTCGTACCAAAGCGTATAAATATATTTAAGAGCACTCCCGCATTTGTCGAGTGAAGAGCAAAACGGTTTAGCGCTAACGTTATACTAAGGAATATTACATTTATCTGGTGTTTTCAACCGATTGATCAAATTCTTCGATACCGCCAGTTGTATGCGCATCGATGAATCCAAAGCTTGTTCGTGTTGCTTCCGCTCCACAAGGTAGTGTCGCTCGACAGGCTATTCGAGATCGATTAATAAGTAATTCAGAGTGATACCAAAATAGTCATTTAACTAAGCAACACTGATACTCTTCGAGTGTTTTATTGCTTAAGGCGCCCGTACTAATATTTTAACATGCCACGTGCATTCACGTGTGCGAAGGTACTTCAAATTTTTTATAACAAATATACAATAAATCAGACATCATTAAAAATACGTGATGTCATAAAATAATTGAATTTGTAGAAATGCTCAATTCGGATAAATTTTGCTCCTTATCTTCCAACCTCCAAATTGACCGTTCAATTTTATGTCAGTGTTGGATGTTGTAGTCTGCGCGCGTAGTGCTGACGGCCTCGACTGGTGGTCGGTCCACCCCAACAGAATAGTTTTATAGAAAAACACAAAGAATTGGCAAATTTATTGATTGGTTTTGCGTTTCAATGAGTGTTTGTGATCGATATTCGAGCCCGATGTTCGTCACCTCGATCTGAAAACATTCAGAGAAGTAGCGAAAAAACTAGAGTGGTGAGGAGAAAAAAAATTAGGAATCCACGAGAGACGCTGAACATTTTGGCAATTAATCGTTGATCAATTGATTTTCAATGCATTGTCGACAGTTTAAGCGGCAGCTGACAAGTCTAGCGTCAATCTGTTTACTAGTAAGAGCATTCGAGAATATGCGCGTGTACACTGTACATAGAATAGGTGCCGAGTGAACTTGGACTGCGTATGTATAATCGATGACGCTTAGCTTGAGAGATTACCTTAGAATTGGTCTGATCACTGCGCGGATTGCGACGCCTGTTTACGAGGTACGCTTGTAGCCGCGAGCCGAAATATCGAACGGCGCGCGGCGCTCCGAGCGGAGATTCCGGTAGCGGCGAACGCGCCGCGGCTCAGCGAGCGCTGCAGGCAGCTACGACAGTCTGCGACGCTCGAGTCGATCCAGGGGGGCCGCGCAGCGCTGCTGGCGTTTGTACTTGGCGTAGGTGGGGCGCGCGGGGGCTGCAAGCACCGCTGGGCGCCCGCAGTTCACCTCTTGAAGAAGCGGAAGAAGCCCTTGCGCTTGTCGGGCGGCGGCGCCATCAGCATCGGCACCTGGTTCTTGTGCGTGATGTTGATCTGCAACGAGCAAGGGGGGGCGTGAGGGCGCGAGCCGCGGGCGGGGAGCGCGCGGCCGGACGTACGGTGCAGGGGCCTTGCATCCAGGGCTCGCCGTCGATCTGCATGGGGAAGCGCTTGCCGGTGCTGATGCGCACGCTGCTGCACTGGGCCAGTCGCCGGCCGGAGGCGCGCAGGCCCGTCTTCACCTGGCCCATGTGCAAGCAGTTCTCCAGGCCAATCACCTCGATCAGCTTGTCGCCGATGTCTGCCAACGGAGCGAGAGCCAACGATAGAACGAGAGAGCGAGCGAGAGAGAGAGAGAGAGAGAGAGAGAGAGAGAGAGAGCTCGCGCACCTTGAATGGCGGCGGTCAGGTCCACCGAGTTGAAGCTGCTGGTGCTGAACTCCTTGTCGGGGCGCCTCTCGCGCTTGGCCAGCCGCTGCCTGGCCTGGTGCTCGCCCCAGAGGTTGGAGCCGCCGTGGCTGAAGGGGATGTTGAGCAGGGCCACGCCCTGCAGCGCGGGCCCGTGCGCCAGCTCCAGGGGCACGCCGTCGCACTGGCAACAGCAACGGCAACGATGGCAACGGCAACGGCAAGAGCGCGCGGCGGCCGCGGCACTCACCACGATCTCGATGTCCTCGTGCAAGTTCTTGCAGCTCGCGGCGAACTGCTCGCTCGTCGCGTACTCGAAGTACCAGAGCTTGTTCTTCATGCGGCTGTTGAACTTCTCGGGGTTCTTCTCGCGCTCGAGGTGGAACTTGACGCAGATGGCCGCGTCCACGCCCACGGAGAAGTAGTTGTTGATGATGTTGTAGGGGATGCAGTGCTGCTGCTGGCGCTGCGGGCCGGGCGGCGGCTCGCCGGGGCCGGGGCCGGGACCCGAGGCCGCGCTCTCGCTGAGCTCGATGCGCCAGCGGTCCATCATGACCGGGCTCGCGCGCGCGATCTTGCGCAGCAGCTTGTGCAGCGCCTCGCCCTCGTAGCCGCCGCCCCAGCGCAGGCAGCGCGCGAGGTCGTTGCCCGTGCCCAGCGGGATGACCGCGACCGCGGGCTGGCGCTCGAACCGCACGCGGTCCATGGTCTCGAGCACCCAGCCGACGGTGCCGTCGCCGCCGCAGCAGACCACCTTGAAGTTGGCCACGTCCTGGAACATCTGCAGGCCCTGCATGGGCCCGCCGACGGCCAGGTTGTGCACCTGTCGCGGGTTCAGGATGTACTGGAACTTGCGCAGCATGCGCTCGCCCTGGCGGCCGCCGCTCTTCGGGTTGATGAAGACCAGCAGCGGCGTGCAGTCGGCCGGCGGCGTGATCTGGAAGGACATGGCGGGCTGCTGCTGGCGCAGCTGCAGCGGCGACTCGCCCGCCGGCGCCGCCTCGGGCCCGGCCGGCCGCTTGGCGTCGCGCGACAGCGAGCGCTGCCGGTCCAGCACCACCGGGCAGATGGCCGTGGGCGGCAGGATGTGCGCCGCGTGCTCGCCCAGCGTGCACTCGGCCTTCACCTGCGACACGCACTTGTTGTGCAGCGTCAGCTGGCACCAGCGGCAGTGCAGGCCCGTGATGCCGTTGTAGCTCTTGATGGTCTTCCGGCAGCGGCTGCACTTGCCGTGGCAGTTGCCCTCCACCCAGTGGTGGGCCATCGTCTGCGAGGTCTTCTTGCTCTTGACGTAGGTGGCGATGCAGGAGGCGGGCGCGCGCTGCACGCAGCGCTCGTGCACCGTGTACTTGCAGACTGCAACAGGAGAGGCGGCGGCTGAGCGGCGGTGGGGCGGCGGCGGCGGGGCGGCGGCGGGCGGCGGCCCGCGCGGGCAAGCTCACGCACAGACGCAGCACAGGCCCTTCTTGCCGAGGCCCACGAGCATGTTGAGGCAGAGATTGCAGTAGGCCGGTTTGCTGAAGTGCTTCAGCCGCCACAGGTGGTTGCCGTCCTCCTTCACGTTCGAGTCGAGGCCCAGCAGCACCAGCAGCGGGATCGTCGTCAGGCCGCCGCGCTTCCACTCCTCCAGCGAGACCGTGCCGTCGGCGTCGTAGTCGATCTCGATCATCATGTCCTGCAGGATCTGCAAGCCGCCAGGCTGTCAGCCAGTCGCGCCCGCGGCGCCGTCCGCCACTCACCGGCTTCAGCTCCGACACGTCCCAGCCGAGGTACTCGGCCACGTTCATCATTTGGTTCACGATGCAGTCCATCTCCTGCCCGCCAGAACAACAAGCGCGTTAACGTCCGCCTCGGCGGCGCATGCGACCCAACGCACTTACGTTCGTGTCCAGCACTCCGTTGCCGTCGGTGTCGTACAGCCGGAACATGACTGCAACCGCCAGACTGTGCGTTAGACCGAGCGATTATTAGGCTTCGACAGCGCTTCGGACTTACACTCCAGCTTATCCTCGGGCCTCCCGGCCTCCAGCAGCGACAGGTAGCACACGATGTCCTTCAGGCTGACTTTCGCCGAGTGCACGTCTATCGTGCTCTGCTTCCTCACCAGCTGGCGCAGCTCTGCAACCAACGACCCAATGCCGATTCGAGCAACGCCGCGGCCATTCTCGAGTGTGCGCGTGAATTTTCGAATTTTCGAATTTTTCGTTACCCGCCACTTTGCTGCCGACGTAATCTTTTTCCCTCGATCCGACCACGTCAATTTTCAGATCCCGAGTTTCTTTAGAGATCTCCGGTGTAGCCGGAAAATGAGCTACAGTCGCATACTCATCCCTGATAGCTGAACATCGACTTAAACGTCCCCTCCACAACCGCTGGACGCCAGCGAAACGCTCGATCATTTAACGGCGGAACGTGCGAAAGTCTGGATCGCATCCTCGTCGTTCCCTAGAAGAAGCCAGGCGCCCGGCTCGAGTCGGTTCGGGTAGAGGGCCGCTGGACCGGCGCATCGAAGAACGGCGAGCGACGAGCGGCGCGTTTCTCGAGTTTCCCGTCCGACGCTCAACGACAAGCCCACGGCCGGCGAGCGTTGCACGCGCGGTTGCCACCGGAGCCCCGCAGTCGTCGGCCCGGGAGGGAGCAGCGCGTCGCGGCCGCGAGCGCAGTACCTTCGAGTTTGCCGTTGTTGACGAGCAGCGAGTTGTTGGACTTGCGCGACGAGTTCCGCGACATCTGGCTGTGGCTGGGACTGCTGTCGGTGCTCTTCTTGTCCAGGACGTCGTGGCAGCTGTAGGAGGTGTGCGGCACCGTGACCACCGGGTGCACGCAGCCTGCAACTCGGAGAAGCGGCGCCTGGCCGTCGCGCAAGCACGAAGCGAAACGAAGCGAGGCGGGGACTGGGACTCACCGCTGCGCGCCTTGCCGCTCGCCTCGCTGTCGGCGCGGTGGTGCCCGAGGGCCTGCAGCTTCTCCGTCAGGCCGTGGATCTTGTCGGCGAAGGACGAGGACGAGGAGGAGGACGGGCCGTGGCCGGGCTCCGAGCCCTGCGCGGCCTGCTGCTGGCCGGCCGCCGCCGCCGCCGCGCCGAGGCTGTTGACGTTGCTGCTGGAGGTGGTGTGCGAGGTGATGGCCGCGCAGGCCGTGGCCGACGTCAGCACCGCCATCTCCTGCGGGCAGGCCGAGCGCTAGCGACGGGCGTGCGCGGCTCGCGAGCCGCCGGGGCTCGGCACTCACCTTGAAGGCCTTGCCGTCGCCGCCGCGCTGGACCGCCTTCTTCACGAACGAGAGGAAGAGGTGCCGGCAGAGCTCGTCCGGCGTGGCCACGTCCAGGTAGGCGTCCAGGAAGCTGCGGAAGCCCTCGTAGTCGATGTCCTGCAACGACGGCGCGCCGTTCGGGCCGGTGAGTCGGGCTGCGCTCGGCGCCGCGATCGACCGGCGCGCTCGCCGCTTCCCTTCGGCTTCCGGCCGAGCGTTCATGCAGCTGCACTGATCCGCTCTCGGCGAGCCGCGCGGCGTATAAATAAAGCGAGCGGCCTTCCGCTCGTCGCACACCCCGAGCGCGGCGGAGCGAGCGGCCGCCGCGGCGAGTCGCGCCAGTTGTGCAGCGAGGCGGCTGCACAGGCGGCGTCGTCGCTCCACCGGGTCAGGTGCCGCGTGCTCGGCGCGCTCCTCAATGAACCCCCCGCGGCCGTTGAGCTCGCGAAATCCGGCGGAGCTGAATGGGCCGCCGCCCCCTGGCCGGCCGCCCTCGCTGGGTGACGTCGCGGCGCCACGGCTGACGTCAGCCGCCCGTCGCGGAATCGGGTCGCGCGCCGCGACACGGGTCCCGGCGCGGGCTGCCGCCGAGGCCGCGCCGGCGTGTCGAGGTCGGGCTTCGACGCTCGGGGCGCTCGGGGCGCTCGGGGCGCTCGGCGACGCGGGCCCGGCTCTCCTCCCTGCGAGCCAGCCCCCGGCCGAGTCGCGAGCTCGCCGACGTTGCGTCATCGGGCCAAGTGCAGCGACCGCAGCCCCTCCTCCTTGCTGCTCCACGCACGCGGCTCCGATCGACGCGAGCTCGCTGACGTCACTGGCTTACGCGGTTTCCATGGGGACGCCGCCCCCGCTGCTGATATGCCCGAGCTTATTGTCGATGCATCCCTGGCCCCGGATAATAATGTCGCCGCTGCGAACAATCTGCTCTCGATCGCTTCCAAAGTTCAACGGATCAACGGCATTGTCCCTTGGCAAATGTAAGCCTTGCAAACGCGAGCCGAATATTACGGGCAATCGCGAGTTTCGAGCTTCCAAGCTGCGGTCCAGGCATCCGTTAATTCCGGGTGCGTTAATCATCGGACACGAGCGCTTATGAGTTGCAGCCCGCGCATGCGATTGCGAAACCCGGAACCGTTTTAATCGAGCACACCTTGTCCGTGGCTCTCTTATGCCTGTCAGCTGCTTGATCGCTCGCTGTGACCGATAGCCATTGCGATTCCAAGTCGCCGCTTGCCCGTCACTCGGAGCTGATTGCCGAAACATGGCTCCCGATCGGAGTAGAAACGCACGTTACAGATCACAGACTAGATTGTTCTCTTTTCCTGCCACGCGTTGCCGACGCGCTTATCAAATGGTGGCCAAGTTTACTCGCTACTCCAGATCTTGGAAATTATCACGCGGATAATGTCAGTCGCAGTTACGACAAAGAGCCAGCTAGCTGTGTCGTGCGAAATCATCTTTTCAAGTATCTTGCGAAATGACTATCGCGTAATTGGTTGTAATTTTGAGTGGCGAACCAGCTTGGATGTCGATTGTTTTCTCATTTTGAAAATATTTGGCAAGATAATAGCGCGTTGACTGCTGCAGTCGAGTGAACGCGCCTTCATCGACAATCAGACCAAAAGTCTTAGGCCAGCGACGGTGAGCTTTGCTCGATGCAGGACTCGATGCCTACGATCTCGGAATTCATCGAGTTTCTCAGTCCCTCGGTTCCGTCGGAGCCGCAGATCATTCGGCTGAGAAAACGTTTATCTAGATATTCGAGCGTGCGCAGCGAGTGTTTTAGCTTTGCCACGGGTTCTCATCTCTGCGACACTTTAATTCATGGATACGTAAGCTACGAGCTTTCGTTCAGCGCTACATGCGTGCAGCTTACCGACTTCCAGCGACAATTGCGATAACAGTGAATTAAGCTAGATGCATGCTGTAATGTTTCTTTCCAATTATTATCTTATTGTTATACATTCGATTCGTGTGGTTTCACTCTTTCAATTTTAAGCCAACTAAAAATATCGCATCTTTGACTACTTGGAATCATGTGACTTTTTGCACCATTTTCGAAAATTGCTTGTAAACGTCTAATGAAAATTGTAACTATGTTGTGTAAAGAGTATTTGTGACCGATACATGATGAATATTGCGACTTGATTTTAAAAACAGCATTATCGACAGGTCTATGAAGAACACCATAATCACAGTTTCCATAGTGCATGAAATACCAAAAGGTTCATAGTACTCTGAACCGTCGTCTGCTGTTTTCTGAAATCCACTTTTTTGTTCGTGCAAGTGCCGCAAACGCTGTATTCAGATAATTTCTTGGAAATTCGTCAAAAGTTAAGAAAGATAACGCTAATTTCGACTCCAATTTGGTATGCTCGAGTCGAAATACATCGAATTTCGATACTTTTATCAATTTTCTGCTTGAATTTTTGGAAATATTAGTCCCGGTAACGCTTTGATCGACGCAAACGTTAATGAATTTTTCAATTCAACAGTTCAAGTAGAACACAACAAAATATACGAGTTTTCATTAATTTTTTTAGGTCGAATCCAAATTTAAGGTCCGATTAACGTAATTTCGTAAGTCAGCAATGAAAACGTTTCGTTTTTCGAGTATTTTTGCAATTCGTACCAACGAAAGTTTTTTGCATTTTTATAAATATTAAATAGTACGTAAAACTGGTTCGAGCAAGGCCTGCGTTCAATTTGAAAATAAAACGGCGTCGAGTTATAGTACTATTTTGTGGAATTCCTCATACACTAAATTTGGTAGACTGGTAAAAAGACTTTACATAACCGTGCAACGGCTCGATCTAGATTTCATCACGTGGATCACACGGAGGCTGATTAAAGAGTCCATATAAATGTATCTTCGAAATTAACTGCCGTACGTTAAAAAAATTGGCCAGTGGAAAAAGTTTAGTCTTATCTTATGCGCGCTAATTTTTATCACGACTGCAATGATGATTGAAAGGCTGCTTTCCTCAGTTGCCGTGTACATAGAGTATTGAGCGACAGCGTTACTTTGTTCTCTGCTTCAATGCTTCGCTTACGAACAACAGTGAAAAATTGAAAGAGTGACATTGAACACTTATAGACGGAACGATGGTTCGATAGAACTTACCCCGTCGGGATGGTATTTCGGCGCACCCGAGGATGTTTGGACCGCGCAAAAGTCGAGGAGCACATCCTGCAGCTTCCTCGTGGAGTCTGCGAAGCAGCAAGTAACGAAGCTCGTTCAATAAACATGCGCGTGCACGTACGCTGGCTTATTAGGTGGACGCGACTCACAGGAGGCCAAGTCTTGAAGCTGTTGGAATTCGGCTGGCGAGAGTTTATCCCAGTGGAGAGCCATATTGTCGGGCCAAGCGCGCTGGTGCGCTCGGGAAACTCGGGCAGGGCGGCTGAGCTGCGGCGCCAGCCAAGCTTCATGTCACCTGCGCGCATCGACGACCATTGCTGTCAGGACAGCTCGGACCTGCGCGCGGCGGCAGCCGGTGCAGCCGATCGCGGGCCGGCCGATCGACTCTCGATGCGCACAGCAGCGGACGACTCGCGCTCGAGTAGCCGTAACTGTGTCAGCGGGAGGAAGAGCCGCGCGTACGACAACCTGCAGGCGGATATCGCGATATCGCGGCTCGCGATCGACGCGCTCTCTCTCGTCGCAGAGGCGGCGCGCGCGGGAAATGCCGCCAAGACGGCCGAGCGGAATCCCCCGAGGCCGATGCCTGGCCGCGGACTCCAAGCTCCGGCTCGTCTGCGCCGTGCCGCCGATCGGTGCTGACTCGCCGAAGCGCTCCACTGGACGAGAGTTCCGAGAGGGCAGTCCCGTGCGTCATCGGCCAAGCAAACCAATCGGTACCCGTTCGATCGGGCGGTCGCCTTCCTCGGCGATCGCCGGCCGTGCGAGCCTCGTTGGCTCTTGGCCTCTTTGTTCTCTCTTGACGAGCGCGCGCTCGCCAATGCATTTTTGCCGACTTGCGGAATACAGAAGGCGGGCCATCTGTACTCCACTGGACGTTTACTTTGCGCCCGTTCGCGCGCGTCTCCGGAACGACACGGCCGATTTCAGTGCGGCTGCTTTACGAGTAATCGCAAGCAATTTTCCAGCTGACCGTGCCTTTTTCATCTCAAATTTGTCGCGTACACGACAATCTTCCCCAAGTTTCAATGCGCACCACCACATCCGAGTAGACGTAATATATACAGAAGCCTAAAACAAGCCTTCGATCTGTCGTCTCCGACTGGCATTTTGCTTGGACTAGAGCTTACGGAGTCTCCGCCGAGAATGCTCCACGTAATCGATACGTGTACATTCCAGTTAAATACACACTCGCTACACAGGAGTATCGGTGTCAGAGAAGTTGCAAATTGTCCAAGAAAGAAAGAAAACTTTGGTTGTCAACGCGTAACTGTCAATGCCTACGCATCTGTCGGTTCGGTTTCGCGCATTGTTTTAACTTGGAAATGGCTTTTTCTCAAAGCGACCTTGCTTGTTCACTTCCAAGTCCGACAGCTCGGCTCATTTTCTGATATATTGGACAATGGGCTCTATCCCACAACGCTGATTGTTCCGAAAGTCTCGCGATCTCCGAATCAGCACAAGACAGCATCGATAGCTACCTAAACGTACTAGCGTTGCACAGCTGCTGCGGCAGCTGATCTTGCGCATTCGCGGCAAAAGGAGAGGTAGTTCCATTTATAAATTGAGCGCGCGAGAGAGAGAGAGAGAGAGAGAGAGAGAGAATGTGCGATTTACGCGCTCCAAAACGATCGAGCGAGGAGGCGACGAGGCGGATATTTGTAACTACGACGAGTAGCTTTTATGGTGGTGCGAGAAGCAGAATGGCAAGCATCGCGAGAATCGCCGTTGGTCGCTCGAAAGCTCGAGTGAAAGTTCGGCTGGCCTGACCGCCGTGCTCGCATAAATCAAAATGTAAACAGAGCCGCCCGCTGCTGGCGAGCAATGCTGAGCGGCTCCGCGTGACGAGTCAGGGAGCAGAGCGGGGGGAGCTGCGCGCGTAGCATGGGCGGGCCGCGCGGGGCAAAAATAAGAGATCGATCTGTGGACCGACGGAGAGCCAAAGGAGAAAGAGACACAGAGAGAGAGAGAGAGAGAGAGAGAGAGAGAGAGAGAGAGAGAGAGAGAGAGAGAGAGAGAGCGCGCTAAAATAAATTGTCGTTGCGACTGACCATTGCGGCGGTGACGGCCGCGGCTGCGGCATGCTTTACGGGCTGCGGGGGCGCTGGCCACTCGGCAACTGTCAAGGGCATGTCGCCCTCCATCTCTGGGACGCGCCGTCCGAGCCTGTTGGACGCACTCACTGGACTCTGCTGCTGCTCCGCGTTGCGCTTCCACGGCCGCTGCTCGTCGCCACTGCTGCTACTGGCCGACGGCAGCCGCTCTTTGCCGCGGCCGCCGATCGGAGCCCACCGAGTACCTGCGCCGGCGCGCCTCCGCTCCCGACTCCTGTCCTGCTTGCTCGCGCGCACGCACCCGCCCCTTCCCTTCTTTTCTTCCCCTTCGCTCGCTTACTTTGCTTGCTAGCTCGCTTCCTTCCTTCCTTCCTTCCTCCGCATCGGCGTCGCAGGGAAACCTATTTTTTAACGCCCTGCTCGCTCCTATTTTCGACCAGCCGTTCACGCTTGCCCCTCTTCTCCTTCTTCACTACTTTCACTTGCACGCCCTCGCGCGCGTTTTGCACCTGCAAAACACAGCTCCATTCCTATATTCTTTATCAATGGCGAAACCAACTGAGCGGCCATTCTCAGCGCCAACCCTCGTGGACAACTTCCTCGAAACTTTCTGTATAATGTATCGGGACAACTTCAACCAATTGACTACTTGAGAAGCACCAACACTTTGCTCTGTTCCAACTCAGATGCCGTTTCAAATCGGAATGTCGCTATTACTTTTTAATTGTTGACAATTGTTAGCGCTTGTCCTACCATCAATATTTTATTGTGCAATGTTCAAACGCAGGAGAAAAATTTTCCGACTTTTTTTCATTTGTTAACGCATATTTTTTATAAAAAAAAAAAAATAATTTCGTATAACTTTTTTACACATTCACAGTTTACATTTTGATTTTACATTATGTATCTTAGAATTTACGATTACAATGACACATTATAATATTCGTTTTAAATGATACAGCGAAGCTTTCAAAGAATGCTGATAGAATTGACGGCCATCCAAGCTATTAACTTTCTTAGTTCGAACTAGATATTTTATCTCGTATACATACCAATTCGTAGTTTCAGATTGTACAATGAAATATGTATTGCGCTTTTTTTGTAATGATTTCCATATTAATTATTTGACTCTATGGCTAGAATTCTAATCAATTTTATTTCCTAGCACCAACAACTTTCATTAGAGATGGATTATTGTAGTGAAACTATTGATTTCATTGAAATAAACTAGATCACCACGCATTATACTTCACACGTTTACGTATTTTACAATATCAATATAATATCAATTTTAAATTGTCTTTTCCAGCATACGTTTGCTTAATAACAAATTTTGTTCATTCATTATTGTTATTTTTTTAGTATTCTTATGTATAGAGGTAAAAAATTCTTAAAATAATGTACAAGATTCTATTGTGAATTGAATTCATGATGTTTGTAATATTTGTACAAATAAGCGCGGAGGCATATGTGTATACGTAAAGACAATGAGCAACCTCCTTCGTAATCAATTTTATAAAAAAAGTTAGAAATAAATTATTTATCACATACTCATTTGTCAATAAAGTCGGAATAATTCGATTAAAAGAACAGCTAATAAAATGTCTCACTAGGATATCAACTCCATTGCTACGTATAAATATTTTACAAAAGAATAGTTGAATCAGGAGCGAATGAATAAATCTTACGATTAATGAAAAAATGAAAAAAAAGTGAATGCAACTATCTATACACTTGACAGGGAGAGAGCGAGTGAGAGAGAGAGAGAGAATGAATGGATCATATAAAAATAAAAGCATTGAAATTACTCGATTGACGCAAGTTGGAATTGGCAGTTGCATAAATCGATTCACGCCACAATTCCAAATTCACGTTTTGTCAGTCTTTCAGTGTATGCGCATGGCATCTAAGTGCCTTCATGAAGTTCGACAATATCATGGACAAAGACACATCGACAATTTTCTGTGGGATCCAACCTTTGAGATTTGTGTTGAGCAGCCAGACAAATTGACAGCGGTCCTCTTGATCGCTCGCTACGCTGCAAGTCGCAAAGCAGCCCAATCCGTTTACACCTCTGAAATTTGATCGTTCATCGTGTAGCCAATCATATGATCGTATATACGATTTACGCTGACAGATAATAATGCCGCTCAAAATCTATTACCTCACGTAATTCTTCCGATTTGGCACTGTGCTGAAGTTGACTGAAATTCCACTGTTGATAAAGTACGAGCTATACTTGCCCCTGTGCCTAAGGATCACAAAATCTCTAGCTGCTACTGCTCCGTTCCCGAACGGTTTTGTTGCCTGATATACCAGATCCGTATTACTATCTATATCCTGCAAATAAGCAGAAAACATTAGCTCAGTATCTCGGGCAATATTCTTCTCAAAAAGTAATAAATCGCGTACGCAGATCTTCCTGGACTCCTCTATCTGCTGGTTCCACGAGGTGCTCGACTCGATGTTGTCGTACAATGACCTTGCGAGCTTCGAGGCCGACGCGTCGACTATGCCCTGTAATCAAGCAAACGCGTTACGGTTATTCACTGGCCGCCCATAGCACTTGGACTCTAGCTTCACCTACTGTAATTTTGAAAATTTTCCCATCGGGTTTCGGCAAAACCATCCAAGAGACCACGTCGCCATCCTCCGTCACTTGTTCGACTTTCCAGTCTTGCGACACAATCAGATCGTAGCATTTCTTCAGTAGCAAAGGCGCCTCTCGCTTACACTCCTCGACCTGTAATGTCAACAGATTCAACTACCGAGTCCACTCAACTATTTTCAATGCGCGCTCGTCCAAGACATCGCCCCGGCCGCTTGCTCATCGATCGAGCTCGAGCGCGCCCTCCAAGCAACCGAGGCCCCTCCTCAGAAAGCTTCTATGCGACATCGATCCTCAACCATTGCTGCTAATAGCCTCGCGCTTGCTTTTCGCAGATTCGCTGACGTTTGCTTATTCGCACATGCGTCAGCGTTCTGACGACCCTTGTACCCAAGCGCCCGCACCGTATTACGCACACCACTGCTGCTTTTCAACCGACTCGACCAATCGGTTCTCAAGTCACCTCAATCTTTTCCTTGCGACACCTTCAGAACAAGATTGTTGACGATCGAGTCGATCAATGTCCATTCGGGTTTCTTTTTAGGCCGTTCACACAATGTGTGTAAGTTAATCTATACGGAATGCCACGCTCAATCTATATACTTTGCTATTCTCAAATGATCTCCTTTCGCTATCAGCTGCTTCGTTTTCCTTTTCATGGACGTATTTGTCAAATCCGATAACAAATTATCGTCGGACGTAACGTGTCGACGTACACGAACAAGTTTGATTTTAAAGCGCACCGCCGCGACAGGTATGTTCCGGCAATACCTTGAACGGCTTAACCTTTACCTTTTCTAAGGGCAACTTTAGGTCGATTGTGGTTGATAAAAATGACGGATGGCTGTCTATTCTTCTCCTATGGCTTTGACCCTCGTCGTCAGAATGGTCAGGTGAATCCATAGGCGTATAGAAAGATCCAGCGTTTTCCACCGGCATAAAAGCTGGCACTACTGAGCTGGGGCTAAGAAGTGGTGCTCTTTCAGTATCTGGAAACCCTTTAGAAGAGAATGTGGCACTATTAAAACAGTTCGTGAACTGCAAACTTAGCTAGCAAAGCTACTCTCGTGTTTACTGTGGCTTTTTTCAACTTGCCATAATTATCTATTTAACTTGCGTTTTCATGTAACTTTTTATATTGCCTTTTTAATAAACTATTCCTGTGATGATATGTACATTATTTCAAAATATTCTGGTAACACTACTTGTAAAATTTATTTGAAGATAATATTCAAATTTCAAGAGCGATCCAACATAGAGAATGGAATAACGAAGAAAATGTTTTTTCACATTAAATTCGCTACAGTAATACGGTTTGGACTTGTAAATAGAACGAACAATGTTTTCCCGTTTTAAATACGCGGTATTTGACCATTGTATTGTTATTGCCTACAAAGTCCTCAGAAAAGGTTTTAATCCCTTTACTAATGACTTTGCATCAGGTTAACTTCCGAAAATTGTAGAAAGAAAGTTACCCGATACTAATACTAATTTTATTCAACGGAAATCTTTGTTAACAAGAAATACTATCATATTATATTTTTATTATCATTATAGTTTACTACTACGCTTCGATCGTTTAAACCATTTCTTTAGTCATCAACTTTGATTACATTGTACATTTTTAGAAATGATAAAAGTAATACAGCTAAGTTGACTATGCCAATGATTCATCCTGTACTAAGACCGCTACTGATTAAATAATATTAACGATGATTTATTACCCAAAAACCAATCTCGTGCTTGAGATTCTTGTGGAATCACTTTTATATCTAAAAACCAAACTTCGCTCCATACCAGCACAAATGACGTAAGAACAAGTAGAACTTCAAACACTGGCTGACTGGGTTTGGACCACTGACGGAAAATAATTTAAAAATACATTTACATTTCAAACGAATCAACAACCACGTTAATCAACTAAATTACCGACTGACGGTAAAATGCACGATAAGAGGTACTCACGTCATAAAGAAAGACTTTAGTCAGCAAAAAGGCACAGGTCAACGTCGTAGATGCCTAAGCAAGTATGTCATCAATAAATAATCAAAGTGTTGACAATTGCACAAAAATAATATGAAATTAAATAAATAATACAGATGAGTTGATCTGTAGTCGTAATCATAATAATAAAAACAACCAATGGCTCGACTTACTGCTACGACAAACCAATGATTGATGTGCAGTAATGCATAAAATAACAGGAGGATTGTAAATCTACAAGCTGCAGTCATCTGTGAAAAATGTAATTTCACCGGTTCTGTCCAGAAATGTATATCTATTGTTAATTGCAAAGTTGCCGAAATATATGAATTGATACTCACAACTATGTCAAAAAGCGAGGTTTTGACGTTGTAATGGACGATCTGATCCACGAAAGAGGTCTGAACACTTTTGCCGGAGATCTGTGAAGAGTAAGAGTTAGTAAGTGTAAGCCAGAACAGTGTAATAAGTCAATGTTGAGAGATAGAGCAGTAAAAATACTTACCATTATACATATTAGCCACATGAGAATCGTAAAGAGAAAGTCAAAGGTAACAAAGAGGCAGAAAAATCGGCGAACATTGGACATTCTGCCATTGTAACGCAAGCCTGCTACAAACGCCTCATTCACGTAATCCGGACTCCTTAAGTTCTGAGCGTAGCTGCTTCTGCCGGAATTGATCGATGCATTCAATAGTGACTCTGCGGCCGTGCGAATCTGGCGATCGTCAGCTGCTATCCTCATCTGTCGATCGCATTCGGTCATCATTGTGATCTCAAATCTCCTGAAGAAACGAAAAGCTGCGCTACTGGTAGCTACTGCGCTCTGCTTTGAATCTTCTTGTTTCCGAAGTTATTGTCATGAGGGCTAGTCAACAATATGTCTAGACCCTAAACAAATGCTATTTAGTTCAGTTTGCATAGGATCATTGCAACACTTGCATAAGGCAATAAAATGCTCGAGACGATGTTGTCTTGACTTTGGATATAATCGTCGCTTATCGAAGAACGATTATTGAATACAAATAAATTGTCGATGAGTTGAAATTATTATTTTATGTTACCTAAAATTTAGCAATAATCTTGTTTTATTTGTCCGTTCTTTTAGCAAGTGCCAAATTGTTGTGCGTTTTCGGAGTTTAAGCAAAACTGGTAAATGACAATCATAAACAACATAACCTCAAAGTAGTATATAATTAACGGCCGTCGTCGTTGCCGTGAATCGAGCTTTGAGGAAATCCTAGAAATTAAGACACAGGACAGTCGTAGATGAGGGTGATGAGTGATCGCCCGTTCGAACGAACTACAGCCGTTTGCCCGTGTGACGACAATGCTTTGTTAATTGCGATAATGCGTATACCTTAGATTGCCGTAAAAGCTTCCGATGCGTCGGACGAAGCTGTGGTTCTTGAGTATGAGATGTCAAGACCGAGCATGATTGATTCAATTCCTAATGCATTTTCGATCACTCGCATCATTCACTATGTCCTCTTTTTTACGTTTATTTTAACCACTTACTCGCTTATGCTAGCGCAAATGTTCACTTAGACACAATTCGCAGCTGATTTGATGAATCTAACGAAATGAAGAGTCGTAGAGCTGCAGTCACCAGTGAGTGTGTGTGTAATAGAGGGCGGTGGCGCCATCTGTTACTGGGAAGGCAAAAGTCAATTTGGAAACGGTGACAGTGAGTAGACGGTCGGTACTCGGTAGTCGATCGCCTATCTACGCCTTGACGCCTCGCCGATTCTTCGCGTGCGATATGGTACGTCATCGGGTCGAACGCAAGTAGCAATATGTTTATTGTCGCACTAATGAAAGCTATATTTTAGATTGATCAGCGTCTGTGTATTTGCCGGTTAAATCGAATATGCACATAGATTGGTACAGGTTGTAGTCCACTGGCCATTGACGGCGCAGAAGGGTCCAAGCGAGTGGCGAGCGTCTGCTCATCCCGCAAAAGCGGCGATACCCGTTATGGATTTGCCGAGAATGAGAGCGTGGATGTCGTGCGTACCTAGAAAAGAACGACTCGTCAGGTGAAGCGGAGGGCAGAGAGAGAGAGAGAGAGAGAGAGAGCGGATACGGAGAGGTGGACAACCTTCGTAGGTGTTAACGGACTCGAGGTTCATCAAGTGACGGATCACGTGGTACTCATCGGCTATACCGTTGCCTCCCAGCATGTCCCTGGCCGCCCTCGCGATCTCCAGGGCTTTGCCGGCGGAGTTGCGCTTGATCAGGCATATCATCTCCGGGGTGGCCCTGCGGAACGGTGCGGATTGAATGGGGCGCGGCGCACACCGCCAAGTCCTACCTATTCTGGTCCTTGAGCCGACCGACTCGCAGGCAAGCTTGCAGGCCCAGGCTGATCTCGGTCATCATGTCGGCCAACTTCTTTTGCACCAGCTGGTTGGCGGCCAGCGGCCGACCGAACTGCTTGCGCTCGAGCACGTAGGCGCGCGCCAGCCGCAGGCAGCTCTCGGCTGCTCCCAGTGCGCCCCAGCCGATGCCGTAGCGCGCGTTGTTCAGACAGCCGAACGGGCCCTGCGACGCAACACGGAAGCGACAGAAGGTGAGCGGGCCCCGCGCCGGGCCGCGGCCCCGGGGCGGCTTACGCGCAGTCCCTCGGCGTGGGGCAGCAGGTTGGCCTCGGGCACGCTCAGCTCGTCCATCAGGATCATGCCCGTGACCGAGGTGCGCAGCGAGAACTTGCCCTGGATCTTGGGGGTGGCGAGCGCGCCGGGGCTGCCGCGGCCGGCCGCGCCCTCCCTCTCCACCAGGAAGCCCCGGATCCGGGCGTCGTCGCACTTGGCCCACACGACCAGCAGGTCCGCGATCGGCGCGTTGGTGATCCTGCGCAGAGCAGCAGCCGTATGTAGCAGGCGCGGCGCCGGCCCGCCGGCACTCGTCGGCTATACCACGTCTTGCTGCCGCTCAGCCGGTAGAGCTTGCGCTCGGGGTCGTGGCGGGCGCGCGTCTCCATCGAGCCCGGGTCGCTGCCGTGGTTCGGCTCCGTCAGCCCGAAGCAGCCCACCAGCTCGCCGGCAACTGCGCAGGCAAGGTCGCGCGGTCAGTAGCGCGCTCGCGACGCGCCCGGGGCGCTTACTCAGTCCCGGCAGGAAGCGCTGCTTCTGCTCGTCGCTGCCGTAGGCCTCGACGGCCCCGATGGCTAGCGACGACTGCACCGAGAAGGCCGAGCGGTAGCCGCTGTCGACGGCCTCGATTTCCCTGGCGAGCAGGCCGTAGGCCACCGAGGAGACGCCCGCGGCCCCGTAGCCCCGCACGGTGCAGCCGAGCGCCCCCAGCTCGCCCAGCTCCCTCAAGATGGCCCTGTCGAAGCTCTCGCTCCGGTTGGCCTCCAGCACGCGCGGCAGCAGCTTCTCCCTGCAGTAGCCGCGGAACTGGTCCCGCAGCAGCGTCTCCTCGGGCGTCAGCTGGCTCTCCAAGCTCAGCGCGTCGTCCCACCTGAAAGTCGCTGCAGCCGATCGCGTCAGAGCGCCCGAGCGCCCGAGCGGCCGGCCGGCAAGGCGCACGCACGTTCGCCGACCGGAGCTCGAGCGCTACTTACGCTTGTGTGCGGTGTGGCTGGCGCTCGACGATACTGCCGCCTCCTCGGCCTGGTCAAGGAAAACCGAGACCTGCTTTGCGTAACGCGAGGCCGAGCCACGGCCAGCGAGTGCGCGGCTCGGCGCCGCGGCAAAAGGATACGTCTGGCTGCGAGCGAGTGCGGCTTGAAGCGAAGCTGCGAGAGCGACTTGAGCAGTGCTGTGGCCATGTTATTCGGCTCGCCGCGGCCAACCGAGACTGAGGAGAGTTGGCTTATCTACGCTGAGCCGCGACCCGCCGGCCTGTCACGTGGCAGACTCGATCGCGCCACCGGATTGCCAGCTCGCCCGCGAACAGTCCGAAAAACAGAATAACCCAATCGTTCCGGCGATTATTGGCGCGATTGGCCGGCGGCAGGGGGTAGGGGGCAGGTGGCAAGGGGCGAGTCCGGCAGTGCGCGGACCGTCGCACATCGGCGTCGGCAGGAGAACGACGGTCGCTTCTGGAGGGTTCTTCGTTAGCGGCAACGAGCAATCTCGAGGCGCGCTCTGCCATGCCCGTCGAGGCATCGAGCCGTTCGCCGTCGGCTGCGCTGTCGTTGGCGGGAGCTCGCGTGCCTTTTCCGACCTGCCCATTGTTTTTCGTCTTCCGCGTGAATCGGTGGACGGTCGACGGTGGACTCAACCGACGATGATCATCCACTCAACGATGTGCTCCGTCATCGGCATGCACGCAGTTAGCGACTTGGTCGCGATAACGCGCGTCTCGTAGATAGCACTCGAACGAAGAACAAGCTGCTCTGGGAGCCCGCTCGGCCTTCTTGGCCGCTTCGTCTTGATGCGGCATTTTGGACCTTTTCCGCGTACTTCGCTTCCGATCCCGAATTTCCTCGGTGCTCGCTCTTTTCTTACCAACGACTTGTTATCGAAATCAGGAAATCAATGGGTTTCTCAACCTAAGAACTCAATTTTCCTCCAGGAGTCTGGCCAAGTTAAAGGCAAGAAAATCTTCGGTAACTAATTCCGAATCCTGAGATCTGTTTACCTATGGAATATTTTGACTTGAATAAGCAATGTACTATCAGCTCTTATAATACTGACAACAATAATGCCCAGCAGTCGGTCATTTTCAATGAGCATAGCCTTTCTATATACTGCCAAATGTAATTCTCCGAATGCTGAGCATTACTGCTGTTGATATTATCGAAGAGTGTCGGTCAACGAACGAGCCAACGAACGAGCCGACGAACGAGCCAATGCCTGATCCAGCAAAAGTATTCCACAGGTAAACAGCTGTCGAACCTGATCGTAGCTCCGAGAAACGTTTGTCCGGAGCGAAAAGCCCATTTGGCGTGATTTTAATAAGAAACGAGCGATCGGGTGCGATAAGCAGGAGGTGAAAGCACTCGTCGAAAAGGTCGGAAAATAGCGTGGTCATGAGCAGGCGGCAAAGAGCAACTTGCCAAAGAACATAGGTGGATTTGGTGTTTCCGGCAGAGTTCCGCACGAGCGAGCATTCGTTACAACGCGCCCGAACGAGCGAGGCGAGGACCGAGCATTAGGGGAATTCGCGATCGGCTGCCTATATAAATAGGAGTACGCCGAGCGCACGCTCGTATCGTACACACTTGGCGCGCAATCGTTTGCCTCCCAGACGCACTCGCCGACGACGGCTCGCCGATAAGGATTTCATAACAGTCGTTGCGCCACGGCACATTGTACGTTACGCGCGCGCGCGCGCGCGCACCCGTAAGCATTCGCTTAGCGGACGGCGCACTGCGAAGTGGATCCGAGCCGATCCGCTCTCTCGCCCGATAATAATGATAATGCCAATAATAGCAGTCGGAATGAAGTAATTGCAATCGCAAGCAGCCTCGTTCCGTTGTCACATAATGGGCAACGGGATGAGCGATTAGATTCGCGAGTGCATTAGACGGGTCGCAGCTCGGCGAGGCGAGAGCGATTAGATCGGCGATTGCTTCGGCGCTCGAGCGACCGATGCAGGGAAAATAGGCGAACAGCGTAACTACCGATTGGCCTTGCCACTCTCTCTCTCTCTCTCTCTCTCTCTCTCTCTCTCTCTCTCTCTCTCTCTCTCTCTCTCTCATGCTATTCGCAGCCTACGGTAGCGGCGAATGCGTGCGTTGCCGCACTACCGATTGCGCAAGCTGGCACGCCTCTCTCGAGAGCCCCGGTTGCAGCCACCACGTGCGCCCCGTCGCAGCGACAACCGCCTGCCGTCTCGTGGTCCGCCGAGCAGTCGGGGCGATCGACGGGCTCGGACGACGTCGTTCCGCGAACGTCGCGACAACAAGCGTCGGTCGACCGACCAATGGAAACCGGCGAGAGGCACCGGCCGGGCCTATAAGAACCGAGCGGCGGATTCGCCGGCCAGTACTGCGAGCAGCGGGGCTGCTGACGGGCCTCGTCCAAGTGGTCCCGGTCCAATCGTCGGACGAGCAGCGCAACCGATCGACACCCAGGGCACTCAGCGGATCCGGAGCCGAGATGGGCCGCGGGCGCGGAGCCTCGGGCGCCAAGCCCGGCAGGAGGGCCCCCCGCTGCCCGGACGGGGTCTGCTGCCCGAGCAGCGACAGCGACTGCGACTCCGCCTGCTCGGATTCCGACTGCAGCGAGTGCTGCGGGCGCACGGCGCGCTCGCGGCGCGTCGCGGCTCGCCGTCCCCGAGCCGGCTCCAAGCCCAAATCCAAGCCCAAGGCCGGCGCCGGCAAGGCGCGCAAGCCCAAGAAGAAGGCCAGGAAGAAGGCTGCCCGTAAGTAGGCCCGGCCGCGCGGAGCCAGTCGGGCGCTCGGTTTCAGCGCTGCTCTGCTCTTCCCCAGGCGACAGCTCGACCAGCTGCAGCTGCAGCGACTGCGCGGACTCCGACAGCAGCGACGACTCCTACAACTGCCGCCCGGTCCGCGCCGGCCGCAAGTGCTCCACCTGCTGAGCCGCCCCGGCGCGCCCCGGCTGTCCGCCCCGATGCCTCGTGCTTTTACTCATCGTCGACTCTGCCTGGTGTCTTTCGCCGACTGCGCGCATGTGTCGGTCGGGCGATTTGTTTGTTTTTATCCAAGTTCTCATGTACATCGATTGATCCACCAATAATAATAATAATAAAAGTTTGTCTCGAGCAAAGCCCGGCTGGCGAGTGGCTGTTATTTTTAGTCGTTGCGAGGATGAGTTCGAGCTTACGTAAGCGCTGAAGCGTTGTGCTAGATGCGAGTAACGATGGCAGCGAGGCAGGCGTAATCGCGGCGGTTACGCTGCGAGCACGTGCGCGCGGATGCAGGCGGGCGGGCGGGCGGCAGAGCAGCCTCGGGTTCAAGGCAGTCGCCTCTCCTCCGCCCCTCTCTCGCTCACCGCTCGTTCCTATCCGCAATAGAGCCGCGCGCTAGTGATGTAACCGTAGGTGAACGGCACATGGCAGTCGGCAGGCGCTGCGCTTGCACTCCGCCGCCGAGGCGATCGCCTCCTCGTCGAGTGCGCGCGCGCGCGCGCGGCTGTCGCAAGCGAGCGGCGGCTAATTAGCCGGACACGTTCGCACCGATAGCGCAACGCCAATTGCGAGCCGGCGAGCGCGCGAAAAATTACACGGACGCGCGTGCAGCGGCGTTGCGCGGAGCCGCGCTTTCGAAAGGCCGCAGTCGCGCTGCAATTGCGCCTCCGTCCGGCAATCGCGCCTCGCGGCGCGCCGAATCGCCCGCGCCACGGTCCCCGCGGCGAGCGTCGGGCGGTGCCTCGTCCTCGCGGCCCGCGCGGGTCGGCGCGGCGCGGCGCGCGAGCGCGGCGGAGAAAGGATGGATGATCGGGCGAAGGCTTATTTTTTGACCCTGAATGCGCCGCGAGTTCGACGGCCGTGCGCCGCCTGACAAGGTCGCTCGAGCTCTCCCCTCGAATTCTCCAGTCGCGCTGCGCGCCGCTTCTGTACTCGCGCTCGCATCCAGCCGGCCGGTCCGCGCGGTCGGCGGCCCGCCCCGCGCGCCCGTCTCGTCCTAGGCGGCGGCCTCCCCTCGCGCGCCGCGCCTGCCGCCAGCCCCACCTCCGCGCCACTGCTGCCCCGCTGCACCACCTTCAGCCTTATTTCTACTTGTTGCGTCAGACCCACGAGCGTTCGCCTCGCTGTGTGTGCGTTGCATGCGCTCTGCCAGCCGCCGTCGCCGCCGCCGCCGCCGCCGCCTCTCTCCGCTCGCGAATTCCAAAGCTCCCCTTGTTCCCTTCCCCGGCTCCGTTCCGTTCTCGCTATTTTCGCCTCCACATTCTTTTGCAACAAAAGGCGATGCGCGATACGCATTATCTGTATATACGTTTCGACTGCGAACGTGTTTTTCGCCGACGCGTATGCACTTGTGTGTACTTTCGCTGGCAATACTGGTCTTATCTTATCTGCTGAAAGTGCAGCGCAACGACGTCGCTCGCATCTCCGCTCGCGATCGAGCAGCGCGCCAGTTACGGCAATGTTTACAAAACAGCCGGGCCCGACGATCGCAGGCTCGACGCCCCCGCCGCCCGCGCGTACGCGATCGCCGAGCGCGGCGTCGCCCGAGGAGCACCGGCCGGCCGCACGAGGCCGAGCCGAGCACGTTGGCGAGCGCCGTCCGCGGAGGAAAGCACCGAGTCACGTTTCCCAGCTCCTCGTCCGACGAGAGCCGCCGGGGTATATATAGCCGCGCGCAGGATCGTTCCGCGCCGAGCGCTCGTCTGGCCGCGGCTTTGCGTAACGTGCGTGCGCCGATCGCCGCTCTCACGTGGCCGGCCCGGCGCTGCTCGGCCGCGCTGCATCCTCGCGGCCGTCCGTCGACGGGCCGCCGCGGCGCGGCCTAACGGCACCGCGCGAGAGCGCGAGAGGCCGGCAGCCGCCGAGCGCGGCGGCACGGGGGGAGGCCTAGACACACTTGTCGAGCCGAGCGTGTCATGCAAATTGCCGTGCCGCCGGCGGCTCCGAGATGTCGTAACGCCGAGCGGCCGAGATCTCGGCCAGCGCTTCGCGCGGCGCGCTGACGTAACCGGCGCAGCGATCTAACGGTGCAGCGCACTAGCGGCGCTCGGCGTGGGCGGAGCCGCGGCTAACGGGCTGCGGCGGCGGCGGCGGCGGATCGGCGCGAATCGGCAGCGCGCGACCCGTCGAAAGCGAGCTCCGCGCTAACGGTCCGCGCGCCGCTGGCCCGCTGCCCCGAGCCGTTAGCCATTGTCGGGTCCGAGCGCGCAGCCTTCGGCCGAGCCTCGCGGGCGCTGCGCAAGGTCGCCCGACGCGCGCTCCAACGCCGCAGCCTCCGCCAAGTCGCCGAGTCGCCGAGTCGCCGAGTCGCCGAGTCGCCAAGTCGCGTTGCTGCCTAAAAATACGCGCACTCCGTTTCCGCGCGCGTGCAGCGCTCGCTGGCTCGCGTCGAGCGGCCACCTCTCGCTCCACAGCCGAGCGCGCCGCTCGGGGCGTCCTCGGCGCCTGCCGGAAGCGACGCCGGCGCTCGGCCTTCGCTTTCGCGGCGTCGTTCGCGAGTCGGGCCTCGAGCTCGCCGCGACAACCCAGCCCGATTCCGCAACTGCACCACTTGCACCAGGTTGGCGGCGCCCGGCTCCGACTCGAAGCGACTCGATGAAATAATCCGTTGGCCTCGCGATGAGTCGTCGGGCTTGCTTGGAAAACAATTAGCCGGAGGATACGGGAGTCTAGCGCTTCCGCTAACGCATCGATCGTGCGTATAGCTTTTATTGGAAAAGCTGAGCCTTGAGCTAATTATCGAATTGTCGAGCAGACCGCATCGAGCCAAGCTTGAGACGAGTGTTTTTGTCAAGTATTTGACAGCCGCTTTGCTCGCCTGCCAATTGGACCCGACGTTAATTGAAGCCAATGGCCGCTCACCGAGCAGATTGTTAGTGCATAGGAAAGTCGATGGCTATGGTTAAACTGGCCACGATGGAGTAAGTATAGCGAGCCGCATTGAGAATAGTCGAACAGACGCTGACCCAGTAGCCCAGTTGCGCGCCCCCTGCCACTGACGTCGTTAAGGAAAAATTTTTCCCGACAACATCTGCATTCGCACTCGCGCATTATTTCGCTCCGTTGGCCGAGTCCAACGCTGGCCCGCGCTCTCACATTATGTCCAACGCCAATGATTCATTGCTAGCGGCATTGTTCGCGAGTGGCCTGCATCGCCAGTGGAAGGCTTATGCAATGATTTAGGCTGTGCAGCTGAACGTTGTAGCAGCTTGTGTTCCGCTCGGCTTTCGGATTATTTCCGTGTTCGTAGCGCTGACAAACACAGGTGGAAAGGAGAAAAACCTTGGCTCGCGACCTTCGATGCGGCTAAAGCAAGACAACAACTTTTTTCTAGCCAGCTGTTCAACTTTTTCAACCGCGCGCAGGCCTTCTTGCCGGATTCTAATAATACGCAACGTTATATGCGATTGAGACGCGAACGCGGTTCTCGATGCCAAACGACGATAGCTTCTGGATGGCGCTTCGTCGCTAACAACGTAAGCCCGCGAGCGACGGAGCCTTGTGCCAAGGAAGCAACGCACGCGCAGCTCCAGCGCCAGCTCCAGCTCGAACGTTCGTCACGCTCGGCCCGAAACTTCCGCGTTGCTGAAGCCGATAAGCGAGCAACAGAGTCGGTGCTTGATAAGGATTGCCTCGTATTGACCCCGGGTGCAGTGCTGCCGGCGTGCCGAACGTTTGAAAAACACGGCGTTGCCTCGCAACAAGGTTATCGGCTGTTTGGACGAGCGAGACACGCTCGGCGCTCCGCGAGCCGATCGCCGTTCGGCCCGAGCGCGGTCACGGAGTCGTGAGTCACGGCGCCCGATCGACACCGGCGCAGTCGAGAGCGCATCGCTTTCTCATCGGCGGACTGGCGCGCCCGAAATGGGAATTTCAGGGCGACGTTACGTCAGGACGTTACCTCCGGGGACTCGGCGTGGACTCGTCGCCGCGGAGCGAGCCAGCCGCGAGGCGCTCGCCGGCGCGCTGATTACGACACGAGCTCGATTACGAAACGGGCTCCGCTAGCGGGACTTTGCCTAGCGGTTCGCAACATAATACACCGAGACAAGATGTAGGCGAGCGCGCTCGAACCAACCGTTGCTCGTCGTCCGTGTCGCTGTCCCGTTAGATTTTCACTTGGTGCCGCGCTGTCGGTCGCCGGGTCGCCGGCAACGGCAGCGCGCGGCGGCGCCCGACCGCCCGAGCCCTCGATTCCTCCCGCGTTCGTTGCCGAAATTGAGTAACGAGCACACGTAAGAGTTGGCCGTGGCTGTGAATGAGCGAGAGGCGAGGCGAGGCGAGCCCAGAGAGATGTACCGTTGGCCCCGGGCCGTCTTAGCTCGTGTCCCGTTAGCCGTTCCGAGGAAGGCCAATTCTCTCTCTCTCTCTCGCTGCGCTGGAGGGATACGCCGGGGCCTGGATCCTGTTTTTCAAACGGTACGAGAGAGAGAGAGAGAGAGAGAGAACAGTCGAGCGCCCGCGGAGAAAGTGCTCTCGAGCGCGGTTGAAGCGGCGCCTTTACTGACCTACATTACGCATGCAGCCTGCTCGCCTTCTTGACGCGTGTGCGGCTCGCGCCACTCTCTCCGCTCTTTCGCCCCGATAGCCGCGCGCGGCCGCTCTTCCTGCTTTCCTCCTCTTGCCTTTCCGCACCCCTCGTCGCGTCCCGTGCCCCCGCCACGAGGCGCCCTCGTTCGTTCGGCTTTCCCGCGAGATTCTACTCCCTCGCTAGACCGATACTTTACTGCTTGCCTGTGGCTGGTATTCGCTGTGTAATACGTTACGTAGTAGGGTGCATAACGATCAAATAGGAACGACGGAAAACCAGAAATGTATGCGTGATCGCAAAAAACTTTCGCTGAGCCAACCGTACACTTTCGAAGCGGTTGCGAGTTTTCGACCGAGGATATTGAACTCGTAAATATCGAGTCCTGTTTGCTATAGAGGTCGATGCTTTGAAGTTCTCGGTTACGATCACCGCACTTTCTCCACTACAATGCACACTCTGCACCACTTGGCCTCGTTTCCATCGCCGTCGTGCTTTCTCCCTCTCTCTCGCGTTCGCGCGCGCGCGCGCGCGCTCTCCGACTGGTTTTATTTTGTCATTGCATTTCTCGTCTCAACTTCCACGCGCGGCAGCTCCACGCTGTCGCGCATTCGTCGCAGCTCGATAAAAATTGATTGTGGCGCGAAAACGAAACAAACAACCAAGATGCGGCACTGATCGGGACAGTCAACTTTCTCTGCATCTATCTACAGTACAATGCACGCTGCAATCGGGTCAGTGTTTATAAACAATGGCATTACTCGGCGATCGACCGCGGTCGATCTACATGTATATACAGGATTACGTCTTGCGGTGAACGAGCAACACGGCGACAACAACAGCGGCACTGGACCATTCGTCGTCCCGTATGGGGAGTTGCGGAGAAGCACAGGGTTGCGCGGGTGGAAAAGGCGCTGCGAACGGCTTGGCGGACGGCCGGACGACGAGTCACTTTGAAAAGGATCGAAACGCAAAGGGGAGGCTGCTTTCACGCGAGACCAGGCAATGTGCACGTGGGTGCAGGCGCCGATTAGAAAGCGGGAAGCAGGCGAGGCGGCGAGCTTCGCTCGAGAGAGCTGCTCGGCCGGAGCTTGAGCTCGCCTCGGAGCTTGCCCGTGAACTTGAGTGCCGCCGCGGACCGCCGCGAAGGTTCAACGGCTCGCGCTGGCAGCCAACTTTCTTGCGTCTCTCTCGAAATTGGCCTGCCGCTGATGGTGCGCGCGGCTGACGCAGCGTATTACGGGTCCGCTGTTACGCGCCTCCCGTCCGCATAACGAGCGCGCTCTCGGCGCGAAAGCCCGCGTGCGCCCGCGAGTGCCGCCGCTGCCAAAGTTCAGTGTCAGCGCGCGCGCGCGCCAACCGAGCTTTGTCCCGCCAAGCGGCGGCCCGAGAATGCGCGCGGCGCTGGCGCAGCAGTTGCCGCGGCAAAAGGAGAAAGCCGAGCTCCACGCGCCTACTGCGTGCCATTTTTCGTGCCATTTTTCGTGCCATTTTTCGCCGCTTACCCACTCTCGGCATCTCCAACGAGCCGAGCCGCAGGAAGAAAGTGCATCGCCGCGTCGCCGTGACGCAAGGAAAACAAATTTCACACGGAGCTAGCCGAAGCAGGCATCCTCCTCTTCTCTACTTTTCTGCCGCACAACGCTGGCTTTGCTTGTTCTCCTTCTCTTTCTCTTTCTTGCTCGTCATTAGCGATCTCCCAAGCGCGGTCAACGACAAATGTAGCCTTGTACGTTCGTACGAGAGCTTCGGCGTCACGGCAAATAAAGCTGCTAAAGGACTCGCTGCGGAGGCCCAGGCTGCTATCGATTTTTTTTTTCGGCAAATCCATGTGCCAAAGTCAACACTGTGCTTCTTCGGGCCATCCGGGGTCGACGAGCCCGGTTAGCGTGGGTTTAGTCGATCGCAGGGCATGCCGTATTATACTAAGAAAATTGCGCCGACAAAAGCGTCAGTGAGTTCACTTTGAGCAGCTACCGTGCAGGTATAAGCATTGTAATGCTTCTTACAAGAGGACAGTGGGCCTAATCACTGCGAGCATTTTGAGCACAGCGTGCGCAGCGACGCAATGGCATTCGCGTGCGGCTAGCCGAGGAATTTGGCAGGTTAATCAGTCGCGCGATATCGACATAAGAGCGGTAAGCGCGATACGTAAAAAATTGAGAGATGTAATGGGAAGCAAGGCAGGTTGAGCAGCAGAAAATAGAGACGTGATTGGAGCGAGCGCAGTGTGAAAGTTTCTAAGGTGCATTTATGTGAAAGTTAGGTATAGCAGTAAGGCGCGGAGGCAACACAAGGCCAGGGACGTGAAGTGAGAGGCAGAGGGAGATCTAAATTACCAAGAGAAAACCGCGTCTAGCGCATCGCTAACTGCGCTACAGCGGCGATTGCAATCGTTATGCGAGAGAAACTCGGTAATAATTAGGAAATTCTCGTGCGATGCCCTGATTCGACGTAATGTAAAAATGCAGCCAATAAATTGTTCGAGGCCAACTCAACAGCGAAAGTTTGCTGGTTTTTTGCCGCCGCGAGAATTCATGCCTGACGCCGCGCCGCTCGCGACCAAAAGAAAGTTTGCAGTTGCGATGGATCTTACGGGATCGCGCGCTCGCCTGCTTTCTTCCGCTGCTACGCGGCGCACTCGTGGACTTGGTCTTGCACAAATGTAAGCGCCGCGCCGCACTGCCACCTCGTTTCCTACGCTCATTTTCTTTTTCATTCACGGCCGGGGATTCTCCTTTTCCGAAGCGGCCAAACAATAACGCACGCGTCAGTGTGCTCGCTATGGCGCGGAAAACTGAGCGAACAGGGCGCTCGCGCGGTTCGCCGTCTCGCAAAGAACCTTGGCTGCCAGTCGTCCTTGACTCGGCACACTTACCCCGACATTTGTTTTTGTTGCCTCATCGTTCTCTCTCGTCTTCCACTGGCCCCTGCACTGCACTGCTAGTTTCGTTCCCCGTGACGTCAATCCGCGCAGAGCTCTTCAAATCGCTTAGCAGCGTCGCCGCTCCTTTTTCTTCTGCGTCGTCCGATTCGTTGGGCCACCGTATCCTACAGTCGCGCGTACACTCTGCCATTTTCAGCCGTTATCAAGCCGACAAGCTCCAACACAGCTACCAGTGCAATTGTATTTTGGCAGATTCTTCCAAGTTGACAGCCCATCGAGTATCCTTTTCAGAGCCATTTCCTTTAAAGTTCGAGTAATATTTTGGCAATTCGTTGCCACTCGGATTCTCGCCATCTTCGCGTGCGTCTACAGTCGCAAGACACATTTCCATGACAATCGTCTGTACACCCGATTTCGTTCTAATTTTCGTGCAAGCCAACGCGAGTAGATAGAAAAGAACGGTGAGGATAGCGCATCGGTCATTTGTAGGTCATTCAGCTTATTTGTATGCATGTAAGGCAAATATTCAAGTGTAATGATGCCAGAAGGCGACAATGAATGAATATATGCGAATACGTTAGCTCTAACAGTGTCCGACGACGTGCAAACGACGTTTGTTTCGTGCTTTTTCCACTTGATTTCGTCCATTACGCATGTATTACGTAAGCTCGTCATTGTTCCAGGTCGGACGTGCGACTACGGCATTGTACTTTTTGCTTCGGAATTCTCGCTGGACAAGGCTCGTAGCAGATACAGATCAGAAGTCTGCTCGACGACAAGACAATCGCTACAGTTTCAATTTTCTACACGGACTCGCACTTGGAATCCCCGTGGGTTTGACCTGCGGCTGATGCGTATGCATGACAATTACTTTATTAGTATACTACCAAACGTTTCACATCGAAAATTACAATTGGACAGAAGAGTTTGTGATATGCCCATGGAAACGGCCATTGATCCGGCATTTGGATCTGTACGGATTTTCTCAGCATGCAAAACCAATTAGATCTCTTTGGAATGCCTTAGCCGAATAAGTCTTATATGGTGGCTGCCGTGATAAGCGCATAATGGAGATAGGATTCAAACGATAGTTTTCAGTCTTATCATGCTCATATTTCACGTGTACAAGCATGTGGCCTGACTGACCTAAATCTTATGCGAATCCCTATATCTAAGCATCCATTATACATAGGCAATATATCTGATGTTGAATTTATTTGATCTTGCGGAATTATACTCGGCAAATCGCTCGTTTTCTTAACGCCTATGTTCAAGTTTTATAAATATTGTAGAATATGAGTATAAAGGGCTTACTTACGCCTGTTGATTTTCCAAAATAAAATCCAAAAGATCTAGGAAAAAACGAATTTCATCTGACTTTTCTAGAATAAATATTTATTATGCGCTTGTAAAAACTACGAGCTGATGTCCGTTACTACGTGTCAAGTCGTCTTTTGACTTGGAGACACTTGTAACATTGTCAGTGTTAAAAAATAATATCCGTTTAATATTTCATTTGATATTTTATTGTGGAGCACAGCGAAGATAATATCCTGTTCTAGATTGGATGAGTATCTTTTTACATAAAATAAGTAAGCTATACGCATAATGTGACCAAAGTGAAAATTGTTGGAACAGAAAAACGCGCTGATGCTTACACCTACGCTGACACACATATTAATTACTTTTGAAGAATGGTCACACACGAACATTAGCATAGAAAAAGTTCAATCATTCAAATAGCTTAGCAAATTTAAAGGTGCACCTTTTTAATTTTTCCATTTGTTATTGCAATTTCTTATTCGACAATTTCCAAAAGAAATAAGCTGTTTGATTTTTTTTTCCTCAAAACGTCGAATCTTACAGTTTGCTCTGAAAACTGTGTGTAGCACGCGTAAAAAATACATTGCCAATGAAACTGCGAAATTGATACGCTTAAGTTTCCAAAACTGCGAAGGAAAACGAACGAAGACAAATAAATCTTTTTCTTAGCTTAATATTTTTGAAGGACACGTGAATTCGGCCGGTTCGCGGTCGAAAACAAAAAAGACTACGTAACAGGAAGTAATGAAAAAATGAAAATAATAAAAGGGATTTTCGATTGTCATCAGAGGCAGTTAACAGTCGATATCCATAGCAGCTAGTTCGTGAACGATGCTGACTTAGAATCGTATAGTAAGGAACGATTGGTAAGAGAAAAAAAAGAGGGTGAGATGTGTAGCTCATTTATTTGAACTCCGAGAGCGAAATGGAGGGGAATAGAAAGAGAGGGAAACGGAGGGAGAGAAATGGGCGCGACGACAACCACCGTGCTCTGCCTTGAACCTCAGTCACGGTGCAATGCCCGTTGTTCAAGGGCGTCCGTCGCAGTGCAGCCGCCACTGTGACCGTCGCTGCTTACAGCCCCCTCCACTGGCCAACGCTAGGCGCGTGCTCTTCGTTCCCCACCCGACTCCTGTCGGCGTCAGTATTAGTACCATCACCCTCGCTTCGCTTGCATGGATTCCTATTTTAGATTTCTTAAACACTTTGCTTATTTTGAACCTTTCCCTCTTTCTCCCTGTCTGCCTGCCCCCTCTCCCATCCTTCTCTCCCTCTCGCCCTCTGTGTGTGTGTGTGTGTGTGTGTGTGTGTGTGTGTGTGTGTGCACGTGTGTGCACGTGTGTGTAGGAAAGGTAAAGAGCAAAGGCGCGCACGATTTTTCACTGTAATTTTTGACATGGTCCGATCACGATGGAGTTGGCGCTGAGCGCATATCCCGACCAAGCTGCGTAGTGATATATGCTTGTGCACCTTGATAAAAATTCAATGTCACGCGCTTTGAAGGTCGAAGCGTTTATCGTATTTCGTTTTCAAAATTGATTATCAGTTGACATTTTTTACTTTTCAGACATCGTTACGTAAGCTGTCGCAAGATTAAGAATAAGCATTCGAGAACAATTACAGATCTGTTGCTTATATAAACAAAAGATTGAATAGCTTTAGTTACACATTAAATCAAATTTATTTTATTGAGATGTTGTGCCTTACAATTGGCTATTCGATTGTTTTCAAGCTGAATATAATAGATAAGTCAATTCATTGGACTAATTACCAACTGGAAATATGTCGAATATATCGATTTAAGAATTGTAAAGAGTTGATTATTGTGAAAGCAGCAAGAGTTCTTGCATCGCAATGAGTTACGTGGACGCGAGCGATCATTGGATCGATGAGTTGTATCATCCAAGCATTCGTCGGCAGAACTGATGAAATGGTGTTGGGAGAAAAAATATCCGAAAACACAGGAGATAATGGCTATAGGGCAATAAAAGAGAAGAGAATGCAAGTAAATTAGAACAAGCATATGGTGAAGTAGCAGAAGAATGAGCTTGAGAATGGCGATCAAGAGCGCAAATTGACAAAAAGAGCAATGCACAGTTGGCGGCGAAAAGGAAAGAATGAGAAAGAAGGTTTAGTACCAGTAGAGCACTGGCCGGGTGACCTTGTGCGAGTTCGAGTGTAAATGCGGACGATGTTGCTGCGCATAATGCATCTCTCTCCTCTCTCTCTCTCTCTCTCTCTCTCTCTCTCTCTTGCTTCTTCTTTCTCTCCCAATACTTGTTGTTCCTCTCAGTTATTTAGCACGAATCAAAGCAGCCACAAGTCCAGACAAAAAAAGATCTTGCTCTCTCTCTCTCTCTCTCTCTCTCTCTCTCTCTCTCTCTTCTGCTCTTTCTCCGGTGCTTCTTGCCTGGTTTATCGAGAATTCCAGTCGATCCGCTAGTGCACGCATTGAAATACAATTTTTTTGCATACATATTACGAGGAAACATTGTAAAACAACCCAAAGAACAGAAACACACACATGCACACGGACTACTTTGCAAATCACTGGTTATCTTGGTTACTCACACGAAACTCGAATCATCAGTTTTGCTTGTGAGATTACCCTTCGAGCACGAGAATCCTTGATTTTATCTTGGAGCATCAGTACCCGTAGGAGAATAAGATTCAAAGTCATTTGTTACATTGCACCAGTGCACCTTGAACAGCTCAGATGCGAGGTCTTTTTGACGGTCTATCTTGGAAAGGATGACTCGCACATGACTCAAAGCCGAATTTGATTCATCGTCGCACGACTGTACACCTCGATCGTAAATAAAGAAAACTTCATCAAATAGAGCAGCAGCTTCGTGGACTTATTTTACTTGTTTTTTCGATAATGTTTTTCCATCGATGTTTTCCTCAATATTCTCAACAATCGAATCGAATTGTCTTGTGCATCCGAACATTTTTATTGTCATTGTAATCTTTCGCTTTCGTTTATTCAACATATTGGCCATTGAGTCAAATGAAATGAACTAAAAGATTCTAACTGCAAAAAATCACGCAGGATATTTTCCAAAGTTCCGTTTCGATAATGCTTAATAAAGGAATTCTTTGAAAATCGGACGTCAACGGGTATTCCCGTAATATATTTACGGAAGAGCAAGTGAGAGGAAAGAGGGGGAGGCAGGAAGAGTAGTAGAAGTAGGACGTGATTTCACGGTAATAATAAGTGTTACTCATCGTGGATAAATGAAAGTACGATTGAAAAATGTACGCGAATCAGAAATAGCGCTCGAAAAGTTGCTTGTGTTTTCCACGACTTTTATTTTGACCGTTACTGCGAGAAACAATCATAGAAACAGTTGACAAAGCAGGTTCCCAAAGAACTTAGAGCGAGGATCGGATCGAAGGTAGCTGCCGATCAAGGCCAATGGGAATTATGAATAGACGGAGAGAGAGGAGGAGAGTGCGCGAGCGTGCATGTACGAGAGAGAGAGAGAGAGAGAGAGAGAGAAAAGTGTGGTTCCGAGAAATCTGTCGCGCGGGCACTCCGTGACCTTTAGTACGAACGGTCGTCGACGGAACTCGAATTCGAAAGAGCAGTGGGAGAGAGGGAGAGGAAGAAGGAAGGGGAGGAAGGCGTAGTAAGGAGAAAGCGTCCGATTGAATTGCGCAGCTGCGAAAAAGCGGAGTCGTTGCACGAACGACCTTGAAATCAACTCGCAGAGCAGATAATGGGCGCATGTATAGCCGAGGCCCAACGCGCGAGGTGCGGGGCGAGCAAACATTCTTTTTTCTCCTCTTATTGAATGCTTCTCGGTTCAAGCGTTAATTCGCTTGTTTGCGCCGAGTGCATGTACTCCTATCAATTGCTTCTCTCTGACTCAAGCTGCTCGATGTCATTGCCATTTGTAATCGTAATTATTATCGGCGCATGATGACTTTCAACTGTACCCTACTTACCAACGCGTTATTGTAAGCATTGTTTGCGCGGCTCCGATCTCTCGTCGATTGCGACATTCGCCCGCGATTTCTTTGTTTTTGCGCCTATCGCTGCTCTCGCCAATTGAAACGTCAACGGCTAAGGCCATCCTGGCATGCGACCAATCGCAGAGCTTGGCCCGTTTGCCGACTACCTTTTGCCCTTTCGCTCTTTTGCACGGATCATGACCAAGTCGGTCCGGCAGTGCTACAGACCGTAGGATCGGGATTCAAGCAAAATCCGAGCGAGACGCTCAAACGGACCGAATAAATATAGGGCGGCGTTTATCATAAATTCTCGCTAAATGTCGCCGGTGGCAGTTGGTGGGAGTGTAAGCTTTATGCGATAGTGCAAGGTGCAACGTTCGCTGCTGTTGCACAAACAGTCCGTTCGTTCACGCAGTACGTAGCCAAGGTTAGCCGGGTAATGTCCCGATGCCCCCTATATATACGCGACGAACCGAGTAACCAAATCCTCACCACTCCCACTTGCAAGTTTCGCTTCTCCTCTGGGCCGACGGCAGAGCTTGCTCGCGGATTGCTAAGGCATATACCACATTTTTTCTTCCACTTCCCTCGTCGTCTTATTCCATTTCTTTCTGTTTTCACGCGAATACGCGCGCACGTATACCAAAGTAGGACACCGTCTTCGTCGATAAATTACTGTATCGAGAGAGTCTGCACCCCGAACAACTCTAATAATTGTTCTCATACTTATTCTCATTCGCGTAAATTAATTTGTAAATGCCTATATATACACGCATTATGAGTGGTTCATGTTGTATTCTTGTACTGCTGCTTTATTATTCAATGCATAAATTCAAATATACTTGGGTGTATTTTTATTTATTCGCTTGCCTAATCTATATTCGTTCTTCGAACGAAACCTCGAAATAATTGTAAGTAATAGCTAGCGATAATAGTAAAACTCTCAGGTATATATGTACAGCTGTACCCATGAATCCGATGAAAAGAGTGCACGTGCATTTTTTTTATATCGGGTCGTTGCTAAATGCTCAGTTACGTTTAGTATCTAGATAAGATAAGTTTATTATATAGGTCCAGATTTTTCCAAACCGCAAATGCATATCCACCTATTGGTAGAATCCGTTTAAATATTGTCCGATCAAGCTTTCTAGCAATATACATACATATAATATGTACGAACATCGATAATTTATCGAGAAATGCTATGTAATTCGATTTACTTAGATTCGCCAATTATACAATAGATTACGATTTGTAATTTTTATAATTAATCAGTAGGGAAGAAAGAACATTGATAAAATAAAACAAGACCAGACGTAAGATCGAGAAGACTGTATGGTGGGAGAAGAGGAGAGAAAAGAAGAACGCAGTTGAGAATAATTATAATCTGGCTTTTGGCCTCGGCATACGTGCAGGTTCAAGGCGATGACCTTGTATTGTCACTGACCTGTCCTCGAATGATTCTGGAAAGTGAGAGTGTGTAAACGTATTATAAATAAATAAGTAAATAAGTACGATTTTTTTTAGATACGCGCTCGATTTATTCGATGCTGACTTCTTTCTTTCAGAATTAAATCTAGCTTTGTTTAGTTTTAATAAAAAATGACCGTTTCATAGATAACAACTTTTAGGTGCTTTTTTCAGGTGGCCAGGTCGACGTCATTGAAGCTTACGTGAAATAATGATTTTTTTTTATTATATTCTTTTGACGTTAGCTTGGGAATTAATTTTTCTAGGTATCCGTTTAATAATCAAATAATAACGTCATATCACATTTGAAGCTAATTTAATTTGTGCTAACATTGTTAATTTCGCATTTATTATAGCATTATTAATCTAAATATTATAGGGCAATTTCGGAAAATAATTTGAAACTTTATATGTATTCTGTATAAAATACATTTTTGAGCCCTTGCTGAGTTAATTTCAATTTTTATATTCATTTTACTTAGATATTAATCTGTTCTTCCAGCTTTTCAAAATGTTCCATGTGCATACTGATTTAGTCAAAGGAGTTAATTTTTTTAAATCCTTCGTGGAAATTATAAAATTAAAGCATTAGTCAAAATGCTGAATCTATTGTGCGTTAGATGAGCACGTATTATTGCTACAAAGACGGGTCTGCTAGTACGAATAAAAATAAAGCAGTATGAATAAATAGAAACATATATTCATATTCTTTTATTTGTTAAAGCAATGAAACAAGGTTTTCTAAAAATATGTCCGTACGGGAGATGAGCTGTATTCTTCATCGCAAAAGCCGGAAACGAGTAGCAAGAGTACGATTTGAAGGGAAAGAGTAATGAGAAATGGATTTGGTTAAATCGTTTGTAAGACATAAGCATAGTGAAATAAATATCTGTTATAAATTAAGGTAGAGTAAACCATAATGACAGGATATTGAAGATACAATATGATTCAAGAAGGGAGTACATTGAGGAAGCAGTTGGTAATTTGAAGTTGATAAATAAAATAATAGATAGATAGAGGATAAGAAAAATTATGATAATACATATAGAAAAGCAAAATTAAGAGACACAAAAGTACAGGCCGTATATCCAAAGGCACGTAAATCGATTTTGGCTGTTTAGTTGTTGCGTCTTCATTCACGTGTAATACTACATATTCTAAGACTCACGTGGACTTTGCACGAGACTTACGCGCAGTTGAGTCATTATAATCGGTGTGCTCTTGCGAAACTCGGAAAATACACCAAAGTAGCTTGCACGTGCTCGTCAAAACTCATCACAAATTGAGAATCAAGAAATTTACAACCACATGTAATGATATAATAATAAAAATTTATTATCATTGTCTGATTATGCGAGATCTTTGTATTGTAAATATTACAATTTTAAAAGTATAATCCATCGTTAATAATTTAAAAATCAATTGACATTTCTTTTACTTACCTTTCGAAACTTCAGTTTAATACAGTAATATCGTACTTATTTTAAAGAATGTGTAGGTACACATAATCATGCGTGATTCCTAAAAGAAGGTAGAAGAGTTTGATTTTATGATCTCCTCACAGTCACAATGCAGTAACACAAGATATTCACGACGTGATTAACAATAAAATAGTCGAATTCAGAATAAAAGAATACAACATTTTAAAAACCAACTAATCAAAATTTTCCATTGGTCTTCTAACGCAAAAATTGTTATTATGTATTATATAAATTTATATCGCTACTATTGTCATATTTAAAATATAAATTGGAGAATTCAGCTATAACATTCAAAATAAGAACTATTTTAAACTCTTTAGATATAAGTTTATTTACTATTGAACAAGTCTGCGAAATTTCCAGTTACAAATTTTAATTATTGATTAAAACTTAAAATTATCACATTTATAACTGTAGTCTTCTATGATGGGTTTGAGGTTCCGTGACTTACCTCACCTACCTGGGTTTATATAGAAAATTATATTGTTGCCATTTTTTCACTTACAACTTTGAAACTTTACACGTAGAGATATTATTTACGATGAAGCGAACATTGCATCATAAGGTTTACTTCGTATTTTGATGAAGTAAGCCTCACAAAAGTTATTTAAATTTTTTCACCAAAACTTCAAACCCAAATAATCTATGAAATGTGATTCTAATAAAAACAGTGGAAAATCACTCCCTTTTTCAGCGTTTTATAACGTACTTTATTTTGAGATCAGTTCTGTTCAAAATTCAAAGTTACTTTTGTGAGGTTTACTTAATCGAATTATGAGCTCGAACGGCTATTTTAATCATTTTAGTATACGCATGGAATATTTGCTATTGGGAAATTGTAATAAAAATTACAGATTCGTAATTGAAAACGTAAGATTATGCCTACGAAGTCAGATGGATCGTAAAATTTTCATAGAATGGATGAGTAGTCAAAATATTTTAGAGCGCTAGAAATTTTTTGAATTGCTTGATTTGAGGTTGTAAATCATGTAATTATGATTCTCATCAGTTAGACATTAGATTTTTTTATTATTACTTGATAAGTAACGCTATTATCGAAAGTAATTTATAGTAACAAGTTGCAAGCAAAAATATGAACACAATACCCATATGGAATATTCCATAATGAATGAATGATATTCCGTAATATACCATCCAACGTAGCTAATGGTCGTGTCATTGGCCTTGCCACTTTCTGGGACCCACTTTCCCTTGTAACGCTCTTCATTCCTAATTCTTTTTTTGTAATTTTATATACTTTTGCGATTGTTGTTTGTTTGAACAATGTATTTCACGGATAAAATTAAGAAACGTTTGCTAATGAAACGCCAAAATGTGCAAATCGGAAAATTTATAGATCAAACACAGCATGTAGTAGTAGTGGTCAGATTTGCAGTAATCTTTAAGGAGTATATATTCAACGAATTTAAACTAGAGCTCGAGTGGCAACATTGAATTTTCTACAGTGAATGTACTCTTCAATGCTGATAAATAGATACGGTATTTTTATGGTGACCAAGGGGACTCCTACAAGTATATACGAAGACCGATAATTCATATTTTCTGGCTCAATCTACATATATTTATCGATCCCTGATATCTCAAACTTTCATTCTTCAATTATTCTAACCAAGGATAGAAAATAAATAGAATCGATAAAATTACATTTATTACATTATGTTTTAAGACCAAAATCTTTCAATGGAAATGTGCTCGATGATTTTAAACTAATAATTGACGTAAGAACGATTTGATGGCGGTACCGTTATGAAATGTTCTTGAATAAGGACCTACTACAACTTTCTCTCTGTATTTTTTCTCGACAATGTATCTTGGTCGAAGAACTTTCCCGAGCAAGTGCATTCGAAAGTTGCAAACTGCATGCAATCCTATTGAAATTCAACGTTACAAGGCCCAAGACCTAAAAAACATAGATCATGCCAACGACGTCGGGATTAATCGGAATACTAAAGCAAAAAAGTACCGATTATAATTAGTATTTGGTTTTTATGTACTTTTATAACTGCAAGTGTCATGAAAAGCTCCAAAAGGCAATATAGCTTCTTATCTATAAACTTTGCTCTCTTTCAATAAGCTTCATGATAAATTTTCTATTGAAACATCGCGATATATCCTTTTTTTACACTGAATAACAATCAAATTATCTTTCGTGACACAACTGACGAAAATAGACAAGAAGAAGCAGATGAATCGACGCAGCTGATTGAAGAGCCAAGAAAGGTGAAATGTCTCATTAGATTTCTGTGCTTACAGTTAATAAGTTTATTAAATAAGTGACCCATGATGCACGAATAAAAGGAATTTGCGTAGCTTTCCATTTAGTCTAATAAAAGAATACATCAATATGAAAAACGAATTAATTAATTTCCGTCAAATGAAGAACGTCTTGGAGAGGAAACAGCTCATCCGGTGTGAATAAAATATTATAAGAATATAACCGGGCTAATTGGCTCAGCTTTAGCCGAATCAATGACTGGATTTTAAAGTGTATAGATGAAATATCGTAAGTTAACCCAAATTGTTACGTCTCTCTTTCCGATATTGAAAAGTAGCTGTAGTGAGGTGCTCACTGAGAGAAATAAGAATTTACTTTTGCTCAAACTTGGAAAAGTGCCACATTTGAAACGTAAAAACTTGTTTGCAAAATCGGGACGTTCGCGGATGAAAATACTGCACGTACGCGTAGGAATTAAATATTTTGGGACAAGGAAAACACGATAATATAAAGGTGATAGGAATTGTTGTACAATACGGTGTAATTATGTACAATTCAGGCTGCATCGACAAAAATTCTGAAGCTCTCGTTGGAAAATTTATAAAACACGGACATATAAGTATGTGTTAATTCATATCGGAGAAAGAGGAAGAGGGTCAACGACTTTCTCTGATTACGCACGCGGAGTAATACCCACACAAAGACCGTGCACTCGTATACGCGAGCAATGCTCCGTGGCCCCAGTGCCCCCTCTCTCACCCGCCCACCCACCATCCCCGCCATCCTTCCTTGTCACACACATGATGCAGTACACAGCCGTAGTGTCGATGAGCTCTCAGATACAGTTTGACCATTCTGCTTATTTTTCGTCAAATGTGAATCGTATAATTGGATGACGTTGGGGCGGGGATATAGGAACGTATCGAGTAAAACGTCATGTCCCTCAAATGCACGCAATATCTCCCTTTACGATCCAGCTTACGCACGAGGTTTAAGTTTCTACAAATAGCCTAGATCAAGGTCAACTTCAGAAAAGTCTCTCCGAGCGAACCTTGATTTTTTTATTTGGGCCTCACCTCCGTGTTATTCCAATACGATTCGTTAAGTAATTAATCATTATCCACTAGTAAACAAATAAACAAATATAAGAATTTTTGAAGATTACGTCATGAAGATAATTTACTCATAAAGCATCCAAAGAAACTGTCTGTTCGAACAGGAATAACGAGCAACTTGTGCAAAACTTTTAGTAGACTTGATATATATTTAGGTCGAGGCAAACTTGTTGCACTACGAGCGGTTAGGGTTAGCAATTAGGATCTGGACAACTAAGATTTCCTTCGTACTTGAGTAATAATAACACATGTAGCAAGCTCGTTTATTCGAGAAAATACATGGTCTAAAGTTTCAACTACCGTATATATTTTGCGCTCGATTCGTATTAAAATACGCATTCTACGATAATTTCAGATATTGAATTACATTCGGATAAAAATTATAATATGATACGTACACATAGATGTACACGTACGTACTCGTGCGCATACGCACACGTATACATAGTTGCATGCACTCAAATCAAGTCGCTTTCTCACTTTCTCTTTCGTCTTTGCTTGCCAATGGCAAGTTGCCACTACTTTCAACTTTAGCCGATATATTTCACTGAGATACCGTTCATTTTTATCATAAGCAATGAATTACAGGTCAGTGGGCCCTTTAAAAGTTGAGCTTACGTATAAACATTTGACAGATTGTTTGCCGACTTGACAGTGGAAGTTTGGCAGTGTAAAACCTCGAGCTGCAATATAATTAGCTTGTGTGATGGGGCAAACATAATAATCGAGATAGAAGTTGCCTGTCGAAGAGTACATCCTACTGCGCAATAATAACTCTTAACCGGTTGAGTGTGCTCCCAGACGGTTATTTTGATAGTTAACAAAGTCAAAGTTATCGCGTGAACACAGAGGGAGGGAGGTAGACCAATATGTGCTGCTGCACTCAATGTCCTGCCCGCCTTGAGAGGAATGCAGCAGAGCTCTTGTTCTGTTTTCATGCAGGCGCGCACACGTACACTTTGTTTGTGCAGTGTGTAAGAGAAGGAGGAGGAGGAGGAGGAGGAGGAGGAGGGTAGGAGGGTGGGCGGGTGGGGAGCAAGTCGCTATTAGCATGTCACCGGGTCTACTGCAACGATGCAACTTGGCCTTGAGGGCCTTGCCCTATCGTCTCGACCCTGATCATCGCCGGTAGCCGCTCAAGGTCTTTTTTGTTCGATGCAGGATACATCATGTTGACGCTTACGTATGCGAGTTATGCGTTGCTCTAAAAAAAGACACGCAACCGGCGTGAGTCAGCGAGACGCGGCCGAGCTGGAATCAATGGCCAAAATGAGAGCCGAGAGCCCGGCTTGGCGTTTCGACAAAGCCAGGCCGCCAGCCGATACCAGTCGCGAGCATCGGCATCGGCCGGCGCATCGGAGCCATCGGAGCAGCGCTGCTAGTCGGCCAGTTCCCGGTTACGTCATGCCGCGCGTCGACAAATCACAAGCGTCCGGAAAAGCTCCTGGCGTAACTCGCGGAAAAATCCGGCGTCGCGCGCGCTCGCGGCCGCAGGTAGGTGGGTTGCACGACGCACGTAAGCGCTCTCGCTTACGTGCTAGCTGCACGGCTCATGGGCAAAAGTGAGACAGCCGCGCGTGAAAGCCGGGAAAGGAAGGCTCGCTCGTACTTTCTCCGACGACGCCGACGCGCTGCTGCTGCTGCTGCTGCTGCTGCTGCTGCTGGGTGCTTCTCCGCCGAATCACCCGTCGACGAACGGCCCTTCGGCGAACGATCTCTCGTCTCGTCGGCCGCCAGCCAGCCGGGCGCTCGCTCCTCGGAGCTAAGAATCATCGACCTCGCCTTCGCGTTATTCATTACGTAGTTGGAAAGAAGAAAGTTTACCAGTTCAGTGACACCTGCCCCACACTCCCTCCACTCGTCCGTCCGCGTCCACTGCTGACACTGGCGCTGAATCGGCGAGCCGCGCGCCACAGGTCGCCTACGGACTCGCTACATCAAACCCATCGGCTCTGCCCCTCTCTCGTGTCACGCGTGCAATGTCGCGCTTTCAGCTACGAATGCGAGTCCCGGCGCTGGCGAGCAACCATGGGGATCCAGCGAGGATTGCGGTCGGTCGCTTTGTCCGCCGGAACGCCGGAAAGTTGAACGTTCCGTTTTGCTCGGTTCGCGGCCGGCCGGCCTGCCTCGTCGCTGCCATCGGTTTTTATCCTGCATTTCACCTTTCTACTTTGCAATCAAGCACTTTCATATAGCTTTCACTTGGCCGATGAAAGTAGCCGAGTAGAGGCCAGCCAAGCGCTCACGCCAACCGCTGCCACTTTGCTCACTTCCTCGCTCTTCGCTCCATAGCCGCGACTTGCACAATTAGCTTCCGTTATCTTTCGTCCAAGCTTCTGGTCATCGAGTTGGCAGGGACACCCCCTCCCCTTCGCCCGACCCTTCCGAATCTCGCGAAAATCAATACGTTATCGGTCTCTCTTTCCTACCTACAGAAATATCTTTAATTTTAAGCTTATACTTCTCGAACAAACTTTCAATATACTGAGAATAAGGCCTTCATTGTGCAAGTCCTCTTGTTCAATTCTCTCGTAGCAAGAGAAAATCCCTTGTTGTTACAAGCTCTGTTTCAACAAAGATCCGACCAATGTTATTGTTGTTATTCTACATTCAACTAGTCGCGTATCTAACTATTTTATCACAATATTACATTTTATGCTCGAGTATACTGTTCAAGTGAATATATCCATGATTATATGTCAGTGCATTTGTAATATCATTTGTTTAAAAAGTTATATACTCACTTTCACGTTTTAATTTCTCATCAAGTATACTTTTAGCTTAATTGAATTTTTGCCATTCTTCACATTTCCAGTGCGATTAGCAGATTTGCGTTTGCATAAAATGCATATCTGAGGACTATAGATAAATCGTGTCCAAGTTAGTTATTAAAACAAAGAAAACAATATCTTTAAAACCAGTTATTTTACTCTACCGTGATGATCACAAAGAAACGATTATATGATATCGTTATTTCTAGAATGTTGTGAATTGGAAATAGAAATAGTCAGTTTATAAGAATATACTTGGCGGATTTTATTTGTATTTCAATTTGAGAAAAAAAGTAAAAAGAAAAATAAAAAATGGAAAAATAAAAAACAAGCAAAGCAAAGCAAAACAAAAAAAAATGAAAAAAATAAGAAGCCGGACGGAAAGAAGCAAGGAATTTTGTAATCGCAGTTGAGTTGAATTCTTACTTGGTATTAAATTGATGCAGTAGGAAAAAGGCGAATATTCCAACGAATGAGCAAGCAAGCAGGAGACAAAGTTAACAAAATTACATAAAAAGCGAAGGTGACCTGCGTGCCTGGTGATTCATAGGGGCTGATGCCCTCGTTGTCTGGCAGTTTGGCCGACGAAGAAGAAGTGGCAAATGGGAGGTGGGAGCGGACGTGAGCGTGCGCGCCAGAGAGAGAGAGAGAGAGAGAGAGAGAGAGAGAGTGAGAAAGGGAGGGAGCGACGAAATGACTAGTAACCGCGGAGAAAAGTCGTTCAATTCGCCTCCTCTGCTCTTCTGCGAGGAGAACGAGCCTCGGCTCTTTATTTGCGCCAAAGCTCCAAATGTCGTGGCTCAAAGCAGCAGCCCATTGTCCATCGACAGAACGATTAGTTTGATCGAAGTAAAGATCCGCGAGGAAAGGCGAACGACGATGAAGCGAGCGCGAGCTTTCTACGCAGAAATCAGAGCGAAACGGGGTCAATAGAAGTGAGCGTGCGAGGCATAATGCAGGAAAGCGACGAATAGACAGACGAAGAAGAAGAAATGGGCTCGGCTAGACGCGAAAGGTCAATGCTGATGGCGCTTGAAGACAAAGCTCCGGAGCGTAGTAGCATAGCTTTCACTGGTATTGCTATAGCGATCGGGAGACGGCGGCGACGGCAGCGGACGCGGTGGGAGGGATGCCGAGAGAGAAGAGCGTTGCATTGGAAGTGGGGTACGCTTGCGAGTCGCTTTCGGAGCCGCGCGAGTGGGAGAACGTGGGACAGGCGGCTGGCTAATAAAGCAATCTGCAAACAAAGGACATGGAGATGTCGCTGATCGAAGCTCGATTCGAAGGATGCGAAGGCAAAGCGCAAGTGGCGCGAACGGGGAATAGTAAGCTCGTCCGAAAAGCCGAAAGCTGCGAGCGCGAGTGCGCCGCGTCCAGTGCTCGCGGCCACCTACGAGACGCGCACACCGAGGCGAGAGAATCGTGGGCGCGCGCCAGACGTACGCGCGAGCGGCGCGCACCGAGGAGAGGCGAAGAGCAGCGCCGAGCGGCGCGGGGAGGAGAGGAGCGGAGAGGAGAGGAGAGCAGAGGAGAGGCGCGGAGCGGAGCGGAGAGGCGAGAAGTCGGATCGGGGCCGACGGCGGTGGCGGCGTGAGCGCAAGCTGGCGCGCGCGCGCGCGCGTAAGCGAGTCCGTGTAGGAGCAACAGTCGAACCGAGCGCCGCAAGCAAACGGCAGCAGCTCAGTTTGCATCGTGCCGTCTCCGAGAGCGCACACGCTCAGCTCCGCCTTCGGCAGCCGCACTACGCATAACCTTGTATCGCGCACCGCGAGCCAGCGAAAGCGCGGCTCCGCGATTGATCGACACTCGCTCGCCAGTGCTCCGCGCCAGTTCTCCGCTTGGTGCTCTCCCCGTGCCACGTTCGCGCGCCACTCGCCGCGGACAATTTCGCCCGCGCGACGGTGGTTGTTGTTGTTGTGTTGCCGACCAACGTGTGCACCGCTATTGGCGACATCGCTCCCTCCGTCGCCGACGCTCCCGCGCTGCCACCTTCTCTCGATTGGATGACCCGGCCGATCAGCAAACGTGGATCCTGAGATTTTGCCGGCTTCCTTCGCCTGCAGGGAACCTTATGACATTAGTAAGTCCTCGCCACGCACGTGTCTGCACATTCTGCACCATCCTGCACCACCTGCCTCGAGCTCTCGCCTTTCGCGCGCGCACGTGCTTGCGCCAGCACTTGTCCCAACTGCGATTGTCTTTGGCTACGCAATCGGGCACTAAGTCGTCGGCTGTCAATTGGCTCGACCGATTGCGCTCTGTCAAACGAGCTGGGTTTGGCGCCACTGGTCGCGCGCGCGCGCGCGCGAGCCACTCAGTTTTCCAGTTTTCAGCCTCCAGACGCTGTCTGGCTGACGCAACGAGCATGTTCTGCTTCGGGCAGCCTCGATTTCCCACATCTATATATTTATCGTGCCGCCCTCCAAACAGTAAAGTGCAGCCTCTGAAGCGCAATTGCATTTGCGTATGCAACATCGGGGCACTTGGTTCCAATGGGCCATTTGGTCGTGTATACTCGAGTCTGCGAACGATCACGATTATTTCCTTTGTAAGACGATCCACGCAACTATGTGATTGCAGATATTTTTTCCCGCTGTTGCGATTAGCACGTGGCTGTTGTCGTTGCTGCTACTGTTGCGATCGACCGAAGATCCTTGAAATGAAACGGGACTATGCCGCTACTCCCCCTCTCCTCCCCGCCATCGACCCTTCACTCCGGTCTTTCTTTAACCCTCCTTTCTTTCCTCTCGGTGCAGTTCTCTCTCTCTCTCTCTCTCTCTCTCTCCCGGTCGCTGTATCCCTCTCTTTCTCTCCATTGGTGACCGATTTTACGCCATCCGTACGTGCGCAAGTGAGAAAAGTGGGCCATGGCCTAATTTGCGGTAACATGCCGACACACGCGCTGGCGCACGTGTATATAGGTGTACGCGGATTAGGGGCAAGGGGAGGGGGCATTAGTCGAAGATCTACCAGGTGTCAAGGACATTGAACAGGTATAGCTGTTTGCCGTTCGGTCTCGGGTAATGTTACGGGGCATCGTTAGATTTACCGTTGGTTCTCTCTTGTCGCCAAGAATAACCCAAACGGATTCGACACGCGAGCAGCGAGCTCGAGGCTGAAGCGAGTTGTTGCTCCGCCATGAGTCGACGGCGCGGAGATGTCAATGGCGTGTGCCTAGTGCAGGCAGAGCAGGATAGATAGAACGCCACTAGGCCGCGTGCCTGAGATTACGTCAGTCGGGCGGGTGGGGGGGGGGGGGGGGGGTGCGGCAACTGGCGTTGCGCAGCACCTATACGCGGGTATAGTCATTGGCACTCGAGAGCAGCAGAAAAGAGTTACGCGATCAATAGCGTTTGCCGGTCGCACGTGAAAAGAAGGAAAAAACGGCTAACCGCGCGTCCACGTGAACCACCGCGCGGTTAGCGCGAACTGCTGCAGACCAATGCATACCGGTTCACGTGCAGGCCGCGACGGTTCTGCAATGGCTTGTGCTTCGGCGCTCCGACGAGGTCACGCGCCATGTAAGCGTCGGCCGCGAAATTGCTCGCGTAACTCGGCCATTGCCGCCACACGCTGCAAGCAGCAAGCGCAACACGCTCCGCGGCGGGGAAGGCGGTCGGCGGGGGGCGAGGCGCGCGCGCGCGGAGTAGGAGAAGGCCTACCTTTCCACCTATTTGCCTACTTGACTGCCACGAGTCTTACAGTCTATGTCCCGTTCTTGCGCGCGTGTAACACTTTTCGATTGACCGACTCTTTTCCCGCAATGCTATCGGGCCTGGCTTGTTTGTCGCCGAGCGTTCGCGCGAACCCCACGACGAGTCGATGACGCGGCCGCCGCGGCGCGCTTTTTCTCTTTAATTGCCGAGTTGACGCAATCTTACGTAACCTTACGAAAAGTCGGACGCCTCGCAAGGCGGCTAGATATATCGCGGCCGATAACCGTTATTTCGCTTCGAAGTCGTACAACTATTCGGTCGGCGTGCGCTTGCCTCGGCGGCCCGCTCCTCCGGCCGCTGTGCCGCGAGCGCGCGAGGCTGGCTGCGGATGCTCGCTCGAAGGAGGCCACGCCGAGGCACGCGCGCGTGCAATCGCGAGCCACGGCAGCACCTGTCCCGAGCATCGGCGCTTCCGTCGAGTCGCTCGGCGCATCGGCGCATCGGCGCTCGGCCTCGTCCGTCCGAAGGGCCGCGCGACGAGCTGCCCGCCAGCTGACGTTTCGCAAGCGCTCGCCGCTGAGACGAATCACGGCGGCGGCCGCGCGCGCACCTGAACCGCGCTATCGGTCGTCCCGTGCACGTGCCTAGCCTCGGCTCGCGCTATCTGCCGGGCGCATCGCGCTGCCGAATCGGGGTTCCCCGAGGCGCTCCTCGGCGGAGGCCCGGCAGAGCGGCGGCTCGCGCGCTTCGGCCACGTGCTGCCGCTAACGACATTGCGCAACCGGCGCTCGAGCGAGCGGCGTCGCGGCGCGGCCAGCGACGGCAGCGGCACGTGTGCCTCGCTGCGCGTCCACCTCCTGCCGCCGGCGGAGCGGCCTCTCGAGGCGCTCTCCTCTTCGGCGGCGCTCGCACGTGGCCCCTCGCGCGAGCTCCCGGCCGCTCGCTCTTGGCTGTTGCGTCGGCTTCGCGCGCATGCAAGTGCAGCGCTCGCGCGCGCTCGTGTCACGCGGCCGCTCGGCACGCGCGCCCCTCCTCGTGCCGCGACTCGCCAGCCGACCGTGATGCATGCCTTTGTGTTGCTGCCTCCGCGCGTCAGCTTGCGCCTTCGTCGCGGGCACATGCGTCATCCTCAAGGCGCCCGCGTCCGCCTCCCCGGCCCCGCTCCGCTCCGACGCGTCGCTGCTGCACTACGTGTCGGAAAAAACATGCGACTGCTGCACCGTGCCAGCCAGCGCGTACACGTGACGGCTTTATCGCGCACTAGTGCCGAGCCACTCTTTCCTCTCCAAAACTCAAACTCGACTCCACTGGCGCTCTCCCACCTTGCATCCGTAGCTCCCCCCGCCTCTCTCGCTCTCTCTACGTGTGGGTGCGTGCATACGGTAGGCAGAGAGTGTCAACAATCATACGGATATGCAACGTTGGATAGTTGACGCATGTTTACGTCCAGACCAGCAGTATAGGATCTGCTGTCGTCGAGGTTTATTGCTAATTGAAGGTGGCACTCGAAAGACGTGTCTTGGTCTCGCGGAAGAAAAATACGGCGTCGGCCTCCATGAATATTGTAAAGTTGTCAAGAGCAGAGCACAAAGTAGCACTGTACGAGGACACTCAAGATAGACGTACATTGCCACGTCACTTACGTGTTACAAAAAGAGGTCGAACGTTCGATTTGCGGTCACGTGCAAGAAGAGTCAGTCCCTCGATGTGTAATACGTATTTAGCATGTGTGTCGAGTGAGCGAGAGAGAGAGACAGACAGACAGACGGACAGATCGACTCGCCGCGCTTTTATATCCGTGGCTCAGTGTCAAATACTGCACGTGGGCGGTGGCACATGTGTCCGGCGCAATCAGCTCACCTCGTACCTCCCGTACAGAGGCAGATACTCTGCCTCTCTCGCCGCTCCTCGTTGCTCTCGCTATCGTTGTTCATCGGCCCTTTCTCCAGCGCGGCTGCTCGCATCAAACCACGATCGATGCGCGGACTTGCTATTATTGCTGGCACTCGAGAGTCACGTGCCACACGAACCGTTTGCACTCGCGGTAGCCGAGCCACGTGTATCCTCGTGATAAACCAGTCGGTCGTCGCTGTGACCAGGCGGAACGTGGCCCGCGCACCTCGATCACTTGCGCTAGTATGCCGCTTCGCATCCGCACGCCGTCGATGTCGCTCGTGTGATCGCTAATCCTCCTTTTCTTTTGCAGATGCTTTTAGAAAGCGAATTATGGTCGCAGAGTTCATCACTCGGCAGAGTGGATCGCCCATCAACGGTGAGACCGCGTGTTTGAACACCAGCGGCACCGGGATGCAGGTCTCGCACAGCATGGCCCACGCCGGAGGCTCGCACGAGGCCCTCGCCTCACTGCCTTCTATGGCCCACGCCAGCCACCACGCGCACTCCCAGGCTCAGCAGCAGCAACAGCAGCAGCAGCAGCAGCAACAGCAGCAGCAGCAGCTCCACGCGCAGAGTCTGCAGCAGCCACCGCAGCAGATGGACTCAGGCCAGACCGCCAGTAACGAGATGTACGGGCAGGGCGGCGCCAGCAACGGGAGCAGCTGCAGCAACGGCAGCCAGAGCAGCTACGAGCTGCGCAAGGAGTTGTTCTCGCAGCGCAAGCAGCGCGAGTTCATCCCCGACAACAAGAAGGACGACAGCTACTGGGACCGGCGGCGACGCAACAACGAGGCGGCCAAGCGCTCCCGCGAGAAGCGCCGCTTCAACGACATGGTGCTCGAGCAGCGGGTCATGGAGCTCAGCAAGGAGAACCACATCCTCAAGGCCCAGCTCGACGCCATCCGCGAGAAGTACAACATCTGCGTGGAGAGCGTCATCAGCCCCGAGCACGTGCTGGCGGCGCTGCCCGCCGAGCCCGGCCTCGTCAAGCGGGCGAAGCTGCAGAGCTCGGCGGCCGCGGCCGCCGCGGCGGCGGCCCTGCTCTACGCGCGCACGCCCAGCCCCGTGCACACCTCGGTCATCCACCAGCCGGTGAGCGTGAGCGGGGCGCGCTCCGCGCGCTCGCCCGGCCAGCTGTACGCCGCCGCGGCCGCGCAGGCCGGCCCGCTGGCCGCGGCGCAGCAGCAGCAGCAGGACGCGCTGCTGCAGCCCCAGCCGCCGCTGCTGCTGCAGCCGCAGCCGCCGCCGGCGCAGCCGCAGCCGCCGGGCTACGGGGCCGCGGCCGGCGCCGAGGCCGAGGCCGGCTTCCAGTACCCGCACTTCTCGCACCCGCACCCCGCGGCCGTGCACGGCTTCGAGGGCGGCGCCGCGGCGCTCAACCTGTCGGCGCGCTCGCGCGAGCGCGCCAGCCACTCGCCCGCCTTCTCGCAGCACGAGCACGAGCTGTCCAGCTCGGCGGGCAGCGGCGACGAGGGCCACGCCGGCCACGGGCAGCGCGGCTCGCCGCTGGCCGGCTCGGCGGCGGCCGTGGCCGCGGCCGCGCTCGCGCTGCAGCTCGGCGTGCACGGGCCGGCGCCCGGCGGCGGCCCCAACAGCGGCCTGCCGCACAAGCTGCGGCACAAGTCGCGCCTCGGCGACAAGGACGCGGCCTCGGCGCTGCTCGCGCTGCAGGGCATCAAGCAGGAGCCCGGTGCCTCGGCGCGCGCCTCCCCGCCCTGGGACAACGAGGGCTCGAGCGACGAGCGCGACTCGGGCATCTCGCTGGGCGCCGAGTGGCCGCCCGGCGGGCCCAGCCCGGCCGCCCAGCCGGCGCAGCTGCTGGCGCACCCGCCGCAGCTGCAGCACCACCAGCACGCCGCGCTGCCGCTGCCCGAGAGCGAGCGCGAGGTCAAGTCGCGGCTGGACCGGCTGGCCTCCGAGGTTGCCTCGCTGCAGTCGATCCTCAGGCTCAGCAAGGTGGGCGTGGGCGTGGCCGTCGGGGTCGGCGAGGCCCTCGTCGCCGCGGCGCCCTCGCACGTCTAGTTCGGCGCGCCTCGCTCGGCCCGAGGGCCGTGCCGCTCTGCTCGCGCGGTGCTCGCGAGCTCAACTACTGTGATACGGTTTATAGCGCCTCGCTTGGACCCCGAACTTTTCTACGTTTTCTGTGTACGTATGCTTTCTCTACACGCCTACGCAACGAGACGGCTCTCGCCCTCGACTTCTTCATCTACTCGGCATCGTCTACATTATTCCGTTATATTCGATATACTTCCGTTATTATTCTACTGTTATGATTATTACGCTGTCGTCATTGTCACCGTTGATACTGTCAGATTAGGTCGTCATTATTACTATGATTACCATCGTCGTCGTCATCGTTATCATCATCAAAATCATCATTATTATTATTACTATTGTTATTATTATTATTATTATTATTATTATTATTATTATTATTATTATTATTATTACTATATTACGATCATTATTATATACTTATTGTTATTAATATATTATGATTATACATACACATGTACACCGTCCTATGCAATCAGATAGTACTAGTCTCCTGTGTAGCAGCTACTTAAAACGGCTTCTTTATCATATACCTTGTGATATTGGTTTGACGCACAACTGTCTCTATCTATCTATCCACCATCATACAACATTTGAGAATAATTCGCAATACGGATCAAAAATCAATTTTATTTTAGTAATAATCAATTCATACATGTCAATCGACTTCTCTGTGTCCACCATCTCACAACGTACTATTTACTTTTTTTCCTCATTTTCCTTGCATATAAACTTTACACGTAGAAACCACACGAATAATTTAGCTTTATGTTTATTACCACGATGCACGCAACGAAACAATTGGATATTCTACGTAAATTATTATTAATGTTATAAACCTTTCTAGAAACCACGTACTTGGATAAGTAACTTACCTTTAAATAATTTTTGAGTATTACGCAGAATTGTATTGGTGTCTTATTTATATATTGAACGATTTTTGTGTTGATATGCGACTTTCCTGCCTATAACTTTCATTTTCTTGAATCTTTTGTAACAACTGTTTATAATACAAATCCAGAGTGCCTGTAATATTTGCATGTCAGGATTTATTTATATATGTTATAAGACTTTGGTCAATTTGCGTATTAAATTGCACTGTTATGTAACATGTACAGGTGTGTGTAAATGACTTGAACAGCCAAGTATGAAGGTTTACATTGCGTCGAAAGCAACGGGGAAATTAATTTTTTAAGGCAATGGTTGAATGTCTCTTTATGAGTTTACTATCGATAAATAGTGTACGTAATAAGTCTAATGAAAAAATAATTGTAAGAGCAATAGTTTGGTAAGATGTAATATTGATTATTTAATTGAATGCGAGCACTGATGACGCTTTCAAGAAAGGCGGGACGCATGAAATTTCGAAATGGTCAGAGTTGACAAATGAGAAATAATAAATTTCAATTCAATTTCTGCAATGAAAGATGCAAGTTTCAATTAGTATTGTAAATATCTAAGTATCTAATTATAGGTTTATACATATGTCTGTGTGTGCGTGTACGTGTGTGTCTGCGTATGTGTGTGTGTGTGTGGGCGCGCGCGTGCGTGCGTGTATATGTTACTGCACTTATGTGATATGGATAGCAAATGAAGATTTAATGCTTCAATGTAAGATTGTAATCACAATTACGAGCGAAAAGAAAACAGTTTCATAAAATTTATGTACTATTTATTATGTAGGATTGTATAAGCTTCAAGGTTGTACAGAGCGTATATTATGTTGAGAGCGAAAAATGACCGAAATACATTTTTATTTATTTTTTACGTTATTAATGAGTTGTTAAAAGCAAATGCCTCGTCTACACATAGACTTTGAGATAGTCTAGCTTTAGCTTTCATCAACGTCAAATAACTTTTTTCCTATTATTATTATTATTATTATTAATCGAAAACAAATTGTTGGTTATATACAATTTTACACATTCATTTCAATTATGTTTTGTTTACGTTGCTCAATGAAATATATGTCTGACAGGCAGGCCGATACTATTTCAAAGTCTATGTGTAGGCAAGACAATATATGTATGCAATGGTCTTATCAGAAATTGGCTTAGCAAATATGAACTTTTTATCAAATTATGGTTGGAATAGTGTACATTGGAAAACATTTTTTTAATTCATCGAATGGAAATTGTCACTTAGATGGAGCCTAATATAAGACTGTTTATCATTATTACCATTGTCATTTTTAATTTACGTTATTCATGGAAGGAATTTGAAAATCTATTTCTTCTTTTATTTTTATATTATTTCCCGCTTATGAATGGTGTACATACGTAAAGTTGAAGAGCTAACATTAGTTGGTGTATGCGTTTTGTAAAATGGTCAAAATTTATGTCAAATTAATAATTAAACGAAATGGTATTAAAAAGTTTCATGTCACTGATATACAGTTCTTCAGAATACTGTATCTACGTTGACAAAGAATTTAGAAACATAGTCGGATAAGTTTGATACTTACATAAGAAACGACCTTATTTATAAATAATGTATTTGATTATTTATAAGAGTCAATTCGGCTGGAATAAATGTGACCAGCAATAATATTTGAGCGTTATTTCATTGTCGATGCCCTATATCATGGATGATCGCATTAAGCGGAAGAATAAGTAATACCTCTTCAGAATAATATTCACGAGTGCCCATGAATGCGGCAATTTTTATGGATAATTGATGCTTCGGTTACTCGAAATGGACGATTAATTGAACGAGCCAAAATTAACTTAAATTTTTAAATTATATTTGAAAAAAGCAAGTACCAAAACATAAGAATTTGCTGTAGCAACTCATAAGATTTTAATCAATATGAAATTTAAAGAATTGTCCCTCTAAGGTCAAATTTTAGAAGATAATAACAGAGTTGTCGACTGCAAAGTGGTCTTCCTTGCCGCCTCTTGATCATCTGTGAAATAGATATGAATGCTGCAATAGCAACGAGCGGTATATGCTATCGAAGATGGTAAAACAGTTTTGCTGAGAATCTCATTCAATCGTCCAATTTCTTTTATAGAGCACGATTTCAACAATCTACAAAATGTATTATTTTCTTCGTATTGACAGTTTGAATAAATTGAATATTCTTCAATGTAATCATTCGAATGACTTGCTCATTACATTTAAAATTCAATGTTTCGGTAATAATGCTCTCTTGCCAACGTTGAAATAACACTCAGACACTTGGAGATCAAACAAATGTACGAGGATTAGTAAAATAAATGAAGTTATTGTGGGAAAATAAAAAGTGGTGACTACATTATCATTCCCGACGATTCAAATGGTACGTATTTATGCTTATACGATAATGTACTGAAATACAGTATGCGGGCTATCACGTCTTCTCGTGTAATATCATTCGTTGAATGCAAAGGAACAATTGAATTTTTGTAGCACAATACGAACTTAGGCTCTCCCTTGAGCCTTGTTATTTCGAAGGCGTTTTGTTTGCAAATCTACTAGCTGTATGAAAAAAGTAACAGTGTGGAAAATGGAACACACGTTTAGCCTGATTGATGATTGTGAATAACGCTTGAAACATTGCGATATAGGTAAATGCGTAGCATTATTAAATAGGAAAATGGTGGTGGTGAAAAAGGCTAAATGAGCAGAGTTAGGTTAGCAGAGCTTGAACAGTGAGACGAACGAAAATGTAATTGAGCCAAGAATCCGGTCAAAAGAAACGTAAGAAACGTTGAAGTTATACAGTTGTCCTTTTGTCGCTGGTTTGTCAGTTTAATATAGTAGATGCAGTGACTCGGCACACGTTTGAATTCTCAAGACGGCTTGGAATCCGATCGGAGAAATACTTAGGTGGCGTCAGCCCCATGCCCTTTCATTGTTTTTCTCCGTGTGGCCGCCTCCGAACTTTAAAAACGTCATCTCCTCACGACAATTCCAACGACATTGGCTTGCCGAAAGAATTTAAATTAGCGACCATGGCATATCGAACTCTCAAAGCTTAAAATTAATTGATTTATGAATGACGATCGTCTATGCCGCGGAATTTGGGCTGCGTTCAGTGAGCCCCATCTGTGAGAGAGTGAGTCTCTGGCGTAAAGAATAAGACAAGAAAGAGAATGAATATAAAAAGAGAGAGAGAGAGAGTCTGCGAAGGAGGGGGAAAACTGTAAGAGCGTCTCGCGGTTCGAGTGTTATATATCTGCTTACATTCAGCAGCGCTTTTGCATAGACGGAGATGCGTTTGGTTCTGCGAACGAATGTTGAGGAATCCAGCGAGATATTCTTATCATATTGATTGTAGCTACGCGCTTATACAGCGAGTAGGTTTTCGGAAAAGAACAGCAACACCTGTAGAGGCAGCGAATCTCCTCGTTGATCATCCTTAATAACCTTTGTCTACCCAGCCAGTTTCTTCTTCGATATTACAGGCATTTTACTTTTTACCAGATGACATTTAATGCTCCACGCTGCGCACTGCATTCCCAAGCAGCTCAGCGTCTTCATTCGACAAGCGTGTTAATTGCCGCTTGTTTTTTCGACCAGTTGTTTATCGTCGTCCTTAAATACGAGACTCTCCCGACGAATCTAAGACTCGTTATGGAGCAAGAAGAAAATATTACAACGTCGATTGGACGTACGTGCGCAGGAATAATTTATACGTATCGCGTGCAAACCAACGACGCTAATCGTCGGTCATAAGGACAGAGCCGTGCAATAGGTGTCGCGATACTCAATTAATTTCTCTCCATGTCTCAATCTCGGAGATGTGTGCGACAAGAAGCGCAGCGATCGTAACAGCTTGCGTTAGCCGGTACTTGGAAAGTCGGGAGGAGAAAGATGCGTTGCGCGCAGCAGATCGGTAGATCAGCGACTAGTCTTACATGCGTGCGCGCGTTTGTAGCTGCAGAGTGAGCGTTCGTACGGGACCATCGATACTAGCAGGCTAACATCGATCAAAGAGCTCGCGACATTTGGAAAACCATTTGTCAATCGTGGCGGCGGTACGGAGGGAGAGTTAATGGAATCGGCCTATGAGAAGTCTTGGAGTTCGATTGGTAATCAGCGGGTTGCGCGGATAGAATCGGCGGCGCAGCACGAGGGAGAGAACGAGAGAGAGAGCAAGCGAGAGCGAGAGAGAGAGAGAGAGAGAGAGAGAGAGAGAGAGAGCGCACAAAAGTAAATGGGAATGCAAATGGGCTGAGATCATCTGCTGCTCGAAAAAGTTGAGTCTCCCCATGGCACGTCGGTTTACGCTCGCATTTTTCTCAGCTTGCTTCATATTTGCATACGGATAATATGCGCTCGCGCTGGGTTCAATGCACAAAGGAACTAAAAAAGCGGCTATGAATCTCTGGACCCCTGATGAAAATCAGCATTTTCAGGGACTAGCCGAAATTCTAATATGCGAGGATAGCATGCCGTCCTATAATGCCGGAGGATTTCAAGTTTTTCGCTGTGTGACAGACTCGCGGGCCCGATTCGCTCTGGAAGGGTGAAATACGAGGAAAGGGATTTAACGAGCAACAGACACGCGCCCGCCTGCCTGCCTGCCTGCCTGCCTGCCTGCCGGTCTGCCGGTCTGCCGACTTGCCTGCTTGCCTACTCGCAGCTACACCGCAGAGAATCACTGAAAATGATAAGCAGTTTGAACAGACTCTGGGGATCCTCTGATTTGAATAAGGACAGGAACTTTGTGGCATATGCTTCCAATTTTTTCTTCCTCTTTTTTTTAGGGCTTTACCCTCAACTCTATGACAATCGTTTTACGTTAACGGGTTATACCTGCGCTCGACTCCTGGGAAAACAAGCCGATCGGTTTTTTTTTCCTTCAAGAGCCACACCGTTTCCGCCCCTCGCCCCTATTTTTTACTCTCGCGTTCGCTCTTCCTATTTGGTCACCCTTTCCTCGATCCCATCAATTTCGCTCTCTTAATAAATAATTAGAAATTCAACCGTTCGAAAGATCATCCGAAAATCGATCTACTGTTATCCCACGGATTTCCGGAAACTCGGGCGTCCAGTCGAGTCCGCCTCAGCTGTTAACAACGCTATTACTGGCTGGCTCTAGCTCAAACGAGCACAGCCCCAATAGAACTCGTTTGTGGCGCGACGACTATCAGAGTGGAATGGTGATAGCTGGAGATGCTGGTGGCCGATTGTGAATTTGATCCGTAGGAAAGAGAGTAAATGAGAGAGAGAGAGAATGGCCGAAGCCGTAGGATGGGATTGAAAAGTATCTGAAATGAAAAATCTTTAGAGAAAACACAGCTGTGCGCGCGCGTTGCGGAGGTGCTTTAAAACGAAAATGAGGCCAGGTAAGATTTTACAATTTTACGGAGGGGAGAGCAGCGTCGCAAGCTACGGTTCGAATGCATTATGGAAGTGCAAAGAAAGGAAGGGAAGGGAAGGGAAGGGCAGGGAAGGGAAGAGAAGGGAAGCCCGCGGCGAGGGCGAGGGGAGCGGAGCAAAGGGAAGGAAAGAGAAGGGGGTTAAGCGTAAAAAAGCGTAAAGCGTGCGTGCTCGCTCGGATCCCCATAGAAATTTCCAAAGAATTACGTGACCCTCGGGCGGCGCGATCCGTTGTCATCTCTCGCGCAATTGCATGAAATGCCTTCTCGCTAGACTCGAGACCGAGGAAAGCAAGCAAACGAAGAAAATAGACAGCGCGGCGCAAGGGGTTAGCTCGAGGCTACCTGTACCCCCTGTGACTGAGTTGTGTTTTCACTTCTCCAGTTACTAAAGACTCCCGGAAATCCAAAAATTGACGAAGGGTGGTACGCAACTCTCTCCCTTTGCTCGGCAATGCAGCAGTTGACACTTGACCGTCATATCCCTTCTGTTTATTGCGCGCCGTAGGGTCCTTAACCCTTTTTTTTCTTTTTCATCGCATTTCTTCTCAGTCCTGTAGCACAGCCTACGTGACAGCTGCATACGGCGCCTACTCCGACTCGCTCCTCGTTACCTCGTTCTTATTTTACGGCTCGCACATGCGCCATTGCCGAATGCGCGCGCGCGCGCTTTCTCTCTCCGGCTCTTTCTAGCTGCCACCTACTCGCTCGCCGATCTCGCTATCGGCACTGGCGTTGCTGATCCAGCGCCGCTCTCCCAGCAGAGCGGCCTTTGAGAGCTGCCGGCTGTAGGCGGGTGCAACGAACTCTCGGCGAGAAACACATCCGAAAATCGAAGCGAACGGAGCCAAGAGGATGATTCGTTTCCGACTACCAGTCCTATATGTGGGCGTGGGAATAACGGGCCATGTGACGCTATTAATTACCGTACTCTTGAATCCCTCCTATCTCTTCGCGCAGCATCCAGACGCCTTCGAAAATGTACGCGCACTTACCTTCTTACAAGTTATATTTAGCTCTTTCTCATTGGAGATTCGAGGATGAAAGAAATTCTTCTGTACATCACGAAGATCTTGGGAACTGGATGAGAAGCACGTTTGTGTCTGTCAGACCGGGCGACTAAGGCTGCCTACATCCAAGCGATAAAGAGTTAAAGGCCCTCAAAATTGTACGAATGATCTTTGTAAGCGGCTCTGTTTGCTGCTTTGTTCGCTCGCGCTCAATGGAATCAAGCCGAGGTACGCAAATGAACGAGCCAATGCCGTCCCGGTGCTGGCTGCTAATACTTCATCGATGCGCGCGCACGCATGCCTATCCGATGACATTAGTATCGTGCTGCATCGCTGGATTAGCCTGCGTTTCAGAGACGCTGCTCAACGTCAATGCCAATAATCTTCCTCGGATATAATAACTTCGAAAGGCATCTTTGGCCATACTCGTACGCGCTTTCGGTCTCCTGTCATTTTTATTGCTTCGTAGCCGTATACCGAGCACATTTCGCGCGCCATCCGTCAAATCATGCCAAACTCCTTTCTTCAACGTTGCTTATTTCGGTTGATTCTATGTCCTTCTCCTCTCAACTTTCGTTATTTCACTTTGTACAGTCGGCAATCGTACGATATTCCGTATTTTAAACGTAGTCAGGGAACGATACCAGCGAGCTTTCAAAATATGCTATTTTATCTCGCAAAATTATTTCCTGCTTTTTATAAAAGATTAGTCGACACTTTTCCAAGTTCAAGCCAGCCTTAGCTTTCTACCTTTTTTTCATCGTTTCGACAGACAAAAGTTTTTTTAACGGGTTTCCTCATGGGAAAACATTTCTCTATCACGAATAAGTCTAATATTAGAAAACACTCTGCGTCGTTTTTTGTTCGATTACGTTCTCTTCCTAACCCTAACTTTTTACTTATAACTCCCTGCGTCAATACGCGTTGCAGACAAAAAATTTTCACAGACACATTTTAACTTTCGTTTTTCTGGCTTTTGCTATGCTAAGCATATTTTAAGCAGAACAAATCATAAAGTTGATTTTCATTAAAAGTTAACTTGCAGTAATGTTTTATTTCTGGATCTCATAAATATATATAAATCATTCAACAAAATCAAATTTATTATCAAAATTATTCGACAAAAAAACTATATTTTTAATATTAGATGTAAAGTGAAGAAAAAACACTGATTTTTATTTCACTGAAAACATATCAATGCAGTTAAAACGAATCTGAAAGAAAAAAAGTATTCGGCGCGCAAGATGGGGGTTGAAATAAAACATCTCAGGATGCTCGAGGTAAGGGGATAAAAAGAAATAGTCGATTAATCATTTCGTCAGTTCGTGTAACCGAAGGTCGCTGGGCAATCCAACAGATTTTATAATCTTATAATGTTGTTTCATAAACGTTAACATACTTTTCCGTGAGCTTTTAGAAATTCATAATTTGACGGCTATGCTGCATATTATAATTATTATTTATATTATTTTCGTTTGATTGTTTGTAACGCCTGCGTCTCAATTAACGAATAAACTTAGATTGCCAGCACGTGCCATGTTTTCATCTTCGTATCCACGTCATTACAAATTTTTTTGGAATATTCGAACTGTTTTTTTCTTTTTTTTTTCATTATTGCTTTTGTTTGTGAGTCTGCATGATTTAAGGAACTCCAAGTATTCCATCAATCATCACCAGTGTGAAGCGAAAAAGAGTTGAGCAAAAAAAGTCTTGACGATCGAAATTTAACGCTTTTTGAAAAGTCGCTTTCGAGCGTAAAACTTGTTCTTTCCACTCTTATTTTAAAAGTGGACAAAGAAAAAGGTTTTGTTTGGTAAAAATATAAATATGAAAGAGCAAAGCGTTCATGCGTAAGTATTTTCAAATAAAAAATGTAGCGATTTTCAATCGGTAGGGAACTTCAATAAATTTGATATAGATAAGCGCGGGCCAACGCGGGTATTGTATTCTGGCGATTTCATGATTACAGAAAGCCGGATAACTTTTTTACCGATAAGATAAAACGAGAAAAAGAAAAAAATACGGAAAGATTGGATATTAAAAATGAAATATTCTTAGTAGGAGGTTCGCGTGGTTTAGGAAATGCTTTTGCTCTCGTACACTGTTAGTTTGAAAATAAATTTTAGTATAAACTCGAGATTGAAAGAGTGTAACCGCGTAAGTGCACAAGTGTTTGTAAAATCAGTAGAGGCTTGTGATGGCTACCGAAGATAAATTTAACGCGTGAGTAGTGAAACTTGAATTCTTGCATCATTACGCGGTCATGATATTGATAATATTTGGACGATTCAATTGGAATTGTCACCAACGAAAACTACGTTGAATAGCAGAGATTTTTCATGACAGTTAGCTTGACTGCTTGTTCGGAGTAGATTATTTGAAAAATGATGTGGAAAGTCAAGATGCCGAAATGGAGCAAACTTATGTAATGTAAAAGTGTAGTTGTAAAGCTGTATGCTATAGGTCGATTGCACGAATGAATTCAGAGTGCACGATAATGGGAAAATATTTTTAAAAAAAACAATGGTAATGATGACGTAGAGTGGTAGAAGGAAGCAATTTTGTATCAAAATAATCCGAAAATCTCAGAGAATCGAAAGCAGCTGAACGTCGAATAATGACAGTGCAGGAGTACAGGACAAATTGCATAAATAAGCTTAGCGAGAGAGAGAGAGAGAGAGAGAGAGAGAGAGAGAGAGAGAGAGAGAGAGAGAGAAGTAGGGGAACTCCAACGTGCACGAATGAGGGAGAGAGCGAGAGCGAGGTAGGCAAGCACGTACCTATCCATAATATGTATACTGGCAATAAGAGAAGATTGACTACGAAGATCTCGGCTGAGTCTAAGAGTGCAAAAGCAAAAACACGAGCGTACAGAAATGAACGTGCGAGAGAATCCACGATAATTACACGCTGTACAAGAGAAAGGAAGAGAATAAGAAAGAGTAAGGGATGTCTGCCAGAAATATATTGTGCGTTCGATCGGCCGGTTTTTGAATTATTTGAAAAGAGACAGACCCTGGTTTAGCTTACTCTTTCATACCTACAATATTATAGTCCAAGCTATCGCGATTTGCTCTTCCCTACCCCTCTCTACTGCTCTTTCTCTCTTTCTGCCTCTCGTTTTTCTCTTCTCTGCTTCTCTCTTTCTTTCTTTTAACTTGCTTTCTTCTTTTGCCACATCTCATCTATATGGGCTCGCCCCATTAATTCCCTTTTGTCTCGTCGTTTTGCTGCCTGCCCTCTCTTCATCTACCTTCCTCCTCTTCCTCCTCCTCCGCCTCCTCCTCCTCCTCCTCTTCTTCTACTTCTTCGTCGTCGTCTTATTAAGGGAGAAAGAGAAATTAGAATGGAGAAGAGCGCTTGGACTGATGGTTCTCAGCCCCACCAGGTATTGAAGCTAGAGCGAGCTTGTACATTATTATAATATTTGTAGCTTTACGTTTACACGTCTATTCCAGTTATGAATATTACTTGCTTGCACGGTCCGAGCGCGAGCTAACTCACACCAACATTTTTTCTCCTACCTGTTAGCTTACCCACACGTGACAGAGCAATGCTACAATTATTACACTATATTGAAACAAGCAATCGATGTGTATTCGCGATTTTTACGTACAGTAAAATATGCAGAGATTGTAGTATAGTTGAGACCTTAAATCTACTACTCTAAACATACCAACTATCATATTGTTCTGTTGCTTGGTACAATTAAACTGAGTTATAGTTTTGATTAAAGATATGAATTCAATGAGTAACCAAATTCTTCCAGGGAATAATTTTTATCATTGCTCATTGATTACGTAATGTACAATATTTTTTTTCCATTTCATCCAATGTATTTAGACAAAACAAGAGAAAGAGAGAGAGAGAGAGAGAGAGAGAGAGAGAGAGAGAGTGATGGGGGGAGGCTAGGGAGGGAGAGAGAGAGAAAGAGCGGTTCCAATATGACTCGGGACTTTTGGTGCTGCGTATCTGTCCGTTGAGATCTTGGTACAAAATGATTTTCGAAATATGATTAATTGCTCGCGCCTTTCTCTCTCTTTTTCTCATTCGTTCTCTTGTCCAAAAACGACTCGGGCAGGAAGATTTTATGCCTGGTAATGCTGAGTCTGATGAGAGCAGTATTTGAGAAAACGAAATTCCTCATGTACCTTTCTCTTGTTTTATTTTTTAAAGTTTGCCTCGAGAGGTCAGTTCTATCTCGATCAACTTTATTATAACCAATTTTTTTCTTTATTATAAATTATAACAAACATACATTCACCCATTCTGTCAAACTTAATTTTAACGACTCATATTTTAAATTCAATAAAACAATTTTTTCCGAAAGATCAATATCACTAGTAGTAACTTCATCGTTTGCATTGAACTTGACATTTTTTTAAATACATCCAGTGAGATACAAGAAATATGTTTAATGATATACTCGAATTGCAACTGCCAGTCCAATAAGAACAGGTTTCAATTGAAATTTTTCATCTAGTCATTCAGAACTTATATTCTTTGAAAATTGTACTGACAACATCACTTTGCTGCCTGCAGAGAGAAAGGGTAACTTGTTTTGAGCCTTGGATATATAGACGACTCTCTTTGTACTTTTTTTTAACTCTCAAAAATCATGACGATGCTCATTTTTCTCCAGCTCAAGCTATAGAATTTTTCAAACTAATGATCAATGTATTAACGTGTAAACGCTTCAAGACATTCACTGTAAATTATGGTGCTTTGCAATAATTTATACGAAACAGAATATTTTTTTAAATCATTTCACCCTTTCTGTCTAGATTTTTGATGTAATAATTCTTGACAATGTAAATACGTTTTTCAAGAGCAGTTGTGCAAACAAATTATTCGAACCTAGAGGTGGAAAGTATTACAAGGTTCTTAGTATGTGTGAATTGACAAATATAAATTATTTTTACATGACGGGATATTACGAGAATTTCATTGAAAGTATCCAAGATTTATTCAATCTATTCTGATTTTTCCGAAGGACGCGAAGGTGTCGGTTGAAAAGGCGATTGCGGTAAATAAGTATGATTGTGCCGCGGTTGGCTTGCTCAAATCTTCACAATTCGGGAAAGGTTTGGTTACAGCTGTCAATTAACAGACATAAAATAACAGGACTATTTAAATAAATATTGGCCTGAGATGGTCACACCCGTGCTCATTGTTCTTGAATAATTATATTCATATTTCTATATATTGTAAGTTCTGTCAGTTCCTGTCAGAAGAAAACCAAAGAGAGGCAGATCATTCCAGGTGATTATATCCTGGTCGTGCTCACGCAATGATTTATTTATGAGCGGAGATGGATTATCGACGGACAAATTACTTTTGAGATTCCCTTTCGGAGAAGGATCTGCTGGTTGCCTTCTCAAAGCATCGAGGCCATTGGCCTCTACATGAGTGACGAGGCATATTGCATTAGTAGCTTTACACTATTCATGGCTACCTTTGATTTCGAAAATATTAGGAATAGTTTTGTCTAATAATCGTTGACCTGTGCTACCCTCTTTGGTGTCGACTATAGCGACGCTATTCCGTCATATTTTCTTCGTACGAGTAACATCTCAGGTGACAAATTATTAGCGTTAATATGGAAGTGCAGTTATATCCCGATATTAACGTAATATGAACGCCGTCTTCGTTCCAACTGACGGCTTACGCCGTATCTCGCTACACAGTCTCACGCACTCAAATTACACGACAAGCGCCTCGCTATATTAGTCAAGCATTGGATGTAAACAAAGTAGAAATGTAGAAAATACTTGAGCTAGGAAAATTCTGCCAATAAAGAGTACTCGGAATACTTGGTACGTTGAAGACTTGCAGATTCTATTTATAAATTAATGCAATATCAGATGTGAAAAAGTAACACAAAGATAAATCTAGATGTTGAGGCGCGAAGAGGGGTGGGGAGAGAGAGAGAGAGAATGAATGGAGAGGGGAACAGATAGAGATAAAAATGAAGAGATATTCCATTGAAATCTGAAAGGGTTGATGGTTCTCGTTCTCTCTTGTATCCTTCAAAATTGGAATAATAATGTTCTTTCATCTTTTGAGCTTGAAATGATGACTCAACCTCTTTTAATATTGTGGGAACGTAAATCGGTAAGTCATTGGCTGCGAACAAGAGATTCAGACTCTTCTCTCATTATTTTCTTTTCTTAACTCCCTTTCCCTAACTAAAGGCTTCGAATAAATGCATCCGCGTATTGCGTATATCTATGCATTCGTCTATACAGATTGCATTAATACAGATCGATAATTGCCTGCAGATAGCACGTATTAAAAATTGTTTAATATTCATGTAGAAAGGAATTAGTTAGAAAAATGGGGTACATTAAAGCGTTTAGGCAAAAGAAACGTGCCTTGAACGTTGTTAGCGGGGAAGGTAGCGATAACATACAAATGTTTGGCTAATTTTGTGGATTGAATGCTATAACGGGCAGCAGCAGCGACAGCAATAAGCTGAACAACCCTCTAGGCTATAAGCGATAAATAACCAGTCGCCTTTTCCACGCCTCTGAAATATTGGTAATTAGCGTATAAAATATCGATTTTCACGAGCCTCCTTCGGCAATGAACAAGAGCGCGAGATAAGGAACGGAGAAAGAAACCAGTAACTAGATACCATTGTGATATTTCAAATATATACTGTCCTCTTATATTAGTCATACTGGTGACTTTGCCAGATTCCATCATCGTTTTTCTCGATCAGTCAACACGCTTATTTGGCAAGCTTTGCACAATTAATTGGTTAGTAATCAGTTAAAAGATATACCGAGCACTGCTGTTCTCTAAGATTCTTTATCGATAAGTATCGGTCAAGTGGCCATTCACGGGTACATGCAGATTTTACATTTCGATGAGAAAGAATTGAAACATCGCAAGTTCAATGTTGTCTAAATTCAGTCTCATTCGGACAATAATTTCCAGAAATTAATTAAGCAATTAAGCAATAATTGTATGCTGGAATGGGGAGCTAAAGGAATTCAAGTAACAAATCAATCAGCACTATGGGCAATTATCCGTTTACAGTTAAAGAAATACGACGAGCAGTCTGATCTAAATGCTGTCCTAAAAGATATTGAAAACTTGTCTTCGGTTAGGGGGTTGAAAATGTCAAGTAGCACCAAAAATGCAAAAAGAACGGACGAAAGAAAGAGAGAGAAGGAGAAAAAAAAAACTAAAAGAATAACAACAATAAGAGATCGAAAGGAAAAAAGCGAGCCTGAAAAAGGATGAGAATCATGCGCACGGCTGTAAAACACGCGCTTTGAGCACCGAACGCAATTAAGCGTTAAGCTGCGCGAGTGCGGGACTGAATATCCTCCACATAGAGACCCCTATATGAGCAGAACGGAGAAGGAGAGACAAACGTTGCGGTTTGCGAAGAAAACGCACTAGAGCGAGCGAGAGAAGCAGAGACAGAGAGCGGGGAAGAGGCGGAGGAGGGAGGTAGAGGGACAGGAGAGAAAAAGAGAGAAAGATTTGGTGTTGTGCCTCTGCCCTTAGGGCCCCAGACGGAGCGCTTTTAAAATTTATTGACAATCATAAATTTTGAAAATAAAACCTTATATTCTCGGGCACACGCTTGCATTTACACACTCACACATGTACGAGTGCGCCTGTTTTGAGTGGTATGTTGCACTGCTTCGCAAAGCTTATGCCTTCTTTCTTCCTTTCCGCCTTTATTCGTGAACAGCAGAAACAGAAAGTCAGAGAGGGCTAAACGTGCATCTTGAGGTTCTTGAACGAGCAATTCGAAACAAAAGAATCTGTATCCATTTTACTCCAGCCAGAGACGCCCCTTTCCCAAACATTTCAGTCTTCTTTTTTTCCATTCTTTCCTTACATATTGCAATATCGATCTGTTTACTCACTAATGACTCGCTATTTTTGATAAACTTAATAATTCTTGGCAAATAAATACCCATTAGCTTAGATTCATAGAATTTTCGTTCTGCAATTTGTCCTCTCATTTATACACAGTCGTTCACCATCTTACCAAAAATAATTCTGTCCAATTATTTTCACATACCCTTTCCATACCAACATTTTCAAATTCTAATTAACGGCTTCCATTATCATTTAGATCAAATTGATGAATCGTCTCGATAATTCAATGTCTAAATATTTCTACAGTACTTTTACGCAGCGGTATGCAAAAATGGAGTACATTTTTTTGCTGTTTAACAAAGTTGAATATTTTGCGCAATGTTAATATTTTAGCGACGTATGAGATATATTATCATCAATACACCTATCTCTAGCTGGTTGTATTGGTTTCATGTCTTTTTTACTTGAAGCTGGAAATTAAAATGAATCAATAAAAACTGCAAACAAACATTAACGACATTTTCAACAGACTTTCTAGACTATTTGCAAAGTATAAAATTTGGATTACGCAATAGCGTCCCGGTTCATTGACTGTGCGTCCGCGTTCAAATTCGCGCATACACGATGATTTACTCTTTACCATGCAATGCTTTAAGGTTCTGTGATTAAAATGAACAGCAGCGCATACTGTACGCATCAGGAAACGGAAGTGACGTTAAGCGCTTCTTGAGCATTTGTTTGAAGAGAAAAAATTCTTATTCGGATGATGTTTCGCATATTAACAGAGAAATTCCGATATTACTTACACTAGCGGCATTTCTGCACATATAAGAATAGAGTAGATTAGACACTCAGGGCATAGAACGGCCGATCAACTGAACTAATCAAATTTTCTTAACCTTTTATTTCATACTTTATTTGTTACTTAGCTCTACGTAAAGAATGTAAAATGATATGCACATAGAATTCCAATTATAAAAGTTATAATGAACCGTTCGTTCGTCTAGACCTGTCAACCGAGTGAATATCGCAACGGATGCTATGCAGCTGAAAAATTTGAGATTGCATTTATAGAAATGAAAAACAGAGCAAGAGTAGAAAGAGAGAGAGAAAGAGAGAGAGAGAGAGAGAGAGAGAGAGAGAGAGAGAGAGAGAGAGAGAGAGATAAGCCCGCGCATATACACATCACGTAAGGAGGCGAAAGAAAGAGACGTAGAGAATAGGAAGGAAGCCTTACGGTAGAGCCAGCAAGTTGACTTGTAAAATTTAAAATCCGCATTTGCGTTGCAGATGTGGGCACAAGCGAGCGTATGGAAGGGGGTGAAGAAAATGAGAGCAACGTCGCTAACGTCGTCGTCGTCGTCGTCGTCGTCGTCGTCGTCGTCGTCGTCGTCGTTGTCCAATCGCACGAGTTTAATGTTTTCTCTCAATTAAGCCTTAATTAAGTTAAAATTAACATCACGGTCTCCTCCCTACTCTCTAGTCTGGCAGTAGCTAGTTGCATTCGAGCTTCTTCGCTTTAAAAGATACCGTCGAGCGAGAAGAAAAGATCTGACCACGTGTTGCTGGGTGGCCGCTCCAGTCGGGCTGTCTTGTTCTCTCGCTCTTGGCTCTCTTTTATATCTTTGCTTTGCTTTATCCAAAGCTTCCTCTTTATCTTTATCGTACTCGTTGTTCACTTCTGTACAGTCGAAACAATTATTTTCTTCATGGTCCACTTTTTAGGCTTCCTGGATTACGTCGATGTCGTTCTTTACAAATATCCTCCTCGTGCTATAACATATTTTTCATCGTCACTTTTGCCACGTCTTTATAATAATTCATTCTTTTCGCTACACATTAGTTTACGTAACAGCGTAGCTTCGATCGAACGTGTAACATCGCGCCAGCTTTCTTAATAATTCGTAGAATACAATCTGAAACACGTCGAACATAGCGTAGTTCTATGCGTACTTCAGGTGCGCTCGTCAAGTGCGGCTATAAGTTTAACGAACGACGCGTTTGTTATTGACAGGCAAGTGCAGTTGAAGAATTGAAAAAGGGTGCAATTGGAGCAAAGTACCCTCTGGCCCGTAAGAAAGACTATCGAGGAGAAAACTTTTGTCGAATACTGTATGCAGGTAAGAGAACCGAGGTGTTTGGGTGCAACACATATGAGTGCGAGAGAGAGAGACCAACAGAGTCAGAAAAAAGAGAAAAATCAAAGGATTTATACCGAGAATCGAAAGAGTATAGATAAAGGGAGCTTCATTAGGAGGAGCATGATCAGACAAGCCAACGTAGCCTCGTGGAAGCTGCTACTGATTTTTGCTATCACGGCTAAACATGCTAAGGGATTGAATATAAATGCTTACGAATTTAGTGTCCGTAAGAACTATTAAGTTGCTGGTTTACAAAATTCATTTATTTTTATTATGGTTAAATATTATATGTAAAATAAACTAATTTGGCCAATTTAATGAACTATTTTTTTTTCTACCAACAAAGCAAGAATATATAAACGAATTTAATTATAATGTCACATTGCTTCATTCTCAGAATTCTCTGGATCTCTTTTTCTTGTTCTCTTATTGACTACCCATTATAATGATCTTGTTGTCGCTGTGAGCTCCGATCGGATACGCGTTCTAACTCATTGAAAATTCATGCGCTACTTTGCAGTTCACCTGCATTGCTCTTCCTGGGACTTCTGGGGAGTCGGAAGAGTAAAGATCGGTCTCCTGATTTTCCAACTTAACTCTATAGTTGTTAGATGCACGATGTGTCTTTCGTCGTGGTCTTTGTTTGTCTTCTCTCTTATTTGTCTTTTATTCACCTTTGTCAATCGATCCCTACTAGGCGGTTTGGCATTCAAATTCCGTCTCACTGAATTGACAATATATAGTGTCAAAAAAATCTCTTTATATTCTTTTCGCTGTTTACTTATTTAAGTAGGTCGATAAGCCAACTGAAATTCTGAAATTTCAATAGTTTATGTATTTATTTGGCAACATTTCTGCTACTCTCCACGGCTATTCAATGAATATAGAATACAAACATTGCGTAAAATATTCACCTTTATTAGTTATTCACAAGTGAATAATTGTTACCTTATATATCACTTTTATTCGACGTCCCACGTACGTTGATTAACCAACAGCGATAAAGACAAAAAGTTATTACCTATTAGATAATACGCTACATGTAAATAACTTGTCAAACGTCAAACAAATATAATTTTTACGTACAAATTCTATATCAGTATTATTAGACACGACAATCATATTAATGATTTGATCACAGATCACGGCATAAATTATCCATCGAATAGTTATAAACAATACAAAACTGTAACTCAACTCAGTCTTTGAATTATGGGATTTTGCGTTCGTGTGTGTGTGTGAGTAAGTAAGTTGAGTTCTAGATATCTTACAAAAAGTGATTTTTCAACAATTTACTTTATCCAAAATAATATAAATTTGACACATCGCGCATCGGAGGAGATTATGTAAATTTTGTTACGGCAGTAAGTAATGCAATATTCGTGCAAGCTTTTTTCTTGAAATAACTGCTTAGTTTGCTCCCACCTGAAAGAAAGACAGTGCCCTCTTTGTTGACATTTCGATCATATTATATGCTCTTGGCGTAGGATTAACCATTCTGCGCGAAGAATGTAGCGATTTAGAAACGCAACTTAAGCTGTAAGAAAGTGGTAGTCACACTCGCGGATTGCAAGGCTATAGTCATTTCAGTCATTATTTTTTGTTTTTGTAGAAAAAACTAATGTCTTCACGCGCACAAGTGGGCATGAGACTTTGAGGTGGGAGGGCCAAACAAAAAGAGAGCCTTATCACCATCAATTTAAATTGGACATCAGAATGGAAACCAAGAATAATAGATTGCATACCCAATGAAATGTATTTTTGCATAGATTTGCAAGTTCTCTTAGCGTACTATTTCGCAGCTACACTAAACTTTTTAATATATTAGTAAAAATGATTAGCATACTAATTTCATATAAACTTTGGTTCTGCATGGATTGCTACACTCATGGACACTTTGGAACGTAAGACGAACAGATAGCGAAAATGAGAAAGAGAAGCCGATTTTTATTTGATTCAGTACGTAATTCTATTGTTTTCACGGACTATTAAGTTTCTGGTAATGGGATGCTTCCGCCAAAGTATACTGTGTTTGCACTGAGTCGATTTATCCGACTCCTCGAAATGCAGGAAAAGGTGTGCCTAAACTGTTTTAAAAGTGGACCCCGTAAAATGCGACACACGTATACATATATACATAAATATACGCGTGCGCACGTGCGTGTGTGTGCACGTGCGCGCGATGCGTATGTGTAAACGCACGACTTCAACGGCACAGTCAATTCAATGTAGGTATAAGTTTAGTCTAAAAGTCTCGATTGACCGTTAAGGATGTGTTTTCCTCGCGAGCTTTCGATAAATAGAGTTTACTTCATTCGGAGCTTTATTAAAAAATTCAAGGCAAACTTCGTTATCCGCACGTATTGCAACGTGTCATTTCTCTTACCCTCTGAACGTCCAAAATGATAATCAATATAAACTGCCAAAAATTGGGCAAATGTTTTCTTCAGTTTCAAATAAGTTATTAATAGCGCATATAAGAGGCCAATAAATAACGACTCCTACAGTACAAAAGTGAATGTAACAATGAGAAATAGAGAAAAAAATGAAAATGCCACACAAGAAAATTGCGCATTTGCGTGAATTTGTAGGCGTGTACCTATACTTTAGATTGGTTGCGTATGAACCCGCCTTAAGCCCGCCCCTTAACGTCGATTGGCCATCGTACTCCCACTACTCCATAAGCACTCGAGACTTGAGAGCATCATTTGTTTATTAATGTTGTAATCAGGCCTGTATCCTCTTTTGTCCTGCACGGAATGCGACCAGTTTCTTCTGACTGTACTTCTCACTTCTTTCGTCTTTCTTCATCTCCAGAACAGAGCATAGAACAGAGTCAGGGAGCGAAAGAGAAAGAGAGAAATAACGAGACAGAGGGGAGCACACACATATACATATATATTAACTTGATTATGAGTCTAATTATCGAGTACAATTCTATTTCTATATTAATCTTCACTTTATCTTTCCAAAAAAATAAGGTGAATCCAGTCATCTTAGTCATTTACATATACGTTATTTATATTTTCTGATATTGATTATTATCAATACATATAAGCAGATTTACTCTTGCAATTGATGATAAATTATTTGTAAGAATTAAACAGCAAGATTTAGCTTAGGTTATATACAAACATCATACAATGTAAATTTTAAATTAAATGTTTGCGTGTATAGAATTACATTTGTTGGTGCTTAACAAAACATATACTCAACCATCAGTGCTCTTGAGTAACATGAGCTGTTAAGGTAATCACGATCTAGTGTATATATAGATATATAAAGTACATGAATGATAGGCTTCAACGTCTAATTTAGGAATCCGAAAGATTTACTTTATACTATCAAAATTTCGTGAAATTTTAAGTTTCACATAGAATACGATTGCGTATACATTTTAGTACTGCTTAAAATCCAGATTACAGAGCAATAACAATTATTTGATCGATTCACGATATAGAATGATGGTGTTGTCATTTGAGGGATGTACCCTTGACAATTACAATCGATCTTAATTCTGCACCCGTAATGATACGTGATGTGTAAATTTCTTAGCAGAATAGTCTGCTAAGAAAATTGAAATTTTGCATTTGAAAATCTTGTGTTGTAGAATGTAGTTACAATACCGTTAACGATTTACAGTATAGTGTATAAGAGTGTGTCTCCAATTTGTCGTGTAACATAACAATAAATGTAAGTCATATGGAAAGCTTAGCGTACGAATAAGATATATATACTTGAAAGTCCTATTTTCAAGGTTTATTACTACTGTCAAGACAGTTTGTTAATATCAATAAACTATATATTGATTTTCGAGCATCTTGAGACTATACGAGTGCAGGCGTTGAATTTAATGTAATCTAATCAAATATAAAAATCAGTAGCAAACGTGATTTTATAAAGCATTGATTTGGACTGTCAAAAAAAGATTTTCTTATTTCATTAGTTGATATTGCGCGATTACATGAAATTTCACATTTTTATATATTTATATGTTTGTTAAGATAAGAAATCCGCAATAGATCTCAAATGCACATTCACATCACAGGGATTCGTGCTCGCGAAACACGTAACTCAACTTGCCGACTATTACACATTCGCACGGAATAGTTCTAAACGTATGGACGACGCTGAAGAAGACATAAATTTCTAGTATCACCAACGACAAGTTTTACGCCTTTGTCCACAGTAACACCGAGCAGTACGCTGAACTTTATTTCAGTCGAGCCTGCTATAACACATGTGTTGGCAGTTAGGAGCATATCAATTCTAGAAATGCAGTCTTACAATTAGAGGGGTTCTGTCAGTTGGAGTCTCCGACTAAACAGTCGTTTGATTACTCTCTAATATATTACGTGTTAGTTACTCAGCGATTTAACAAGACATAAGTAGAGAGTCGAGAATTTGACAATAAAGACGTTATGAGTTCGCTGCATCGCATGCATACTTGCATACTTTTTCTACGTACAGTTTACTAATGAGGCTTAAGGGCCTGGCTAAATAGAAGAGAAAATCGAGGTTTTGAGTCTCGTGTCAAAGTTAATAGTACATAGACAACATTTTAAGCATTTCAATGTTTCCATTTTCATTAAGAATATCAGGCGCACTGTGTCTAATGAGGCAAGCTAACTACTATAGGACCATTTAAATGAACACTTCAATATGATACTTAATATTCTCATACTATTTTTATAATATACTATTTTTGTAACGATCGTACAACTCCTTGTAGATAATTTTTAAACAACTAACTCGTTTCAAGGATCATTGTTTGGCTATTTTATTTACTTTTAATTGAATTTTCAGAAAAATTTTTATTGCATTCAAATATTAATAACATTCAAAATATATATGTTTATTGGTTTTTTTTACCTTGAATTCAGTTCAGTATAATATTCAAAGAATGAAACAATGCATTCGTATTCTATAACTAATAAGAAGAATTTTTAAGTTTTTAATAACTACTCGGTTGATTTTCATGATCAGCAGATTACGTGCAAGAATAAAAAAATTAATAAACAAAAATAATTAATGAAAAGTGAAATGGAATGATACAAAATGATAGTATTGATTTTACAAAAGCATGCATATACAGAATATTGATGAAATATATGATTTTTAAAGACAAAATCATTGATTTCCAAGATTTAGCCAAAACGTTAGAAAATTTGTTGACTTGATACATTTCACAGTTAACAGATGTATAGAATATACAACTTTTGATCATCTTACCGTGGATTTTTCTGATCGACTATGTATACAATTCTATTTCTCAGTGCATAAATTACATGGTTGTATCTAACATGTAAATGTGAGACGAGAGTTTAGAAGGTACGAGTTACTACACGGCTATACTGATACAACTCTGGACCAGAGGCTCAGGTTTGAATTTCCATTACTGAAGAATTTTTTTTAAGAAATGAAAATGAAAATCCGAATGCTTGTATAATTGATAACGACGTTATGCTTTAAGTTTGCTGAAAGTGCATTTGACATGTTAGTGAAACACTTGTAACGCTGATCAACTCGTATACTATGTAGAAACAATAATATAAAAGAACTACTTTAGGACGCGGCACTATGGCGGTTCTCAAAAACATCAGCAGAAAAATTATCTCTCGTCAAGAAGGTGGTAAGTGACGCTCCGTAAAGTTATTAAGCAATTCGTACTTTCTAATTAATTAAAGTTTTTTCCAGGGAGGCATTGCCTCTGAAATTACCTAATTTCTTGTCGCCATGAATAAAAAGTATACCATAGACCCATAAAATTAAATATTTTATTCAGCTACGTTTTCAGCATAATGTCATATAAATATAAATCGTCTTTCAATAAGATGCTCGTAAAAAATTGTTAAATGGCTGGCCATGAGTAGGAAAACCGTAAGATCGCTTTTCCTCGAGTGATTCGCTGAAGTAATTGAAAGCGTTTTTTTAAATATATCCTTTCGTTATTTTCATCCCTCTTTTCATTTCTTTTCCTGGGTGATTGGCTGTATGTAAATTAACCGATAAATCAACTAGGTGACGCAGATTTACACACGAACGGATGCATTATCGGCAGCTGCCGATATTATTTCTTTCTCTCTCTCTCTCACTCGCTCTATCCCTCCCTCTTATGCGTGCTCTCTACCTCTTTCTTTTCTCGCTTATTCGTTCGATATTATAATGCGCTTTCAAAGGTAGAGAATGATCTATAAAGCCGAGTATGAAACTTAAATATACATAAAATTGATGTAATTATTTAAAAAGAAATCAAGGAAAATGATAAAAGAACTGTTAAATTATTCTAGCAATTTTAAATTATTCTATCTACATAGTAATGAAAAACAAAATATGTAGGTAATTAAAATATCATGAATCGATCTCGAATCGCACAAATAGAAATCTTTTGGAATTTTGACAAGGTTGTTAATTGTTTTCAGTTTACATCATTAAAAACAAGTAAAAAATAAATAAATAAATAAAAGTATAGTTATTAGTAAAACTAAAATCTTCATCCAGGCTTCATTTGCAGTTTATTGGTTTCTTAATGAGTAGGTCAATGAGTTATAAAAAAAGATGTAATTTTGATTGAAGATGAAATTTGCAAACTAGAATTGCAAAAATAAGATGAATAGCAGATGCATAAGCATTAAATTTTCATTACATTTATTATAAATTCTTGACGACTGAAATGTTATTATCTTATTGGAGAGTTGCGTTCTATAGGTAAATGAATAGTAATGTTTGTTATGAAGCATTCATAAGATTGTACGCAAAATAGAAAAAAGAAAGAGAAAAATAGAAGAAAGGTGAGCAGGCGAAAAGGAATACAGAGGTGGAAGATATTGAAAGAAGACAGGAACAAGCACAGCTATTCACGAAATAATAATTATTTTTGCTGTAAATCACTCGTGAGCGCTCTTAAACCTTATTCCATGCTTTAGGCTCTTTTCGTTTATTTGTATTGCCTGCAAACAATCTCAGCTTTTTATTGGTTTTCGCGTACCTACACCTGACTTAATTTACAGCTTCGGTAGTTTTGGCCAAGAATTGAGAGTTGATCTTCCATGCGCGTTATTAATCAAAAGATACGTCTGCGAAGGCAAACCTATGGTATTTTCAAGTTTTAGCGTCGCAAGTTGACAATAATCAAATCAATACCGTTAAACAGCCACGTAGTAGTACACGAGTTTCTAGGGAGGAATATGAAACTTTTCATTCAATATTGATAATTTTTCAAATAAATCTGAAAGATCGACGATTTGTATAAGCCGTTTGCGAAATTTTGAAAAAGTTTCTCCTGTTGTAATTTGAATTTGATCCAATGGTGTACTTATAGTCCCTCTGCCCCACGCACCTTTTGAAAAAGGTCAAACCTTATGCGAGTATGCTATATATCAAATATAGAGATTATTTGACAATCTTTAAATTTTTCAGCAGAAAGCATGTATATACGCTTTAAATTTGATAAGAAAACAGGTAACTATATTATTATTTAGCGGAACGGAAATATGGTAAATGAGCTCTTATCAGGTTTTACCTTTTTGAAAAGGGGAGGGGGTCGGGAACACGGGGAGTTTTACTTAATATACTAGGGTTATAGAAACTATTACCCGGAAACAAATAAGTTAGTAATGATTTTAATATATGCATATGTGTGCGTACATACAATTTTCCGCTTTTTCTGTCAGTAGAAAGAAAACTTCGTGCATACAAATCTTCAAAAAAATATGATGAAAAAAGAACTTGTTCACCTGATAGTTATGCGTATCGACATATATGGCACATATATACAATATGCGTGATACACAGTGTATATTATATAATTAATGAGCAACGTTAAATTTTTGAGCTGGCTCGTCTCTTTTCGATCAACGAATTGATCAAAATGATTGTTTGAATCGTAACTATTTGACATTTTCATATTACACCAAAAGTCCGCTTAAGCATTATTGTAAATATTTGGATGAAAGTAGTACATTACTAAATTGCTCAAGAACGTTTGTTATTCTTGATAGTAATATACTAAGACATTAGGAAATCTGTCAACTCTCCACTAAAACATGATAAGTTATGTACCTTATTTCTTATTATTAAGTAGTAGTCATTTATATATTAATTTTTGCAATGTTTAAGATCTATTACCCATTTAGTTTTTGTGTTATTTTTAATAAAAAATTAAATGTTAAAGGCAGTTTTATTTCTATTTTATATTTTTTTATTACATTATTTCTCTCAATAACTATGAATTCACTTTGAATCCAACGGATTAATTTAATGGGTCAAAGATAAATTCCTATGTTGTGTTATTTTTGCTACTATTAGTCATTTTTCAGTTTTTACCACGAATTATATACCAATGGTAATCATCTTTATTTCTTCAGAATTTGTATAATCCTACATCTCCAATTTGTTTTTCTTTCTTAAATAAGCATATAATACGTGTAGCTATATAGAACTATTTTGGAATCATGAGCGACAACTAATCGATGATTTTGACTTTTGTCCAGATACGCACATTAAATCTCATAAATGTGGTTTGGTGTTAAAAATTCAAAAGTCACTTGTCACTTTTTTTATTTGCTTTTATTTTTTCTCAAGAGCAAATTGATCGTCAACAAAATACACTTCTTCGTGTGATACTGCATTTATATTTTCATTAATAACGGGGATGACGACATTGTAATTTTTGCCTCAATCAAATGATAAAAATTAATTTCATTTCGATTGAAGCAAACTTCCTTCCGCTTATGATAGTACACAGTCTAATGCGAAGGGTGAGAAAAGCTGGTTCACCGAGGTTTTGCCGAGGAAAATTATAATAATTTTGTGATTCGTAACTGTTGCAACCAGGCGAATAAATTTGTGCTCATTTAAATAACGGTATAATTTGAACGCCATTAGGGCGGGACCGAAAAACGACCTTCACTATCAAAGATAATTTAGATGCTGTTCTTGCATACCGTATACTTTTCTCTCGCGATATATGAAGGATTAGAAACGTGTTTAATTACCGTCACACTATGTAAAAATTAAATTGCGTATATAACATGTCACTATTAGAAGTTCTGTATAAGTCATATACAAATACTAAATGCTCACAAATATATATACTTTTTTCTTGGCAAATGTGTAAAGATACGGAACTAGTATATTAATTTTTGATACTTTTACGCAAATTCAACTTACGAAAAAGCTCGATGATGAATAAGTGTATATTAATTATTCTTCTGAATCTCAAAAACTAAACAATAGAAAAAAAAAGTCGAAATACATTACTCATAATCACATTCTCCAAGCGAAAATTGAATATATTATTGAAAGCTGGGTTTTATTAATCCAATAAAATGTTGTCCTATTTACATTATTTAATTTACGTGAAAACAGACGAAAGTATGACTACCAAAGTAAATTACTTAGTCTGATCTGAAAATGTGCAATAATGGAGCAAAATATCTGAATATACAAAAAAGAATAAGAACAATATAAACTGCAGTAATTATCTTTTGATATTTAATAAAATAACGTCACTTATTTCATTTCTTTTATCTGTATCTACTCTTTATTAGAACTAGCGTTGTCAAGCGCGTTTCATGCGCGCTTTCTTATGTTTTTCTCTTATTTATTACATTATTTGAACCTTTCATGTGACAATTTTGAGATTCTAATTGTATATACGTATAAATAAATTATGCTGTTTGAAATACATTACATCCATCGATATTTATTAATGAGTGAGAATAGAATTCGCACCCATTTTTCCACAAAACCGATGAACTTTTACTTATTTAAAGATGTATCGGAAAAATTATTCGAAAAATTAATTAAACTTACGATTGATAAAATGAACTAAGCTATTATACTATTATACAATACTAAACATTACATATTTAATAGCAGTGGTTACGGCCCCAATCTTATAGTGTGAGTAATATAATTAACACCGTGACTTTTTTTGCCTTGTTCAAGACATCCGTGAATATTCTTCAAATTTAATGGCTTAATATTTTGATAATTAATTTCCGTTGTTGGCATACCTTTTAATTTACAATGCTTAAAAGCTACAAATGTATTTTCCTACATTTTATTTTATTCGCTTTCTCCCTCTTCTAACCAAATTTTAAGACGATAATATCAATTTCAGTATTAGATGGTTATAAAAAATAAAAACATAAATTGAATTTACTGTTGACATATAAATCTCATACTTCTAGATATATGATGCAAATATTTCAAAGTATACTAAAATTCAACATTTCGCGATCTTTTTTAGCATTAACTAATCATAATGGCGTAAGTCGGCGACTCATCATTTTTTTAAGATAAGAGAAGATAGGATAGAAATATAATATTCAATTTCATGCTCGAATCGAATATACCGTATACGTAAAACAATTCTATGCTTAACACTCATTGACGTTAATTGGCAAATAAAAATCTAATTGCGTTTCTCCTTTTTTTTTCTAAATAAATCTTAACGTCAGCTGCACCTGACAATTTAATTTTCTTTATTTTTTAAACATATTTTTCTACTTTTTTTAACAAAAATACTAAAATTTAATTTTACTTTATTTGGAGCAGTACTTTTTGCAAACTCTATTTAAACATTTTTACTTTTAGCAAGATAACGGTAATTTTTTAACTATTCATTCCTGACAATTTTGAGGTTATATTTACATTTATAAGTTTGTTTTCATAATTTTTTAAAATAAATTACTGCATAAATTAGTTCACAGTATATTATTAATGAAATAATTTATCGGTTTATGAATCTTTTCACTGCTAATGATGTTTATTTGAAGTTAAACATTATAATATATATTCAATATATGTATGCCCTAAGAGTAAATGTAATTTGAGTGCATTAAGATTATTTTAAGTTGTAGCCTTTGAGTGAATGTGGACGTTATTCTTTTTTTTAATGCCTAACTAAAGTTCAATACATGTACATAAACATACATACTGCCACATGATGGTAATCCATGTGACTACCTTTCGATCAATTCGATCACGAATAAAATGACTTCAGTTGACAGGTCATCACTTTTTTATACAGATTATATAGAACTTTTAAATATAGAATTTAATTTAATTTATAAAACTTATACGGAGATAGAATAAATTATACGGTATCTATGCTGCATTCTTACTTTTCATACAGGAAGTTTCGTTTTAGAATTATAAACTAACAAATTATCTTTTCCATGTTCAATTTTCACGCATTCATTGATGAAAACACGAACAAAGGAAAATTTATTATGACATGGTTCTATGCAATTTTTCCGAGATTTCTTATTTCTTCATATTTGTCTTTGCAATGGGAATTTGAGGCTATCCAAATATGTTAGTATTGAAAACGGTACTTTCTTAATTCAATTCAATTAACATTTCAAACCGGAAGTATGTCTGCTGCTTCTTGACGTGCAGGAATGAGAGAAAATGTGTACGCATTTATACTTACAATTTCGCTTCCGCCATATAGGTACAACAAGAAAAAGAAAACGGCTGAAATTGATTGATGAAACTCATCACGCATATATGAATATATAAAGATATATTTATTAAATTAAATTGTTACTATTATGGCTACTTTTGTGTGATCATCTCTTCATCTTTCAGCTTCTCTATAAAAGTCTATATACAAGCATGGACTTATTCACACTCAAAGATTAGTATCGACATTTATTTTTATGGTTATATATTTAAAAGTATATATATGATTTCATGTAGACTAAGCGTTACTTGTTGTTTGTAAGTTTATATTTTATTTTTGTATTTTATTTTACAAATGAATCATGTACGTATTTGAGATGTACAAAGGCATATATATATGTATATATATGTATATATATCGTTCACAATGATTAAACTTGAATTATTTTTTAATATAATCAGTACCGAAAGTTTATTTCACGATATTATTTACTGTAAAAACTATGCGCAATTTATAATTCTAAAATTTCGCACACAAAGATCATGAGAAAACGAAATATTTAGCAAGCGCCAGTCAACGAAACCGGTTATATTTCCAATAAAAATGTCAAACCGCCCTCGACGCCAGAACGGCGGCGGTGGCAGCGGCGGCTGCATATGGAAATTTCACGGCCATTAATCGAAAGGATCTCGCGCGCTTATTGTTTTCCAAGGGGTCTTACGGTCGTTAAGCGATATTGCTCTCGCTGCCGCCATAGGTAAACGTGTTTCCTTAGCCTCCAGCCTTCAAGAAACAGTATATATACAGTCAGTTGCATATGTTGACTTTGTATATCAATGGATTTTTCTCGATATTTTATACTTTTCATAATTATATCGACTCTACGATCTTACTATAAATGTTTACACATTTTTTTAATGCTATTTTTGCGGAAAGAACATTCGATAATTTATTTTTGTCGCCGTTATATAGATATTCTCTTTCTTATAAATATAACAAATAATTGTTTTTCACGTCAATTTTTCTTTTCAGTAAGGTGATACCTCTAAAAGTGATCATTTGCTTTGTGATAATCGAAGACAACTATATTTTTCGCCGCGTGTCGTGAAACTATTTTGCAACGACGTGATCGCGTTTTTAAAAAATAATTGTAGACTCAATCACACCGATACATTTAAAAACAGTTACAAATGCGGCTTACGATATGTGTCGTCAATATCTAATATTTCTGTTACGGTTACCATAAAAGTATTCCTTTGCCAGGATATAGCGTATAATCAATGTAAACTGTTTGAATTCATGTAACAAATATTTATATAAACAACAATTTTATTCAATATACCATCCGTAGCAACTTATACTGTCAATCAACTGTTTAAAGCAATTGCGATTTAATTAATAAACTTATTTATTCAAGTTCTATTTTTTTCCAAGTTAATTAATTAATATTGGCAAAGTCGATATGCGGCATTGTAATTTATCGGAAAGAAAAAGATGCGGACATATGATGCATTCTTAATTATATGTAAAATAAACGAAATCAAAGAAGTAATTACAATGCAGGATGTCACTTCATGAACAATCCAAAGTTTGATTATATTCATTTCCCGAAAGCGACATAAAATTTATACCTATTGAAAAGCATGAAGGAGCAAACTGACGCCTCTTGCATGTAAATTGCAATACGTCCGGAGAATGTTTTCTTCTTTAGACTTTCGTTTGATTTTGTAAGCCTCGTATGTTGATATATTTTTTACATAATGAATCATGATTACGTAGCATTTTAGGCAGTTTGTTGTAAAATTATTCTACAATGATTTTAGACAACGCGCTCAATTATATTTTATAAAATTTATTTGAAAAGTATAAATATTGCATTAATGGTATTTGATGAACTTAAATTTATTGACGCAAAGAGATTAATTGTTTTCTGGAAAAGCTTGGAGAAAATAAAATAATACGGAGAGCTTGTTACAAACAAATCGTGAGAATTGATTTTTACGTAAGCCAAAGCTCGAGTGCTTATTAAAAGATGATACATGTACGTGCATTCCACATATAGATCAGGCTTACTGCTTGTATATCGACTTACTCGCTTGCAGAAAGTCTCTTTCGTATCGATTGTTTTCCAAGTCAAGTCAAAGGATATCCTGTTTCTTGGACACCGAGACATATAATACTCGTGCATACCTACTATCTACAGAAAGTATATGCAATATACGGATGCTTATGCAGACACACATGCGCGCGCGCACACACACACACACACACACGTACAAAGTATTTTAATCAAGTACTAATGTCATTAAAATGGTAAATTCTTAACTGAACTTGAGCTGAAGCAATTAATGAATCTGCACATAAATCCGAGAGAGAGAGAGAGAGAGAGAGAGAGAGAGAGAGAGAGAGAGCAAGGTTTGGCAGATAGAAGAAAAACAATCATGATGTACTTTACGACGTTTCGTTAGCTATGATACCAATAGTACGTAGAAAATAAATAAACCGTTACATTGTAAATACGTTTGAAGCAGTTTATTCTAAGCAGTCTTCTTGGTACGGTGTTGAACTATTAAATATGCCGAGTTATAAGAAGTAAGTTAATCAGCTTTTTCAACTCAACAGCATTTTTTAACCTTATTTTTAATTCCTTACAACTATGCACAAAAATAGATACTCAAGTAAATTAATGCATTATGCAAAAGTGGAAGGAGCGATAAAATGTTAGTAAACATGAGTAACTCAGATGACGCTTCGTTTCTGACATAATGATCATAGTGGCCACTTTATTGACTTTGCAGATAGAATCTGTGAAAACGCGAATTATTAAAAAGTTAATCATTTGTTATCCAGAGTAACTTGATTTCAAATAGTAGCAATGTCATTGAAGTACGTGTAAGTAAAATTCTCTATCCCAGAAATTCACGTGGAAACAAGGTACAGAGAAAAGTACCGTTTTAACTCGACTACTTCCTGCTGACGCGTAACGTATATGCAAGGGTTTGACGCACGAACGCAACTAGTGAAATTTGGAATGTGGGAAAAAGCGTAAACGACCCGTTAGTTTCTTTTTTTTGTGAGTGAAGGGTGGCACGAGAGGAAAGGGTTGCACGAGACTGAGAAATAGGTCAATTCAGTCAGCTATACTCTTGTTAGTTCTGAAGGGAGTGTCACTGATCTTTTTTTTCTTTACACCCTAACCCATTTTAAACGCGGCTCATTCATTTCGTTTTATAAAAGATATGTTTATATAATATAATAATTTTTGTTATATTTCGTGAATTTTGTAAATCGCACGATACGCGATGTTGTTATTTCAGTTAAAATTCATATTTTTATGGAAAAATAATATCATTGGACTTTTATACCTATGAGTAATGGTGTTCGTCATTTGAAGAAGCACGTGTTCTTTATATAAAGATCTGATAGAGCTTGTACCAATAGAACATGTAGCATTATTCTATGTTTTCCTTAGTATACCGATTACAATATATTATATTACTATTATCCACATGCTCAAGTTTAAATGAAGCTTTAAAATTTTTCGCAAATATAAGCGTCACATTCGGGATGCAGTAATGAGCCCTGGGGAAGTGGTTATAATGAAAGCGGCATATGACTGGGTAGGTCGTATATCCGCGCACGCGCCTTGACAAAACAGCTCACCGAGGCTTGAAACGCTGAAGCAGATTTGAAACTATATTTGCCTCAGAGGGGGCGATACTGGAAGCACCGCGCACGCGTAAATCGTGCGTATTTTCTTCCATTTTCCCAAATATGCGAAGATTTCAATGCTTGTTAAATGTACCATTGCTAAGGTGTTGAATGTTCAATAGTAACTTGAAGGATTCACGCACGCGTGTAGAATCAACTTTATAATTAAACTAAAATGTAGAACTGACTTTTCATTGAAATTTGGATTATGAATAATTGAAAGTTTGGAAGTAATCAAAGAGAAAAAAAATATAGAAAGAAGCAATGATCAATCTATTAATTTTAAATGGCGTGTCATTCTGTCTCTCTATCTCTTACTCTTTGTTTCTCTGCCTATCTGTATATGTTCCTGTTTCCGTCTCTCTCGGTCTGCGTCTCTCTTCTGTATGTACATTGTACATGCACAAGGGGCGGAGCAGAGAGCAAGTTGTAAAGTGGGGGGGTCGCAAAGAAAAGTCCATCCTTCTGTTACTCTCGCCCTCTTGCGGAAACCGGCATATCGTCGAAACGGGGGGCTTACTCAGTCACCTCGCGCCAGTCGAGCCATGAGCATAGTTGTGTCTCCGTGTGCAAGTGTATGTGTCTTACCTCGATCTTTCTTTCTCCTACGCTTGTTATCGCAATCTCTTTCGAGTGCACGTGTGCGATTCAAAACAGTGGACGACGCAGGGGGTATAAGAAGAAAACTATCAGCATTTAGGAACAAGTATTCCAAATATTTTCTGTTCGAATGAAGCAATAATAGGGCAGTCTACAAGAGCAATTTCAAAATTATTCGATCGTTGCAAATCGATACCTCGTTCATTTCATCCGATCAGTATATTGTCGACAACTTTTCTCGCATTTGTTTGGAATTTATTGGAATAAAAAAAAAGAAAAGAAAAAAAGAAAAAAAAAAAAAAACATTCCTTGGCCTGTGTGTTGTGCGAACGTGCGCCCACATCATATACATGCATAAGTACGCGCGCATCCACACTTTTATGCGTTACACATGTTATTCTGGTTACACTCCCAACACGCGCGCTCACACACAGATCAAGTCGAGCGTATATCAGTGCTGCGCTAGCCCTAGCATCAATCCCGTTGGACTGCTCTCGTCGCTCGCTCAAATAGTGTTACGTGCTCTAAAAAAAGTAGTTATAGTTGCAACTAGTTCAATCAACTTATCGACCTAAAAGTGAAGATTGACTTGCATCTTACTTGAGACCATGTGGATGTTTACAGGTTTTATCGTGAGTTGGTGTCAGCTTTAATTGAGATGTGCGACAAACTTTGAGCTTGTACAAGTGCAACAACAGTGCTGCATCTATGTGATTACGAACCAATTTTTTATTTGCTACGAGGCTGCTGCTTGCAGCAAGCAGTGCCTGAAATATAGTTTTCAAAGTCATGTACCTCGCTGCTGACTTGATCAATTCAAGGTAAACTACTGAAAAAACTCTTATTTTCGAAACAATGCCTATGTGTGCATGTGCATGCGCATGAGTGTTTTTACGTATTAATTTTCCGCCTTTTGTAAAAACTCGGATGACTTTTACTCAATGCTCTGCACTCTTCTTAAAAGTCATTTATTCATTGTAGTTTCATTGGTAGTTTAGCTAACTGACGTACTTGAATGTTAGCACATATCAAAAGTCTTCTTGTTGCCTCGATGAACTGCTGTTTTTTTGTTTGCCGCGGAAAATTGAAGGTGCAATCATCGTTTGCGCTTACCAGAAAGCCGTTAGTAAACGTGCTACACATTTCCATATATTTTCTACTAGTTGCATACTATTCGTTACTAATACACTGGTTCAGACGTCAGGTTTACAAACGTATGTAATAGTTGATCGAAAACGAAAATTCCGTGGTTGTACGGTGTTTTCTTTTCCACCGCATGAAATGAATTTTTATTCATGCAGCCAATTAATCGAATAAGACTTTTTGAATAACCACAGTGAGCGCGGCGCACACTTAGCTCGAGTTGAACCCAATTTACCGAGGAGGTAATTTCTATTGACTATGTGTTGACGATTATGTACGTACATGCTTACAAGGTTTAATATATGGTAGACACACAGTACAGTAAATATTACGATAATGGTTACATTTGAAGGCGTAAGTGATAAATACTTTCTGTATCTCTATAACTGTCCTTAAAACGTTCACGTTAGATATCTGAGTAGAGAAAATTATTAGCACGATTAACTTGAAAACGAGACAAAAGTACTGGTATGCCTCTCAAAAAAGGCCATTATTTGAAGAAAAATGGACTGAGGTGTGAAACTGTAGGTATTTCACTATTAGAAAAAGGAGAGAGAAGGATTGTAAAGCGGTGAAAGGTTGGACGAGGTAGCAGGAACTGTAGCTCCAATTCGTTATAGTACAACTATTTCACTTGAGGCAACTATAAAGGATAGGCTATTGCATTATTTATCAATATTTACCTTTGGATAGTAAATTTGGAAAACATTTGACGATAACATGTACAGTATTTATTTATTCGATTCGGTGGCGGGATTGATCAGTGATTTTCTATATCCGCCGATCACCGACTGATAAGTGAGGCGAACGTTGTAAGAAAACTGAATACATACATATATATACGTATTATATGTTTCCTTGCAGATACAAATATCATTTTAAAGCTTCGCAATACTGTAGTGCTATGTGAATTTCATTTTTTCTTGATGAAAACCTTTTGATTTTTCGAGGCGCAAGAAAATGCGTAGACTCGCGGAAGTATCGGCGCAAAGAAACCGGAACTTCCGGAATGCGCTGATTCTTTCTCTTTTACTTGCGTACATGAGGTTATCTTTAGAGTAACCAAGCTACAACCGGTTTTAACCTCAGCATCTTTCGACTTCTCGTATCGCGTCAACACCAACAACAAAAGAGGGCAATGCTACAGGGCTGCTTGTGTCACTTGTGTGCCGTTTATGCAAAAACTTTTCTGATTTATTTAATTTTTTGTTTTAGCAAATGAGTTGTCGACAAAGCATTGATATCATATTTCAGTTTTTTAATAAAATAAAATCTAAATTTTTTTCTACCTATTGTTGAGTTTATATATTTCTTCTCTCTCTCTCTCTCTCTCTCTCTTTCCCTTCTTATTCGGCTTCGCTCTTTCATTTTGTTTGAATGCTATATTTAAATTTACGATATGCTTATTCACCTCTTAATTCTATTGCGCGGAGGTGCAACATTAAATCGCGATGTTTCCACAAAGCTGCTAAAGCGTCGATCTCAAATTTATTTTAAACTGAACGACTTTGCTCATTTGACTCGTCATGTTGTTGCACAGCAAAACTACGCTTCGACAATAATAAAGTAGTTATGATTTCGTCTTTACTAAAAGTCTATTCTATCTTTTGTATCGCTACCCTGAGAGTTGGAGCAATCACGAGCCGTCCGATATGTCATTGTGAATATTCTCTTTATGTACACCAATGCAATGTTTGGTCTGCGTTTTAGTTTCTTTTTCGTAATCTCAAATCGTTTCGTATTTCGAGTGTGTGGCAATTAAGAGTGCACGAACGGAGTAGAGGAGCGATGACCTGCGACGTCAATCTGTTCGATGGGTAGACTATTGTTTCTTTATCTGACTTTCCGTGGAATTGACTGGCGGTAATTTTTGACTTGCACGCTTGAGTTTTCTGCAAATGAAGCTTCACTTAGCCGTCGGCGATGAGCACGAATATTTTGCAGCAGTCGAAAGACGGATGGTCTTTACGGTCCGAATAAAGGAAATGTAATTAAAAAAAAAAGTCTCGTCAACGCAAGTAGTGCTCCGAGTTGTTGTGACCTAGGCAGAACACCCTGTATTTTCAGAGTCTGTTCGAAAGAGATATTTGACCGATACGCAATGGTTTGGCGATCTATCGAAGGAGCGCGATAATTTAGAAACGATTAGCAAAGGACGTTGCACGAAGCTCTGCAGGTATGCATAATTGGCGTCTAGTTTCTAGCATTAATTTGCACGAGTGCGCGAGGTATTCGGAATGAAGTTATAGCCCCTGCAGATGAATAAGTTTGCGTGAATCCGGCGGCGGCAGAAGCAGCGCCTAATATGTGACAAATGAAAGCAGAGCTGCTCGAGGACTGGCGGCTGTGTAACAAAGAGATACTAAGGTAGAGGGAGGCACGGCAGAAAGAAAAAGAGAGAAAGAGAGTTACGATGTGATTAATGGACTTGGTCGAGTAGCGGGGGATAAGATCTCGTCGATGGAATTTCCGAGAGCCAAGCACTGCTCCTTTTCTATATTGGATTTCTTTAAAATTTGTTATTACGTTTTATCACTGCGCACTATGTTAATAGCTTGCCGACGTGATAGCTCCGGTGCATTTATCACCTCGAGGATTTTTGCTGGAATCGGTCCGAAATGCGCTTGGTACTTGTCGAATGGTCGCTGCATCTTGCCACCGCTGTCTTTTTCTGCGTTTCGATGAGAGGGCCACGTCCACCTCGCAGCTCCTTTCGTTCGGCACAGTTGGTTCGACTCGGTTCGAAAAGGTGCAAAGTGCGCTCGGGCCCGATTTCTGCGAGAGTTCTGCCGATTTTAGGTCTTGCGATCGACTGTACCTCTTAATCCGGATTGAAAATATGTAAATAAATCCAGATCATGGTGTTCGCTCACTGCTGAATGCTCGTTCTATATTCTCCGTCGAAAAAGTATTTTAATAGAAACGATTCATCATTCTGCGCTGGCTGTTTGAGCGCGAGGCCCGAGCTCTCGTCTTTTTTTTACCACGACAGTTGATTCTTTCCCTCTCCAGATCGGCCCGTCATTTCTCCTCTCCTCGAAGGAGTAGGGGAGAACGCGCTGTACCACGAACCCAGCCGGACGAATCAACCTTATTTCTCGGATCATTCTCTCTGTTTCTCTTTCTGTATCTTGTTACTTCGTTCGGTACTCCTTACTCGTCAACTATTCAAATGTTCGCATCCGAGCGTCAATTTTGAGCGATCCCAGAGCACGGAGCATCGACACCGATCGGCGCGGCGGAAGCTCCCTCGACAAAAGCTTATAAGCAACGAAATAATTAACCTGTTGCTTCTGTTCTCGCCCATAGGCCTCTCGAGCGCTTATAATAAGACTTTTTAGCGCGCTTCTTGAAAAGAGGATCAACGCCTTTCGCAACTGCCAGCCAGTACGCACTTACACGAATGGCTGCGCATTCAGGTCCTAAATGGCCAGTGTTCTGCTAAGTGGATCTAACCAGATTAGTGAACGGCGTATGCACGGAGAAAAACTTACCAGTGTAGGGCATGCCAGACGAGCGTTCGACGGCTCTTTCCTCTATACTCGCTCCTTCTTGCTTTCTGCCTTGCAACAATTTCATCAATTTACCTTTATCAATTTATTCGCTCTGCGAGAATTGTTATGACTTGCCGAGCCAGCTTCCAAGAATCCCCTGTTTTTCATTCTTTTATCTCAACTTCTCGGCTTACGTACAAAATCTTGCCAACAACGATATGATGATTATTTCGTACGAACGCGCCCCTTTGTTTCAGATAATCAAATAAAATATAAATAAAATATAACAAAAACACGTGTTATTTGGGATTTTGTTTATCCGACGTAATTTTCCGTTCGATTGATTCGAAAGTCATAGGTGCGAATGTGCGAACTTTGCTGATAACCAAAAGACGCAATGTTACCGCGGGGATGTCCAATCGACAAGCGCATCCCCTCTTGGCATGCTCCTCCTCCTCTCTCTCTCTTTCTCTCTCTCTCTCTCTCTCTCTTTGGTATGTACAGAAGGGATAATTAACAACTGTTACAATGGCTATTGCGTGTGAGCCAGCCCATTTTCCTAGCCCCACCACACGGGGCGGACCTAGAATACATTATCACCCTTGAAAGAGTCCGAGAGTAAAGTCGCTCACTTATACTCTCACTCATAGGCAGGTAGACCGAGCTGGCATGCATGCACGCACACGCACGTATCGTTCTTGCAGATCTGTTGGCTCTCTCTCTCTCTCTCTCTCTCTCTCTCTCTCTCTCTCTCTCTCTCTCTCTCTCTCTCTCTGTACATTGCTCCGCGTTCGCATTGTTGCAATTTAACACGCATGAGTCGAGTCAAGCTACACTCTTACTTCCATGATTTACCTTGCTTCTTTTGCCGACAGCTCAGCCAAGAGTAAGTATTTTTATTCATGGCGCCTCATAAACGACACGCAGTAACGCCTCGAGGAGGAAGGAAAGAGATGCGTGCTTGCGTGCTCGTAAATTGAAAATCCGTTCTGTGTAATGCGATCATCGGACCGTACTATGCCTGCACATTTTCAGCCCAACCAGTTTCGCAATTTTATCCGCATCTCCAAACTAGTTTGTTCATAATAATCATCTTCTTTCTAACTTAGCTTGCTAATACAATAATGACAACAATGAAAGAAAAATCTTATGCTCTTTGATGGATGTTTTCAGCAGTACTTGGTATACGATTTGTGTTTCAGAATGCTGTGACAAGTAATTTGTCGTAGAGCTTTGCAATGTCTGCTGTAACAAGTCCGTATGGAGCTTGCAGTAAGAAATATCGAGATTTTATTTTAGCAATGAACGCCAATTCGAAGCATTTCGTTTGTCTCACAAGGCTAATTGCCGTTTGTTTGTTCACAGCGGATATGCTTTCGGAGTCTGTATACAATTTTACATCAAGCTCGTCTACTCGTCGCAGCGCGGCTAACTCAGCTGGTGGCAGCTCGGCCGATCAAGATTGCAGCGATTCTCAGCTGTACGACAGTTCGAGTACAAAGTTACAGCTGGCTGCTAGTATCCAGTCATCTCAGTCTACGAGTCAAATTTCGCTCCAAGATGTACAAAATAAACCACGTAACAAACGGAAAAATTTCAAGCCAATCAGCAGTCGTATGGCCGAAATATCGGACGAGTCGGATGCAGACGGCCAAGAAGAGTACGCGAAATCTCCGGAAGTAAGCAACGATCGATCGAACGATGAAGCCGTGGATTACGAAGTGAAAAGCATTCTACAGCAAGAAAATGATTGCCGCAACACCGCAGCAGAAGCTCAGCAGATTACAGCAGCAGCAGCAGCAGCAGCAGCGAGCCAAAGGCTTAATAACAATGAAACAGTTCCAATGGACCTCTCGGTAACCACGACAAGACCACCTTCCTCGGCAGAAGCTGACGAAGACACAGATGATTCATTTAGACATAAATTCATATTAGAGCAGCTCGAATCTCATAAACTCTTTTCTCCGCGTACCGATGTGAGTATTAGCTCGTTAGGACGAGTGGAGCGAAGCTTGATTAATTCATGAAACTCGAACAATTTTCATTCGACTAGGCGAGAAGTCCTACCTCAGAATCATCGGGCAGAAGCACGAAAAGTACCTTGGAGCAGGGGCAAGTGAGCCAGTTGGACGAGCAAGAGGCACAAGACGAGGAGAGCTCGTCAATATTAAATAATCAAGACGAAACGGAGACTGAAATGGAAACGGCGGAGTGTGAAAGCGTTGCTGGGAATAAACCTTTCGAAAATATGTGTGAATACGCGGAGTCAACTATGCAGGAGCTCCTAGCAATCTACGGACTGACGGGCAGCACCGAATTAGCCCGAAACGTCAATAGACAATTGACACCTAGTCTTTTGAGCGCAAACACAGCCTCTCATAATCTCCCCTATAAAGGTCAGTCCTATGCACTCTTCACTCTTCACTCGACAATCTATCTATTTTTCCACCAATGACCGACGAAGCTTATGCCAACGGTCGTTGCAAAGCCCAACCTTTTTCATGAAAAAGATAAGTAATTTTGTAAACTACTCGGGCATAATTCAACACGACAGATCTCAGCGTTATGCATAACCGCGTCTCTGTCTTCTTCTCTTCCTTCCCTCATTCTTCTCCGCGTGCCGTAGCAAAAAGCAAAGTTATTTTTACCCACGTATATCGCAGTCGAAGGCTCCTAGGCTTACTTCTCTTCGGTAGCATTCATGTCGATTAAGCATACAGTTCACAGCTGAATATTCATAATCGACGTTAATTTATTTCTAAGTATAGATTGTTCGCGACGAAAAGTATTTGATATTTGACAGCGGTAGCAGCAGCGCAATTTTCAAATAATAGGACACTCGCGATAGAGCGTACGAGTTTGAACATCTTCTCACCTGAAGCGTCGTCTACGATGCCGCCTATATGTGCCTTGGTTTATTTCTATAGTCTTCCGATGATATTCTGCACGTGAAATATTTAGTTAGCGGCGGAAAGAGTGCCGTAATCATGTAGGTAACTTGAACGATTCGCACATGTGAAACTCTGACAACCAGTGCTGTTGCCGTTGGTATACGCGAATATACGATTGCTTACAGTGCACAAGATGGCTGACTTATAACTCATAAAGTCGCTCAGACATCGCGCTTGTGCAACGTACAGGGCGATGCATGTACATGCCGGCCTCGATCGATGAGAGAACAAGAAAGAAGCGAGAATGAGAGATGAAAAGACAAAGTTATGCGTGTGGGTAGTTGAAACGTTACTGTACATTATTCAATACGAAACTTTGCTTCTTTCGAGATTTTATCGATTATTTAATAACGTTTGTTTTTTTAAAAACTTTAATTTACCTAAATGCCGTTCGGGCTTGCAAAGTACCAGAGTGTTGAGGGAGTCCATTAGTTCAGTCAGTGAAGAAAGGATCTTGGAGTCCTTGTCAGTCTTACCCATCTCATTCTCTCTCTCTCTCTCTCTCTCTCTCTCTTCGTCTCTATGTTTCTTTTTTACGAAAACCAGAAAGTCAACTTGTCAAATTAATCACGGATGACCAATCCATCAGAAGGTATTCCTAGCTGCCCCAATGCCCATTCTTCTCATTTATATGTTTGAGACTGCAAAATCATCCATAATTGATTTTAGTATCGACGGAAGCGCAATTGCAACTAAACATTTATTGCTGTCGAGACTATTAGCTTTTAAAGAAGCCCTGCACTCGAGGATGTGCGATTGCGGAAAATTTGTTGTTACTCGTCTGAAATGCGCATATTACGTATTACAGATAAGCTGTCCAATTCAAGTATTGCTTTGTATGCGTGCGTGTGAGCCTGAGTGCAAGCCTCTTTTTCATTTTATGCCCAGAGTCTTTTATAGCGAGAGAGAAAGAGAGACAGAAAGAGAAGGAAAGAAAAGGAGATGGGGGGAGACTCACACAGAGAAAACAGAATCCAATTCTCTTTTTCACATCGGAGCCTTAGCCACTCCCTGTAGAACTCTTTTCCCTTTTTTTACCCCTTTGGAATTAATATAAACGCATTTTAGTGACTTCCCACGATGCTAACTGAAGGTTTGGTTTTTTTTGTAATCCGCCGTTTGTGAACCGAGCTTAACATTTTTTAAATATCTGATATGTTGAAATTTACCATTGTTTGACACTAGACCAATTAATTATTTTACCATTTAATAGACTAAGAGATTGGATATATATACGTTATTCGGATATTCTTTAGCAAATAAATTCACGATACCAATTGAGATGATAAAAAATTAACTTTTTTTGGCACAAGATGTTGGAGATAATATGCTTTTGCTTCAAGTATTGCACACATACATTCCGTTTCCTCGCAATAATAATCATAGTGATAATTTGCTTTTGTCAATATGTAATGATCGGGTGAACTAAGCCGATTGGAATTTGATCATATCAACATGGCCTGATTCCGTGTCGATGCTCGCAAAGAATGTCATAGTAGTCAAACGAAACCAGTTGGTAAATAGAAAGCACCATGTCGAGATTGCGTAATTATTATAAAAGACGATTTTTCAGAGAATATATTGCAAGATTTTGCCTAATTACGATTGTAGTTCAACGGACACTTTTTCTCAAAGCTTAAGAAAGGAAAATGAAAACGAGGAGTTTTGCATTTTACTTGTTATTGGTACGCCTTGCAAATATTTGCTCTATGCGAGTCAAGCAGTTTTCTGCGAGGAATGAAAGTGGCACAAAAAAAATTTGAGGAACGCCTACGGAGGCAGCGTAGGGTGAATACCGTTTTACCGACTATTAACTTACTTTTACCCTCTATATTCCACGCTTCACCCCTCTAACGTATAAAAACGAGACTGCTCGATGACCGCTTTTTTCGCTTATTTTGTCCCTTGGCCTGTTTTCTATAAGTAATCTGCTATAAGTATTTTTCACTTTTTTTATGTTTCGACTACAGGTAGTGAGTCGCGTATAAAGAGAATACTTACACACAAGAGCTCGCTACCTGCATAGTATTCCCCTAAAAAAAGAAATGTTTCCAGCTGATGAGAGAGAGAGAGAGAGAGAGAGACGCGCGCTTGGTGCGCCAGAACGTACACGCTCGACTAAACGTGCGGAGAAGTGGGATGTTGTACGCGAAGCGGCTGTTGCAAATGAAACGATTTGCCTGAAACAGACAAGAACGATAAAAATAAGCATTCGAATGCACACTAATACTAGGTACTCCGAAGATTAAGAGTGTCTATCTGTTTGGAGAAAAAAGCAACCGCGTTGAAGGGTGCAGCTTTTTTTCTGCAACAAAAGTCGATAGAGCAACAGCAGTGCGTACAGAGCGGTAATCGATCGATTAAACGGAGCAGATGTACCTGCTCGAACGATTATGGGACTTTATAACGTCGAGACGTCTCAATTTCACGATTGTTCCGTGTGTCTAGTAGAAAAAAAAGCCAAAAAAAAAAGCAGGTCACTAGAGTGATTGATTTGCCACAATTTTTTTTCGTCCGACCCTCTCTATTCTTGTTTCACTTCTCCCTCGGTGTTTCTTTGAAAAAATGCCGTTTTATCAGGAACGCGGCGCATGTGGCTGGTTTTCAAGTTGATATGATTTCCATATGAAGAAACTCGTGCGTTTATTTGGCAGATGCGGCAAAAGCGAAGGCGAAAGAAGACAAAGAAGCGTCAACGACAGCGCCAGGTAGTCCACCGACGCCGCCACATACACCTCAAAGTCCATCGCGCCAATTGAGCGCCAATAACAGCAGCAGCAGCAGCAGCAGCAGCGGTGGCTTGGTCAGTGTTACACCTTTGAGCATCGGTTCGCCTAGCGTTCAGCAGGCTGCCGCCGCAGCGGTGATCGCGGCTGGTTTGCATCCCGGGCCAGTTGCTGGCTCGCCCCTCAAACAAATTCTCGTCCAGAATCCAGCGCTCGCCCAACTGCTGCAGCAGAATCCTGCTATATTAAGTCAAAATCCACAGTTGGCGCAGCTACTGCAGCAAAACCTTCAAGCTCACTGGAACAGCAACGCGCTCCAAGGACAGCCGAGCGCTGACGACGCCGATGAAATAAGGGTAAGATGAAAAAAATACGTCTAACCGTCGGGCTTGCAGAACAAACTCGCTTTCGCACAATGGTGAATTCTGAATCGCGCATAAGCTGGCATCGAGCAGCTCTCACTTGAAGCGCAGAAATTGTTCCCTCGATTTTCGCCATGTTGTTTACATTATTTTTCACCTTTGAATATTAATGGGCATATGCTCTTCGGCATTATAACGTGCACACGCAAGCAGATGTATAAGAAAAGTAACAACAGTAAGAGCACGTATAGTACTTGACTCTTAACGTTATTCTATTGTTTGCAAATTAGGCTCTATTGTTTTCTCATACCTTTCTAGACTCTTGGTATTTTGCGTTCATATAAGCCTATATACTCTTGTCCACTCGCTCTCTCTCTCTCTCTCCCTCTCGCGTCTCCGTTCGATAACTTCTCTCGTACTATCTTAGCGACTACTCAATTTGCATAATGTAAAGTCCAAATCAGCATTCAAATCAATAAGCTAATGGCTACGTATTTGCAATGAAATCTTGAGCAACAAACTGATAATTTGGAAACGAAGGCGTTTTTTGAGTGCACTCTTGCGGCAGCACTTGCGCGGCAAAAATAGAGTTGCTAGCCATCGGGAACAGCGCACGAATAAATGAACGAAGGAGAGAGAAAGACCGAGAGCTGGGTGCAGAGGTTCCAGGAAATCCTTGTTAACGACCATTGTAAAGAGAATGAACACGTAAGCGGAAAGTGAATCGACCAATCGAACTCGACCAACTAAAAGCAAGAGAATGAAATCTATAGCACAATTCGCTATTCATAATACTTTTTTGTTTATTATTCATAGAATCGAGTGGATCGAGTGGAAGGAGAGAGAGAGAGAGAGAGAGAGAGAGTTGCGCGCGATTAATTAAAAAGACAACGATATCTAAAACGTTTGGAAAATTCATGTTTCACGGACGAGGCGGGCGTTGGTTGGATGTTCTCTCTGCCTAAGGCTTCGGAAGTCATACAGGATTTAAATAATTTCAGTGGAGTTTGAACGGGGCTTCCGTGCTGCTATTGCCGCTGCTGAGCTCTGGTCTATTGAATAATTCCATAAGATAAAACAACCATTTAATTTCGATTATTCGATGCAAGGTCGGCCGCCGATCCGACGTACTTACCCAAAGTTTTTAGCGAAAACCGGAAATCGGTCATTGGCTTTCGGCGATTCTGCTTACATCGTTCGTCATTGCATACAATGCATATTTTGCTTGGCATTCTTCTTTTTTCTGCATTTCATTGCTGCAGACTTTCTTTGTCCTTTTCCGATTAACAAATAACTTGAAATTTGATCGAACGACGAAATTAATGAAAAATTCGAATGAACGCCCGCTGCAATTCTGTCTTTTCTTGCAGATACCACCGACAATATCGAGTTTGGCAGCGATGAAAGTGGAAGGGATCGATTCCAAAGTTTCTGGTGAGTCTTTATCGATAGTGCATTAGTGCATTAGTGCATGCAAGGGACCGGCTCGGATGGCTCTGTCTATGCGCTCGACAGAAGAGTCATTAACTTGCGCAACAGTCGATACGCGTCGAGTTATGAAAATACGCGTGGTCAAGTAGAACTGAAGCTTTACAAGACATCAGAAAAGGGGGAGAGCGGAGCAAACGAAAGAGAAAAAGAGAGACGGAGCAGCAATCAAAGTTGATTAAGCCCACAACTGGGGAATCTGTGGGGCCAGTGTCTCACGCCAATCTCACCCAATCAGCTGCCGCCGCTGCTTCTCGAGGAGATTTAAAAAATAGAATGCCTACTGTCAATTGTCCCATAATTTAAATAAATCGAATAAATGGACAAAGTGGCCAATTAGAGTAGTTGCTGCTTGCTGATTTAACGTATTATTCTCTTTCTTGCTAGCTCTTTCGTTCTGCGATGCCTATAACGATCAATGTTTGGTGCAGCTCCGTCCGCGGCGATTTTCGATGGAAATCAATGAAAAACGCGCAAAACTCAGCGTCGGATCTGTTTTGAGACGCCAAATTAGGACACGACTATTGCTCGCTTCGAGTTGATGTGCAAATAAAAAGATGTGCTCAAAACGCAAAATAAAAATTACGACATTATCAGCAGCTGGCTGCCAAAAGAACGCATTTGAAGCTCTAGTTTTGGCCCGCGCGGCGGCAATTGTCCCCGATCGAGGACCATGATCGAGGAAAAATTCTAAGTCGCTATTTGTCAATCGGCACGAGACGAGGAACGAGGTAGTTGGATTTGAATGACTTTAAGCGGAGCCTCGTTGGAAATGTCGCGTCGAAAAGACCGAAAAACCGAAAAAATCAAGATGAAAACAATCGAGCAATGCTCGTTTGTCTATAAAAAAAATACCAAATTTCAATTGGATAAGTTATTGGAGCTCGAATAGATCATTGTTGTTTTGTACTTGACAAAACATCTCAGCGGCGGCGGCGGAGCACGCAATGCAGTGTGCCAAATCACTCAAGCTTGGAATTGGAGAAATTTAAAAAATATTCTAAATTTAATTGTTGGACGCGCTGCGCTGTGCAGAGTTTGGCTTTCGAAATCGACCGATGCGCCAAGAGAAAAATAGTACCAATCCGCAGACGCGTCCGTCGCAAATTGCAACTACTTGCTCGCGTACTTTCTATTTCGACGTTTTTTTCTTCTGCTCTGCGAATACTTATCTTTAAAATAGATCAAAGTTAGTCGTTTCGGCTGTACGGCAATGGCCGCTGATGTCTTTGACCCCGAGGACAGGCTAATACGGACGGCAAGTAAAAAGTAAGTGCCGTGGTAGGCAACCTATCGTTTCTTCGATTTCCGCGTTTTTCTTGCGACGACAGATCGCGCGTTCTAGAGGAGCGAACGACCCTTGGAAAATTTTAGTTTTAGGATTCTTTTAGGCATTGCAGCCGTTGTCAATAAGTCCTAGAATAGCACCACGTTACATCTGCAGTTTACCCTTTAACCGAGCTCGAAATAAACCGTTAATAAGTAATACTTAGTCCGCATACATCTGTTCCCTTTTGCCTAATAAAACAGCGTGTAACACATGTTTATTAGAAGCATTTTTCCGGAAACAATGTTGTGACAAGGGTCATCAAAAACTAGCCGTCCGTTACGAGCAATTTTTCAGCAACGTGTACCTATTTGGTTCTTTTTTAAAGAAGCAATTCAATTGAAAGCCCGAAGCGTACAGCAGCCGACCACTCCACTGTATACATTCGTTCTCCCCTTGCTGCTGTATGCGTGAGATATAGGGCAAGTCGACGCATAAAGGGTTATTCAGTTGTGCCCGTATGGATTAAGTGATAAAAAAAGAATTCGTCCCTTTCCCTTTCACGATCGGCTTTTTGAAAAATTTTGAGGCCTCCCTTTTTCTTTTTTATTTTTTTTAATCTTGCTCTCCCTACTCTCCTTTATGCTTAGGAAAATAAAAAGGTTAAAAAGAAAGACGAAACGATAGTTTTACGTAAAAGATGTATAAAGGAGTCTCAAGAGGGAATTAATCTCGCGTTCGTGAGTCTTCATATTTTATGTGTATTTTTTCAGCTCTACTTCGGCAAAGTATGTCTCCGGTGTCCTCTGAAATGTTGCTTAGTACCAGTTCGATAAGCACAAAGGCCATCGGCGTAACTTCAGGGGGAGGAACATCGTCTCAGCAGCAGCAGCAGCAGCAGCAGCAGCAGCAACCGATAATCGACTATTCTCGCTACGTGCGTCGTTACGGTAGTGGGCAGGAGTGCGGCAATTCTTATTGCAAGGAGCTGGGTTGTCGCGAGCATTTTCATTGCCTCGATTGCAGTGGCGGACGAGTGTTTATTAAAAAAGAAGAAATGATTCGACACTTTAAATGGCATAAAAAGCGGGACGAGTCCCTTCAGCACGGTTTCATGCGCTACTCGCCAACGGACGATTGCGCGGAACGCCACCCCGGCAGGCAGTGTCCTCACAACCGCAAGCAAACGCACTACCACTGCATCCATGAAAATTGTGATAAAGTCTACATATCTACTTCGGACGTTCAGATGCATGCCAATTATCACAGGAAGGATTCGGCGATCATTCAGGAGGGTTTCCAAAGGTACAGGGCGACCGAGAACTGCGCCACTGAGCACTGCCCATTCGTCGGCCAGAGGACTACGCACTTTCATTGCCGAAGACCGGGTTGTCGTTATACTTTTAAAAATAAAGCCGATATGGGTGAGTCGATTCCGCGCATTGATCGTCGAACCTGATAATAATTTCATTACCATGTTTGCTCGGTTATAGACAAGCACAAGTCCTATCACATCAAGGACGAGCAGCTGTCGCGCGACGGATTCAAAAAATTCATGAAGTCCGAGGCATGTCCATTCGAGCAGTGTCGATTCTCACGAGTCTGCAATCACATTCACTGCATACGCCCGCAATGCAATTACGTACTTCACTCTTCGGGCCAGCTGTTCTCGCACAAGCGCAAACACGAAAGAAGCGACACAGAACTCGCTTATCGAAGGTACAAGCAGCAGGCGAGCGCTGGCACCGCTAGTTCCTCGGTCTCGACTTACAACCGAGGACCGTCGACGTTAGCCTCGTCTTCGTCCTCGTCGAGTGGCGCTTACTGGACAGCACAGCCACCCCCGTACGACGAGCTCGCGACGCAAGCTCTCTCGTTTAATCTCAACGGCGAGAGTTCGAACGAAGAGCACGACTCGCCCCCGCTCTACTCTATGGATGACTCTTGTCAGAGCAGTAACGCCGATCTCGCTATGGATCTAACGGCTAGCACGACTTTGGGGATCTCGGATCAACTGCAGCGGCAATTGACGTCTACCGAATTGGGTAAATATTACCGAGCAGTTATTATTTTTCAAGGATTTCGTTATCGCTACCAAGTGAATTTTACCTTGCAAATCTCATTAGCTATTCAAATAAATAAATAGGCGTATTAATAAATCTTACAGCTTACTTGATTGCGGCTACGACAGAGTGCAACTGCAATCTCGGCAGAGAGCACTATCATTGCGGTCTCGAGCGCTGCGGGGCCGTTTTGCGCGATCCTCGCGAAGTTCGCGAGCATTTGCGCGAGCACGAGACCCAGGAGCGAATAACGGATGCATTTTTCGAGGAGGGCGGTTGTGACGAATCCAGCTGTCCGTATACCGACAAGGAAAAGCATTATCATTGCAACTGGGACAATTGCCGAGAAGTTATACTAGCGACAGACAAGCCATTTCGCAGGTTACAGCACTATAAGATTCACGAATACAGCCGACAATTAAATCTCTCAGGCGACGGTTCTCATCTTCTGTCTTCCGAGGTAACGCTAACTCATCTGACAAACATCGATGCTATGTTCAGAAGAAAGCGGGGCCGACCTCCCAAAAACAGAGTAATTGAAATTTGGAGTGCAGGCGATGGTTTGACTAGCCATACGCAAGACTCACCGCAAGCGATTTTTACTAGCTTCAAGCTGCCAAAAGTCACTCCGACCTCATTTCAGCCTGCCCATCATCATCAGCATCATCATCATCCGCAGCAGCAGCAGCAGCAGCAGCAGCAGCACCATCAGAGCGCAGGCACAGACGCGGAAAGAGAGGGTAGCGACAACGACCAAGATCCCGTTGGATTTTCTACCTATGGACCAGATACCTGTCCCGACAATTCCTGCTGTTTACGTTCGATCAGACATCATCACTGTTCGCAACCACGTTGTCATTTTTCTACCGATCGTCCTGATCAACTGCTCATGCACAGTAAAGATTTTCACGACAATGTTGATATCCCAGACGGTTTCGCCTTCTTCGACAGGATGGTCGACTGTCGGTTAACGACTTGTCACAACAATCGTATCAATCGTCACTTTCACTGTACACGTCCGGGCTGCGATTATTCTTTCGTACGCTACTCTGCGATGACACTTCATGATCATCCCGAGCATGTCCAAAATGAAGAGATCAAGCCGAGGATACACGTAAAGAATCCTGCCGAGTTGATTGATAAGTCGGCGGCGTCGACGAACGAGGCTGCGAGAGAAAATAAAGAAAGAGACACGGAGGTTCTGCAGCAGGTCCCACAGGCAGACGTCAATAGTAAAACTACTGGTAAGAGCTTTTGACGAGCAGTGTACACACTACTATCTACTCTCGATAATGCATGTAGCTTGCACTTGGTAGAAAGATTTGAAGTAAAATTGAAGTGTGCTTGTTTTCTTTTTTTTTTTTTGGTTGATTATTGTTAGTGGTGAGGGCTGCAGGCACCTATTATCCGGTCACCGGACCGCCGAACGAATCCGCACTACCGGGCGCCATGTTATCCATGCGAGCTTCCGTGCACCAAGGTTCGTGTCTCATTTATTTTTTCCGCTTGATAAATTTTCCGGTAGTTGAGTTATTAGTTGGTTGGTTAATAAGTATTATTCTTGCAAGTTGAGGCGAATTTTTGAAGAATTGTGACCGACTGTACGATTGTTTTAGAAGTAGCGGCGCAGCCAAGCGTAACAATGACGAGTGCAGCAGTAGCAGCAGTTTCCACGGCACCAGTACAATTGTCTTTAACATCGTCATCGCCGTCGTCGTCGTCGTCGTCGTCGGCGGTGGCGGCGGCGGCGGCGGCGGCAGCAGCGGCGGCAGCGGCGGTATCGCTGTCGTCGTCGGCTCATACGCTGTACGGGCCGGAGCAGAGCTGCAGTCGTCCGTTTTGTAAGCTCAAACGAAAAAATCACTACCACTGTAACGCCTGCAACCAGGCATTCTCCGAATCGGATCGTTTAGTCAGTCACGTCGCGAAGCATTCGGCAGGCGCATTACTGGGCGCTAGTCAACAGATGCCGTCTACAGCGCTCGAACATATACAGCAGCAGCTGGATTTGTCTCATCCCCAGCAGCATCCGCATCATCATCACGTTCATCATCATCATCATCATCAGCAACAGCAGCAGCAAACGCAGCAGCAGCAGCAGCAGCAGCAGCAGCAGCAGCAGCAGCAGCAGCACTATCAAAATCAACAGCAGTTATTAAAATCGTCCAAGGACGTCAAATTCGAGTCCAATACTAATAATCAACAGAGCCAGATAAAACGAGAGCAGGCAGAGCTGATCGAGGCAAATAGCGTATCGGCAATAGCATCGACTGATAGCCGAGAAAATAATCAACGTCAGCAACCTCAGCAGCCATTGCTGACCCAAATTGTAACCGAACCTTTAAACGTCCAACAAGCTCCTGCAGGCTTCGAATTGGATCTAAGTCACGGTTTTCATTTCCCTAGTCCTGCCGTAATGGCAGCAGCTATGAACCAGCAAATTGCTCTGATGAATCAGGCGTTGCCTCCATTTCTGCAACACGCATCGACAATGTACGCCGGAGCACCTAGCCACCTAATGTTTGGCGGATCAGCAGCAGGATTACCTTCCAATAACTTTTTACCGACCACGGGTAGGCCAGCAGATGATAATCCTTTGGCCTCCTTAGCTGCTAACTTGAATCTTACGAAGCGCTCGCTGTCACCGTCGGACGCTACCTTATCAGCTTCGGATGCTAAGAAGCAACGGCTTCATCATTCGATGAGAATGCTCAAGGATGAGCCCGTTCCCGACGGTTACATACGATTCCGATTCAACGAAGACTGTCGCTACCCTCATTGTGGTTACAGGGAGCACCAGACGCACTTTCACTGTATGCGCCAAGACTGTGGATACTCGTTTTGCGATAAAACTCGATTTGTTCAACATACCGCGAGGCACGAGCGACTTGATACGCTGATGGGCGGAGATTTTCAGCAGTACCGAGCAAACGTCCCGTGCGGAAGGAGTCAGTGCGCTTACACCTCGTCCTTGGGGTCCGTGCAAAATAAAGCTTCACACTTTCATTGCCTTAAATGTGACTTTGTATGCACTGACACAAATAAAGTTGTCGCGCACCGGCGACAACATGCCAAATTAGACAGTATAGCCGCAGCAGGCTTTCAAAAATTTACTCCCAGTCAACCATGTGGGGCAATGCAATGCCAGCATTCCGGTAAACAAACTCACTATCATTGTCTGCAATGTCAATACGCAGTCCTTGGATTGGCTCAAATGTCGGCTCACAAGTACAGACATATGGACGCTTAATTTGTAAATATTTACGGCGGCGATCGGTAGGACTGAACCAAATTCTCTGACTATCGTCGACTCTTTCATTTGCGTTGATTAGCATACAAGACTCGAAACCAATTGTAACTAAGGCAATAATTCAAGTTAGAATAAACCAAATAGATGATTTGTGCGTATGTATGCGTGTGTGCGTGAGTGCGCGCGTGTTTGTGGAACCGTGTGTTTGTGTATTTAATTGCATCGGAATAAACGTTAAACAGAAAATAATTAATCGGGAGATAGAAAAGGTGCGGATATCGTATTATATACAAACAGTATTGTAAAGATTTTATATGAAATTTAATTTATTCGAAAGACTGCCAGTTGAGATAACTCGATAAATAAATTAATATTATTATAATAATAATTATTATTATTATTACGACGTGTAGACACGACAGAGGAAATGATAATGTGCCTTGAATCCGATTTATAAAATAAATTTTGCCGCTTACTTAAAGTTCAAATAACAAATCTAAATCATTAACCAATTATTTGTGCCTGTGTCAACTTGGTTGGATTTGCAACAATCGAATTATTTTCGTAATTTGTGTACTTGATATTATCCGTTACAGAGTTTACGATCTTGCACGAAATCTTTATTTTCGCATTGCGATCGAATATAAATAAAAAAGGGGTATAACAATTCCTGAAGCTAGACTATTAAACTAGCTAGCCATAGAAGTGCCATACTTGAATTGCAACATGTCAACAGACGAATTAATTAGCCTCGAGTGAGCAAACTGGTAATCAGCAAGAGTGAATACGATTCAAGTCATAAACAATATTTATCTAGTTTTTAGGGTAAAGTTGCAAACTTTCAGTCATGAGAAAAGCGTGGACGTAGATAGATTCATATAGGGAATCAGTTTAATTACAATTCACAAAGTTACGGGCCCTTTAAAAGTGTGCCCTGCTGTAACAACGTAGCTGTAGATTATACGTAAAAGTAGCGCTATGGAATATTGTCATTAGTATTATTATATTTTTCGCATTTGTTCATAAAGCGAAAAACAGAAAAAATATATGGATTTGATTATTGTCGATCGCATGTATTATTACTACATTGGAAAAATATTTTATAGAGCCACATTTTATGTAGCTGTGATTTTGCTTTCAAAAAGTGAAAACTAAAGATATTTATAGTAATGTAATATAAATAAATAGTTATAGAATACAAAACTGTACCAATTATATTTCATTTCCCAATCAACGTTTAAATCGCAAAGAATCCTAAGCTAACTACAAAGTTTATCACTTGCTTTGTTTATGTTTGTAAGTTCAAGTGGAGCTTTTGCTACTGTTGTAAAATATTTCGCTCCCGTAGGGTTAAGCAACAATTTAGTACTGTATACTTGATAATTTTTTTAATTTTTCATATTGTGTACATTATATAAGGCATTCAAGCTTAAGGGCGACGGACGTTTCTCAAATTTTTAACTAACGATTGCTCTCTCTCAAGTTTTGAGTATTAATAAACCATATTTTATCTCGTCTCGTCTTTACGATAATCTCGATCACGATAAACGCTTCAGGGAGTATTAATTGTGAATAGTTTTTTCAAATTGTTATTTAGTGGTATTATTACTAATGACATTTTCAATTGACATATTAATATCGATAACACTTGAAAATAGCGAAATGAACTTAAAAATTAAGGAACTGCCATCGAGAATCACTGAGCAAGATAACACCCTTAAGTCTATCGAGCTGAGATTTTCGATAGAAGCACTATGATATGTTGGTGAATCGTTGTCGGAAAGTTCAACGTTTTGCATACGTTACTTCAAAATTTCAACACGAAATATCCGCTTATTTTTTTACAACGACTGGTTGACTATTGAATAATATCGAAAAGAGCGTTATTTTTCGATCAACGATTAGATCTGTACTCAGCAGGATTACTTTTCAGTAACTAGTTACCAATTACGCAGGTAACCGATCAATTCCCAGATAGTGCTAAACTTTCAATTGACCCAAAATTCAGGCATAAAAGACGCCCTCGTACAAAACTTTCATTGTTCTAAATGGAACGAACCGTTCATAGTATTTGTCGAACCCATTGACAAAAAAAGCTGTCAAGGGCAGCCTTAACCCCCCCCCCCCCCCCCAACATGCTTGAACGCCTCCTCTCAAAATCCTACTCGGACTTTGTTTTTTGTGACTATAAAAAAACACAGGCCAATTCAGAGTTTCAGTCCCGTTCAAAACCGGTGCTGCACCTCCAACCGTCTACTTAACGACCCCATTTTTATCAAATCTAAGAGCTCCCACCCCTCATGCTCACTGCACGAGACAGAGCATAATAAGAGACGTCCCTCGTGACATTTCAGCTTCACAAATTCTCCATCTGATACAATCCCCGAATATCCGATATCAGATCATTGAAGTAAGAAGACTTCACCGCAGAGACAGAAAGCCAGACGGCTTAGACGCTCTCATTCCTACTAAAAACATCAAACTCACCTTTGAAGGACAATCCCTACCCCTAAGGTGTATCTCTACTCATCAAACCATTGAACTGCTTCATTAATGGATATCTCAAAAATGAATGCAACGGCAGACCACTCTGTGACAAGCGTAAAAAAACTATAACATAAATCTGACGATTCCTAAGATGTATGTGCACATAAATTGTAGGGGTGACCGTCTGCCTACGTCAAAAGAATGTCCCGAATATATGTATCAACGAGAAGTGAGAAAATCAGTTGCTTATAATAACTGCTCAGTCCAAGAGACACTCAAGATTCAGCTGAAAAACTCTCCTCCGACCTTTCAATCTAGAGCTTCAGCCATTCACAACAAAAAACTTATAAAAGACCTATCCTCGTCTTCTTCAGTGACGAAAACTTCTTTCCCCTCTCTCAATCAAAACATGCCTTGTTCTCAGTCACCCACAGACAACTCTTTTAGTTCTATCTGACACTATCAACCCCGGGGCTCTTAGCGAGAAGAACAACAACAGCAAAACACTTCCTACGCTACGACCTTCTCCAGAAAGTCACTGCCTTCCCAACAACGTCGTCTACAGCACTAGGCGTCTAACATACATTCATTCGACCAGCCTACGAGCGCCTACCCATCTGCATCACAACCTACAGTCGCATACGAAGCTAGTGACGCGAAGCGCCAGCTTTTAGGCCAGCATCATACCCATTATCACTCACTTGGTTGCTATCCTGTCCCTTCGCGAGTGCAACAACGCGAGTACGTCAACGTTCTATTGTAATTTCTTCGCCCTTGCCTCCTGTTTTCTCTTTAGCCAGCGTTGCCGAGGAAGACCATTATCAACATCTAAATACTGAAGACGACCATCATATATTTGAAACTCTCATAGACGCCTCCTATGCTCTCTCTCTATCTTCTTCATCATAATCACAAAGTTTATTCTACCAATTGTTGCAAAGTCGAACAGCAATCATTTATCCAAATTTCAGGAATTCTTCTCAAATATCGCAACTAAAAATGGTCTCAAGGCCCAATAATAGCTCTCTTCGTATTCCAAAGACCGTAGTTTATTAATATTTCGGACGACTAGCTACGACATTATCATACTCCTCGAGACGAAGACTAGCGAAAAATATTAATTAACCTTGAGCCATTTCACTTTTTTACGTCGCGGCAGGGATGGCAATGGCGGAGATATTGCGCCATAGTTATCAAGAACAATAGTCTATTTACCTCTTTAGAAAGTATGTACCAAGCATACCGAAAATAATGGAAACTCTGATCTCACGATTGTCACTGTATGTAGACCGACGAACGATCAGTTTTCAGCGGCGTATTGACTATTTTTAGTCAGTCCTCTAGCTCCCTTTAACTCTATCTTCGTAGGTGGCGATCTTAACTGCCACAATGTCGTATAGGGAATTAAGCCCTTCGTCAGACATCATGGCCAACTTCTACTCAACGCTCCTAGACAACGATCTGCTTTTGCTGAATGTCGATGCACCAACCTTCGTGAAAAAGTCCAATCGGAACAACTCTATACCCACATAGATCTGTTATTCGTCTCTCCTCATTTACACACTTTGTACAAATAGTCTGTAAGCGAGGACAACTTTATTGGCAGTGATCACTACCCTATATCACCTTAAGCAACAGCAGCGAAACCAGCTCTGAATTTACGATATAACTTAAAAAATTCAAATCTTCGAAAAATTTATTATACAACGAAAAGCTCTTCTATTCAGACTTAAAAAAAGAAAATTGTTCTTGTCATATAAAATCAGATTATTCCTTTCACAAACCCAGACCCTGATGTAACAGATTTGTTTTGTAAATAACATAAATATCTTCTTAGAATCCCTTTCCCTTTCCTTATCAATCCAACTCTCTACTCTTAATTTCTATTCTGAAGCTTCAAAAACCTTTCTTTACTTATTAGCTTTCCCTTTTGTTCATCTAAAACTTTCTATGCGTCTCTCTACTATCTATAAGGCCTGTGGAAATACTAAAAGTCTGTTGATAGTCGTATGGGACACACACTCGCAATTCAGCCTGTCGATACTAGAGCCAATAATAATCTTAAAGAAGCGACGTGACAAACACGGGCATACAAAATCGTGTAAGCCCGATGTGCCAAGTGGATTTTTAAACAAAACATTTATCACGCAATGTCAAACATCACACATAAGTTGAATAATTGTAATTTAACTGTAGAGACATGTATTTTTCAGTTGGTATGATAATTTACTTTTTTAGTACGGCATAAAGTTTTTTTAAATCATTTATATTGAATTTTTCATTACGTGATTTTATTTATGTGAAGGTTAAAATTGCATTGAAACGTAGAGCTTCTGCAATTGCAGTAAGATTTGATTATAAACAGAGAAAAATACAAGTTGTTGATAATTCATATGGTTATACAAAGAGTGAGTTAGCTTCTATTTTTAATAAGAAAAATGAAGAATCTGAACAACACATTTTTGTTAAAATAAGATGTACTTCAAATGCTGTAATAGTAACTTCAAAACATGAACTTTCTTCCCATACATATGTAAAGGTAGGTATTTATCCTTTTCATTAAAAATTTTTGAATGATGTGATTTTATGTGATATATTATAATATTTTTGTAATTGACTGTTGAATACAAAGGTTGCTAATAAAAGTAGAGATAAGTTTATTCAAGGCTATGACAGGCCATCAAAAGGTACTACTGTAACAGTTTATGATTATAGTTCTTCAAGTTGGATTGAAAGTGATAAAAATTATACTATTGCTTATGTACTGGCTGCATTAGCATTTATTGAATTAGAGGTAATTTTGTTGCTCTTCCTCGATATGAAAGATTTTGTGAAATACTTATAAACATTGTTTGGTCAGGTATCATTTTCATTACGAAGTGACAGCGAAGACAAAATATTATTTAGAGTAGGTAAACCACATAGCCCTTGGTCAGTTTTGAAAGAAATGAAAGTAACACAAAACTTTAAACATATAATTCAGTCAATAGGTCAAACATCGAATAATACTAAGATTAACTATAAGACTGAGAAGGATGAAATTAGTAAAGAAATAGATAGTTTTAATTTGCTAGTTACACCTACGTCTACACATAATCAAAATAATTCAGTTTTTAATAACAATGTCTGTAGTCTACCTTCTGTTTGGTCTGATTGGTCATATAAGCCAAAATTAGTTGCTAATGTTGATAGTGATATTTTTTTCAGTTCAAATGAGCAAATTGATGTATCAAATGATGCTTTCGTCAATTTAAGTCAATTGTCAGTTTGGTCTGATTGGTCTTATCACCCAGACAAGTTTAATTTCAATAATAACTCGAGAAATTTACATTGTAAATGGCTTTCAATTTCTGAAAATGTTAATAAATGCAATTTTGAAAGAGATGCATTAATAAAGCCTAAATTGGCTGAATGTAGAATATCTAGTAATACAATCAATTCATTGCAAGTAAGTTTTAAATTTTTACAAAATATAATTGAGCAACTGTATAGTAAAACTATATTAATGTGATTCATAAAATATAATAGATAATCAAGCAAATAAATAAAGAATTTATCGTTGCTGTGGCAAATGATAATGGAAAGAAATTAATTATTTTGATAGATCAACATGCTATTCATGAAAGAATACGTTATGAATGGCTTATAGAAGGTATATTTTTGAAACTATATTAAATAAACTCTATATAATAGTAGTGAAGGTTAAGATCAATATTTTACAGCTTACAGAGAAAAAGGAAGACATAGTTATGTATCAGAAAAACTACATAAGGACTTATTGATAACAGATATTGATAAAAATTTACTCAAGCTCATTTGTATACACAAGGAAATTCCAATGAGAGTTGGTATTCATGTTAAAGGATTTGTTAATTCTAGTACTTGTATAGTTGATGCAGTACCAAGATGCTTTTTAAAAAGAAAAAGATATTGCAATGATGATCAGCATATATACAGGCTGAAGAAAAATGTAAAACAGTTGCTCTTAGAAGTAGCCAAAGGATTGTCACATAATGTTTTACCTCCTATTTTACCAATTACCATTAACAATGTCATAGCCAGCGAAGCTTGTCATGGTAAGAATACAAAGTGTATACGCAGTTGACTTTCTGTAGAAAAACAAATGAAATAAAAATATCTTACAAAATTTACATAATTTTAAGGAGCGATTAAATTTGGTGATCCTTTAAATGTTAAGGAATGTACATTACTCATTCAGGCATTACAAAATACAAAAGCTCCTACAAGATGTGCCCATGGTAGACCTTCTATAATACCTTTGTTAGATTTGGAGGCTGCAGAGAAACGTAATTATTTAAAAAATGTAAGTAAAAATCAATTTATTTTCACAACTGACAAATCTGTAAACCCAATGATGCTTCTCTTTCTTTAATTATTAAAATTATTCTTGCAAATATTTTTAAAAATACTATCGGTTGAATATCTCGAATACACTTATTGAACTGCTTACTTAAGTGAAAATATATTTAAAAATAATTAATATTCTCAATAAAAATACAGTAAATATGGATTTTACTATCGTACACAATACTTCTTTCAGCTTAAACTTAGAATAAGTTTACAGTTACTACCATGTTCTACGCTTTCTAAAACAAGTCTAACGAATCGACGGGTCATATTCATGTATAATCTCAGGAGTATTTTAGGAAAAAATAAAGTATGCTATCACTTTTACTAACAGTATAGTAAGATCTTGTTTTTTAAATATCGGGGAAAGCTGAGATGAGGATATCCTTTCCAAAGTAATTGATGCGGTTAGCGATGATGAGGACATTGGCACCACCTAAAGACACAGGACATACGTTGTTAGGACGAGTGTAAAAGCACAGAGTGTAAAGTGCCATCTCGAGTTCCGGGGACGTTCCGACGAATATTGTCGTGATCGGTTGCACTGTGTCGATCAACTTTGAACGTCCTTTAACTACCGCTCCGTTCTATTCGTAGAAAATTACAAAATAAGAATTACACAGTCATTAAACGTATTTGCACATTTAAGAAAGAAAACAAAAATAGTAGATACTCACGGTACCAAGATCGAGCTTCTTAATATATCCTAGATAATCAAGCTTTTTATCTTCCTCCTGCTTAGCAAAGTAAATCCAATTATGCAGGCCAATGATCTCATTATCGAACTTCTCGGCCAGGAAAACAGTTTCAAATCCAGAGCTCGATGGAGCACCATCGATCCGTTTGAATTGCGAGAACCAGATTCGTTTGAGAGTATCTTTAAACTCGTATTCGTCGTTGGGCACGTATCCCTTGTCGGCGAGATACTCCATAGTCGCTTTCATCACTTCGGTGTCCATAAACGCGTCGAGTAGATCGGCTTCTTCTTTACGTTCAGCGGATGTTAGCTCTTCTTTGGTCTTGACGTCGAGCTGGTAGTTGTCGTGTAGCGCAAGCACTGCTTTGATGGTCGGGATTTCGTAAGCTTCAGATTTGACTTGCAGCAGACTAGAGAAACCGGAAAAAGTCTTAACAAAGTGTAGTTTTGCAATGACAGGATGAATGTGGAAAAGTGGCGGGACGGCTTACTTCTCGGCAGCATCGTCGCTCGTACTGTCATCGGTTTTCTGTCCCTGAAGCTTCATGGTGATATGCTTGAAAGCGTTATTGGTATCCTTAGAGAATAGTTGCTCAGTCAATTTTTGCAGCTCGGCGTCGGAGATGGCGAAGTTAGCTGGGCTCGGAGCATTCTGCTCCTGTGTCGGCTGTTGTTGCTGTTGATTATTAGCCGCAGCAGCTTGATTCGGCTCAGCTGGTGAAGCCGGGGCGGGCGCTGGCAGTGCTGCAGGCGCAGGCACAGGAGCGGCAGCCGACTGAGCAGGCGCCGGAGCTGCTTGCTCAGCCGAGCCCCCATTGGCGCTGCTGGCGTTGTTATAGTAGTTATTGTAGGTGATCTGCGTGTGGGAGACTGGCGGTACGACTCCCGAACTAGAGACGCTGCCGTGTCCGAAGCTGTTGCCATAGATCCCACCAGGGAGAATTCGATTGACAGCAGCGTTAACGCCAGCGCTGACACCAGCAAAAACGAAGGCTTCCTTGGCGAGCTGTCCGATTCCAGGCCGGGAGGACTGCTGCAAAACAACGGTCGACGGCTGAGAGAAACTCGAGTGTCCGTACGATGGGTTGTATCCGTGACCGGGATTGCTGTTGAAGCCGTGACCACCATAATTTGGACTACCACCGTAACCAGAGTAACCACCGTAACCACCCGATGAACCGTATGGTGGAGGTGCATGGTAACCACCTGATTGGCTATAGGGTGGTGGGTTACCGTGATAACCGGTGTTGGATTGGCTGTAAGCTGGTGGATTGCCGGCACGATAACCACCAGATGGGTTGTATGCTGGTGGGTTACCGTAGCTTCCTGAACATATCACATGTTTTTCCTTGAGTCTTTTGACTGATATTTTAAAGAGCATTCGTTTTTTGAATGACAATTTCGTAATGCTTTATTCGAAATATATGTGTTGGCATTTTATAGAGAGATCAATAAAAATCAAAAGAATTTATGAGAACAAGCGTTTGAACTGAAGTTCCTCGAAACATTGTTGTCTATTCGGTTTGCCGCGACGAAAATAATCATGTCTAATATTCAAACCAAATCAAAACAAACCTGACGCATAACCGGATTGCACGTTAGTGGCACTGCTTTTGGACACGTGATCATGACTTGGCGCCGATGGTTTTTGAGCGGTACCGTATCCACCGTTACCGGTCTTTTGATTGTTAGAGCCAACGTTCCATCCGTAGCTTCCACTGTTCGAGCCACTACTGGTGCCTGCATTTGTATCAAACATCTCATCTTCGAATTTACTTGTTGTCCAATTCGAGTCTACGTTAGTTCTTAAGCTTCTCTTAATTAAATCGCTTGACCGATGTTCACGCGGATGAAACAGAGAATCGCGCCGATGGATAGTTGTTCTTACGTAAACTTTGGTATATATCTAACAGCGGTCGCCGTCCGAGCAACTACGCTGGCGGGGGGGGGGGGGGGGGGGGGGGGGTCGTTATATTATTTTGTTTGCAGGGCTACGCGTCGCGAACTATACTTATGCGAGTGATTCAGCGCAATGACAGTTCTATGTACGTGTATAATAATGTGTATGATCATAGATTATTCATGCTGTGTTCAAATGTATCTTTTATCTGTATACGTTTTTGTTTTGGAAAAGTCATTCTTCTATTAGGCCGGAAAGGTGTAGAGCTTCGAATCCGTTGATTGAAAAAATGAATAACATAGCTCACAGCGCCGTATAAAAGAAATACTCGAAAGCAAGGGAGCATAGGGGCAAACGATTTTAAAGAGAAAACAAGCAATTATTATGGATGGAGGGTTATCGAGCGCTTGAACACAATGAATGTCAAACCACATGCAATCAAGTAATAAAACCAAACTGTCAGCTCTATAGTGAGACTCGAAGCATACATGGATGTACGCACCGTGAGTTTGCGTTTGCGTCTGCGAGTGCGTCTGTTGAGGTTTACTCTTGGAACTGGACGACGATCTTGAGCCTGAGCCAAACCAGCCTGAACCCGAGCTGCCTGACTTTCGACTTCCTCCCCAACTTCTCTTAGCCTCGATGTCTGCCACTGCAATTCCAAACACCAGATTGAATCGCGACGAACGGCAAAACAGTAGTTATTTCGGACCTCCGATATTCGACAAGTTCATTGAGATCGAGTGTACGCGTGATATAAACGTGCGCGCATCGTAGCGGGTAAGACACGAGGACACCAGCAATTGGTTGCTTTAAGGATTCGACATCCAGTTTAGTTGATTGCATTGCTGCCAATAATAAAATTCGAAGTGTGGCTCTGGATGCACGCCTGAATGATCAGTAACCCATTTTTGGTGGCATTTCGAGCTATGCGGATTGTTGTGCAGTGGATCAACATCGTGGCTGACGTGTAGCGCATACTTTTATGCTTTGATGCGCGTACGTGGGAAGCTGGCAATTAGCATTCAATCGACACTGTTTTCGGAGAGTATCGCAGTACACGATCAGTGTAAATGTGTTTCCGGTAATTTCTTTTTTATGAGTTTCCGCTAGAATGTTTGCCCTCTGAATGAAGCAGTTTGGAAAAACATGAGATAATACGAAGAATGAAGCGAGGTGTACTCGGCGGACGAGTATTGTCGAGGTGTTGCTTGCAAGCTATCAATTTTACAAACTGTATTACTGGTCGAAAATCGCTCTAGATACGCGCGGCAAGTGGATAATGTCAGACACGCTCGAGTAGAGCTCTCTCGCCTTCACTCAAGGGACTCTCGTCGTTTCGCTTATTCAAACTTCCGTAGCAGAGTTTCCGTTGCTAGTGTGCTGCGCTTTGCCGTTTGATTTGCAAGTATTGCGATATTCTCGTTGAAGGCTAGATGTGTCGATGAGCAATGATCACAGAGCGAGCAGATTTTTCGGAGTATCGCAAGGATCATGTGGTGTACATTCGCCACTTGGAGAGACTGCCTCGTCCTGTTCCAGTTTCTTCGAGCGATTTCACCGGAACTTGGAAACGTCGGCTCGATGGTTCACTGCGGAGAACCGACTCTGATTGCGCGAGACGATTGGCGTAGCGCCGTAGCGTTGTAGCGTTGTAGCGGAGAGCGATGATGCAAGAAACACTTACCCAAGGTAAGAAGAATGAGCGCGATGAGGGGGAGGACGCTGGCCAGCAAAGCCCGGCGATAAGCCATGATCCTTATTGCACTATGTTAGATGCGTTCGAACAATGATCACGTTGCGCGAGCGCGCTGCTTACTGACCACGATTCAGCGTGCAGGCGGCGGGGAGGAGCTTCGGAAGCGTCGCGGCCGGCCGCACACTTCTCTCGAGTCTCGAGCGCTGCCTGCTGGCTAATGGCTATATCGATGATGCTATACCGTTGCTGCTCCGACAGGTCTATTCGACACCCTTTTTTAAACAGGCATTTTTACTTTCTAACGTTGTTCGTTTGACTTTCGGTTCGAACAATTTTTATGTTTTCAAATGACGTAAGAGGATTATCTGATACGACTTGTGTCTTGCAAACGAATATGTCAGCTTGTTCATTACACCAAAAGAGCAACATTTTCACCATTGATTGTTTAACCATACAACTGTGGACCAGCTTGAGTTTCGAGAATCGTTTTTTCATTTGATTTTTCGAATTTTGCTTCGTCATTGAGGCGTCAGCATGTACTATAATTCGAGTGTTTCTCACGTATTTGATAATGGCGCAGCGATTGTCTTTACTTTCACGTCTAGCTTTCTCTTTTTTTCTTTTGAGTGTTCAATGTTGACATATAATACGTACATACTTTATCGCTGCGTGTTTATTGATCCGTGCACTTTGTACAACAAAATAATGAGCAGGTTCATCGTTTGCTTTTATCCTATGATTTTTTATTAATCGGCTACATATTGCGTGAGGTTTCCTCTATAAATTGATTTTCGTTGAGTGATTTAAATTTTGCATAATTGTCAATGCACGTGACTTATGTTTTCGTGCATCGTTATGTAACATGAATTTTATACTCCTACATTTTACGAAAATAATCGGTGCTCATTGGAATATCATTTTCAAAAACATGTTTTTCTTTTTCAGAGAAAACTTAATTTTACCTCTTTGAAGATAAAATCTTAAATGTGTGATCGAGAATCCATCGACTTCCACCAAAGGAATATTTAAAATAAAAATGTATTTTTTAGTTTCGTTTTATTTTCAAATATATACTTATTCTTTCAAAGTTAAATTGTAATGTCATATTTTTTATAATATTTTTAATCAACTGTAACAACATTTTATTTTTAAACAAAGAATTGTAAATGTTAATGAAAAATACTATGAGGGAACATTTTGTAAAAACGTGTAATTTCGAGATTTCAAAAGTATCATTGAGTTTTACTTAAATATAAAAATATCACAAAATCAAAAATTAAAAACAAATTGTTCAATAGTTTATCCAAGCCACAAATAAATATATAAAATTTCAAAAGATAACATTACAAAGTCTTGTCTTCTTCCTTCTTTATAAACCTCTCAAGAATTTCTTCACTTTGGTAATCGGGCTTAGATAGTTCTCTGAAACCTTCTTCATCAACAAAACATATTTCATGATCGTCCTGATAAAAAGTTCAGAGTGAATTAATCATATTTTAAATTTAGAAACAAAGTAAAGATTAATTTGCAGCACTTACAGGATCGGCAAGAATAATAACTGTTACTGTAGCTTTACCAGGTGTATCTAGACTGATCAAATCTGTTAAAATTTTGTTGTTGGTATCTTTGATTTTTTTACGAATGATCGCTTGTTCAGCATTTGGCACAGCAAATGCAATGCGACCATAAGCTTTTGCATGGTCTACTTTAGTGCCTGCAAAGTAAAATGTAAGCTAAGACATAAACTAGAGATAGTATTCATAGTGAATTCTTGTTCAATAATAGTTTACCAATATCAATAAATTCGAGCTTGGCTTGATTCTTTCCATATTCAAAAATAGCAGTTTTATCTTTCTTTTCAACTAAAGTCATTTCTAAGACATTCTTCCAGTATTCAACGGTACGCTTGAGATTTGAGCTTGACAAAGTAATTTTATGAATAGGATCTGAAAAATTTTAATTATGTAACAAAATAAATCATTGTTGCACCAATTGATGCAATATCAATACTGTTAGATTTAGCATTTCTCTAATGTCACAAACCTTGATCAACAGGTTGTGGTTCATCAATGATATAATATTTGTAGCCACCAGGTGCTTCCAAAACATATTTTCCATCTTCTTCTCTGATTGGCCAATCATTAAATTTTGCTCTTTTTATGATTTCTTTTGATCGAATGGTTATTCCTTGAAAATCATTTCCAGTTTCATAATGACTCACTCCGTAATTGTAGGTTAATTCAATAACAAAAGAAGTGTCTTCTGGGCCGTATCCAATCATTGTTTTGCTCCAACGATTTGCATATGGTCTATACAATGCAATTTCATGCTTTTAATTCAATAATTGAAAACCATTTGTAGCATTTTGCACAAACTCACCCGTTACAAGCTGCCTCACAGCCTTCGGTAAACTCTTCATGTCGGAGAACCTGTAAAAACTCTTAATTAGTAGATATTATTTAAGGAATATATAGAAAAAGAATTATAATTAAAGGAAACAGACTTTCATTCCAAGGATCTCACGATAAAATTTAACAGTGAGCTTACGCTCAGCGACTTTGAAGACAAAGTGTAAAGCACGACCGGTTACCATCTTCTTTACTGTACAACTAAAGATATGAGCACTTTCGATTTATATAGTCATACTGTACAGTGTACGATTGTACGGTTCTGTACAGTAGTAGTAATTCTGTACTGTTCGCTTCCCATATAACCCAATGCATAAGAACCGAGGTACAGGATCGTCATATACCTCGCGGTCTTTTATCCATTAAATTAGGATTCTACATTGAATATGGATAAGAGATGTCGTAATACTGAGATCACTAATGAGCAAGAAAATATTTACGATGACTTTCTATTTATATCTAATAATGAGTACGAGTATAAATATAAATGTAATCTATTGAACTATTAATAATTACTCGATGATTATTACTTAATCATTAGCGGTCATTCGTCATTGTAACTTTTGTTCTGATGATTATTCCTTATATTACATGTTCGGTTCGTTCTTTAAACGTTATTACTGTGATTATATTTTTCTTGTTTTTAATCTAGTATTTATATTTACCTGATTTAAAGAAAAAAATACTAGATAGAAGAAAATTTATTTAAAAAACTGTTTCTACTCTTTGCAAATGTCTATTATTATTATTTCATATAATTTATTAAGCTTCTTTTGTAACATTGTTAAAAATTCAATCATGATTAATGATATTTTATTTAAAATTAGATATCATAACGGTACTGACAATTAATGCACAAGTTAATATTACTATTACTACCTAATTTCCTTATATTTCTTTATTGGTTTATTATTGTACTCAATGAATACAATAAAAGTGATTACTTTCTTTTTCATCATTTTTAATAAACCACCTTAAAAAATTGTTAAATTAATTTAAATATGATTAAATAAATTACGATATTTTTTAGTGAAAGTTATTAAAAACGATCGAAGTTATGGAATTCTATTAATTTTAATAGTTTTTAATAGTCTCGTTTTGTCTTACATTAATAGATTTGATTGATATTTAAAGAGGACAGATTCATGATTAAAAATAATTGGTTTGTTTTTAATAATTTTCTATAGATTACTTTTTACAGGACAACAATGTACGCGAATACGTTTAAAAAACTTTATTTACAGATGATAAATTATAAATAATTTGCGTTAATTATTTGTTATCTACAAAGTATTCATTGAGCTCCCTAAAATTGGTACTTTGAACTGAAGTCGTTATTTATAAAATTAAACTCACATGCCCGATTTAGAAAAGTCCCTATAACTACAAATAGTTTATATTTATGTGGAAGCCGCGATCTTATCGTCATAGCCCTGCCCAACCACTCTTATCACATAGAGGCAATAGATAGATTACGTTATATATTTATGTATGTACATACATACCTAATCCGGGAAACTATTGGAAAGATAATAATACATGATTTTTGACAACCGAGGCGAAGACTTGTTAATACTTTTGCGGCCTTGGGTTGTAATCTATTATTTATTAATAATTAATTTATTAATAATTAATAATCACTGATGTATCAGATACATATCTCGATAAAAATTTTTTCATGCATACGTTGGATTATTTATAAGTAAATACTGAAAACGTAATTTTAATATTCTGTATTTATCTCTTGGATGGTATTTACACTCAAAAAAATTAGTTAAAAAACTCAGCAACATAAAGAACTGTTTTGAAAAATTATTTTCAAAAAATAAAACAAAGATTGTAAAGTTAAAGTTAATTACTGTCTCTTAAAATCTGTATCTTAATAAAAAAAAATCCCATGGATAAATTGCATAATATTACTCAACAGTGAGAGAATAAAATATCCAAATTAAAAACAAAGTTACAAAATAACAGTGCTTTACAGTAACCATTTTTTAGTAGAAAAATGCACAAATATTTATATACTTTAAGCTATTTCATTTGAATAGTGATAACAGTTCTATAACATTTAAGGAGAAAGTCTCTCATAAACCCAACCATTCTCTCCTTCGTGAACTAAATGATTATCTGGTATTTCACCCGGTTTGAGCCTTCTGAATCTAATTCTATCATGAAGTCTGTCACTTTGTCCTTGCCAAAATTCAATAATTTTTGGAGTTACATTATATCCTCCCCTGTTAGAAAAATAAATTATTGATAATTACAGTTATAATTATACTTAAAAAATTTTTACTATTATAACATTTATCTTACCACCATTTTGGCCTTTCAACTATATCAGGATGTTCTTGTTGTATTTTCTTTTCTTTTTCTATGAGGAACTCTCTATTTGGAATTACAGTACTTTGTCTACTTGAAATGGAACCAACTTGACTATAATATGGTCTACTATTGAAATATTCATCTGAATCTATAGCTGATGTTTTTTCAACTGTTCCTTCAATTCGAACCTATATAATTAACTGAATTAAAAGTAGAATATAGTCAATGCTTTATCGTAAATTGTAATTTTTTAATAATGTACCACGCGTCGAAGAGGTTCCCAAAAGAATGCTAAGGCTGCATTAGGATTTCCATCTAGTTCTTGAGCTTTACGACTTCCATAATTTGTATAAAATTTGAACCCACCTGTACCAAAACTTTTCAATAATACTGGTCGAACAGATGGCATACCATCCCTAAAGTATATAAAATGAATAACTAAAAGATCTTTTGATTTTTAAAAACTTGATATATTTCAAAGTATTTTACTTAGTGGCTGTAGCCAAAAACATTGCATTAGCTTCTCCGATTCCAGGTGTTTTGCATGCAATATCAAACCAAGCTTTAAACTGTCCGAATGGCTCCTTACTAATTAATGATTCTTCAGTAAAGCATTCACTTTTTTCTTTATATTTAATTCGCATACCTAAAAAGAAATTATTTGTACACACTGCTAAAATAAATAAAAAAATCTGATAAACTAACGTTATTTGATTCTGATTGGATTTATGTTATTATCATAATTGAGTATCCAGAGATATACAATATTAATAGCGACAAATATTACAAAACATATGCCATGTTACTGAGTGAGTAAATGTACGTGAAAATATGGAATTTAACAACTTTACATTCATAGTACAATATTAATAAAGTCATGATGAAATTCTTCATTACCCCCAATATTGACATTGTAAACATGCGATGAAGATTTAGTGTCGTCATTAACATTGGCCATTTTACAACAAGTTGTCAGCTGCCTGATAAGAGAGAAACTGATCACGTTATTGTTTGAGCGTAATGACTGACGAATGCCTACTGCCATTACATATAGCGAAAGATATGTGAAAAGTTATCAACCCGGCAATGTCGTAAAAGCTGCATTCGTCAATTGGATATAATGCAATGGCCAGCAGTGAAAACGCTATATGCCACTGTTGACGTACAGTGGCGCTAAACTTAGGTTAATAATATTAGGTGTTTTATTGAACGGTTTTCATGATTGATTGAAATATCTTAACAAATATTTATTTGAAAATTGAAAGGACTCTAATTGCTAACATGGAGCTCTGCCTGTCGTAAAAACTGTAAAAACACGGGTTTGATGGAGCACGTTATAATTTCTTGTTCAAAATAAAATTCATGTGTCAAACAAATCTGAATTTATTTAGATCGTCAAATAAAAAGTATAATATACTACTTTGAATAATGTTTATGTTTAATTTCGATAAAAGGAATTCTATTGAAAGTTAGTTTAACTTTTGATATTTTAATGTTTTTTTTTCTAGATATTTTAAGGTTATAATTGATGATAAAGATCAAGAATATATAAGAAAACAAAATAGATTGTTACATTATTTAAATCAAAATTCTTTTCAATATTTATCTAAAATAATCGTAAAAATATTAAAATATTTGACAGGTGAAGAGGAAAATAAGAAATGTGACGAAAATCAATTAAATTGGCTGCCAGCTAGAAAAATTGCTATACCATCAAATTTTTTTCAAAAGAACAGTAACAAAATAGAGTTTACATATAATTATAAAGTTCCTAGCTTTGAACTGAAACTTGTTGATTCTGAAAAAGTTATTATAAAACTGAAAGAAGAAAAATATGAAAACATCATTGAAGCAGAATCTCAACATTCTGATCTACTTCCTGCTAAATATGAAGGTAAATCACTCAATATTTGGTATTCGTGATGAGTAACAAGTTTTATATAATTCACACTATGCTTTAGGTGGCTTAAAAATTTGGGAGTGTACTTATGATTTAGCAAACTTCATAATATTAGAAAATTTTTGCTTTGAAGATACAAGAGTTTTAGATCTAGGGTGTGGAGCTGGAATAATTGGTTTGATAGCACTTTTACGAGGAGCAACAATTCATTTTCAAGATTATGTAAGCATTTAATTTATTTCTTTTTTTTATATATAAATTTCCTTTTGTGCAAAAAAATGTTCATAGTGAATATTCTGATATTACAGAATGCTGAAGTCATTGAATCAGTTACAATTCCAAATGTAATACTAAATTGCAAGAATGATGATTTTATAAAAAAAAAATGTGAATTTTATTGTGGTGACTGGCAGTCTTTCACTGACATTGAAACTAGTAATGATGAGAAACAAAAATATGATTTTATTTTTACCAGTGAGACTATTTACAATCCTAAAAATTATCTTAAATTGTACAAAGTTTTCAAAGAAAAGTTAAAAACAAATGGAATTGGGTAAATATAAAGTTAATCTTAATACATAAATTTTTCACACTCCAAAGACTCTTTAATAACTTTTTTGATCTTTTTATAGTTTTGTTGCTGGAAAAACATATTACTTTGGAATTGGAGGAGGCATGAGACAATTTGAGGAACTTGTTCTCAGAGAGGGCTTTTTTGATATCAAAATTGTATGGAAAAGTAGTGAAGGTATATTATCTTTTGAATATGTGCCAGTTAATAAATTACATTGAAAATATAATTGTATAATATTTCTTTTCAGGTTTACAAAGAGAAATACTGAAATTGGAAAGGAAACTATAAAGAAATAGTTGAGATTATATTGGATGTTGATAGATCATATGACAAATCATTGTAGTAAAAACAAATATTTTTACTTTAAGGTATTTTTTTAATTAATAAATGCAGTTTTATAATATTTAAGCTGAAAATTTTTCATAAAGTCAGCTGTTCTTTTCTTCATGAATCGAAACAATTATTTGATCTTTTGCCTGCTTTTAGCTTTCTAAATTGAATTCTATAATGTAACCTAACACTATGTTCTTGCCAAAATTCAAAAGTATTTAGAACAATCTTAGATCCTCTGCTATTTATTTAAAAAAAAATTCAGATTATCCAAATGTTTGCAAACTACAATCAACTAAATTCTAAGAAATTCAAAAAAGTTTCTTACTACTAAGCTAGTCTTGGAACTATCAGGATATTGCTACAAATCCTTTTCTTTTTCAATAAGAAATTATCTTTTTAGAATTATGGTACTTTGTTTATTCAAAATAGCTATTTGAATCTTCAAACAGTATTTTTTCTATTGTTCCTTTTATTTAGATGTACATTTTTAATTGGTTTGGAAGTGTACCACACTATATGATAAACTAACAGTAAAATATAATTCAATCCAATACCATGTAGCAAAGGAAATACCATAAAAATGCTAGAACAACATTAGCATTTTCATCCAATGCTTCAGTTTTATGACTTCCATATGTTTTATGAAATTGAAATCCATTAGATTCAAAGCTTTCTAGCTATAGTGGCTGAAGAGAGCATGATGTTTAAAATAGATATAACGATTAATAACTTTAAAAGATTAATTTGTTTAAATATTATTAAAATATATATCTCGCAGTTTAAACGTTTAAAACTTAATTTTGGTTGTTCATTCATTTTATTCATTTCTAACGAAAATCAATAAATGAGAATTATTTTTTATATTTTTCTATGTAGCTCAGTATATGATTGGTGCCATATTTGAAATTATTCATATGCTATATAACTTCATGTATAGTTCTTTATTATGCTCGCTTATTGTTTTCCTTATTTTTAAAGTATCGTGTTTACGCTTTTATCCTTTGCTCTTGAATAAGTATGAATTCTACTATGATGCGGTAGTAGCCGTATTGGAAATTGTCTAATTTATAATCTCCACAATATTGCAATATAGAATATTTATATATTAAATTTTAAAGTGATTAAAGGAACGTCCAGATTAAAATTTCAATAGAAAAAAAATATAAATTTCTAAATAAAAAAAATAATATTTCGTGAAATAACACTTAAACGAATTTAAAATAATATCGATAGAATGGTCCAGATATAGATTTTCAACTGTTCTCCATTCTCGCACACGCGCATATCGTTGCGGCTCACGAGGACAATGTCGATTGTCGGTGATGTTTAGGTCATGCTCTACTCATGTTGTGTGATCAAATATCAAAGTTAACGAGCTTCTCGTACACAAGCACATCATAGATGATCTATTGTATGAAAAAAATGCCACTTGTATCGTAACGAAAATGTGTAATATATAAAAATCACTTCTATTCAACGCATATAAACGCTACTAAACAAAGGTAAACAAAATTGATTTGAGCTTAGCTGAAAAAAAAAATTCACTTGTGGAATGTATAAGCACGTCATGTTTATTGGTTTAATTGTCAAAATAATTAAGCACAAATTTAAATAATTAAGTTACTCTGGAAGTTTTAATATTATCTAGCAATTGGGTTATGTTCTAAAATTGATATAGATGGGAGGAAGATGAATAAAAATGACACTTTTCTTTGCTCAAATTAGTTGATCTATAATTTGATGAGCTAATTAATGTGATATATTTTCATGATTTTATAAAAATCTAATCATATTGACTTATGCAACACCATTCTTAAACTCATTAATACAAAATGAATCACTTTTTTTTATCAAACAAATAATAAAAAACCATTCTCTCAAAAATAAATTACAATTGATCACAGACAGAACGCTAAACCAACTTTGTCAGCCACGAGGTTAATGGTTCTATGTCAGCTGGTGTATCAGCATCTTTGATAAAAGCACTACATTCTGCAAAGTCAAGTTTTCGGTCGAGTTGTGAAAAGGCAAAGTCTTTTCCAGCTTTTCCTAAATAAGTATTTGATGAGGATGCATCCGTTGCTTCTAACTGACTAGTCTTAGTCATTCTCAAAAGATTCATTTCTTTTTCAAGAAGAATCTTTATTACTGTACTACTTTTAGCTAAAGTTTGATCTTGCTTATTGCAAAGAATTAGAACAGGAATGTTTTTATTCATTCCAGAATCTGACAGCAAGTTATATAGGAACCTATGAAAAAATCTTATTTTTTAGTAAAAGAAAGGTAATTTTTTTCAATTTATAAAAGGCGATAACTTACTCTGCAACATCTCTTATGTCTTTCTGAATATTGGCAGAATCAATAATATACACTAAACCCTTTGCTGAATTCTTATATTTATCGAAATACTTGTATCTCAGTCGTTCATGTCCAGGAATATCAACCACTTTGACAGAACTCTAGAAATTAAAAATTATAATATTTTTGTTAGACGCTATAATAAAAACAACAATTTTTATTTAATATATTCAACAGTTTTTGAAAATCTAATTATAATTAAAGCACATATGTTTAATGAATAAAATTCTTCAAATCAAAACTTACGTTGTATTCTGGAGCTTCGCCAATGTTTTCTTTTACAGAAGTATGAGTTTGCACATATTTGGTGTGCATCAGTCGGGCGTAGATGAGTGTTTTACCAGCATCGCAAAGGCCCGTAAGAAGAACATTATGACCAACAGATACTCTACGTCTCCATAAAGCAAAGATAACTAGAAGACGAACAAAGCATTGTCTACAAACATGATACTGTCCATATCCAAAGCACAATAATTTTAAATAAAATAAAAAGGGGAAACCAAAGTAGAATAATAAAATTATACCAACTACTGATTGTAAAGTACAAGTTGAATTATATTTGAGATAATTTTAATGGGAAATGTATCTTTTTTGTTATTATGTATTTAATTACAATGTTATTATTGTCATAGTTATTGCTTTAGTTCTGATACTTTTGAATTTTTTAAGCATACTTAATCTTTTGTATGATCTGTAAATTTTATGAAGATACTATCAACAAGTATGGTTTCAATGTTGTGTCAATTATTTTATGAAATAATAGTATCATAAGTAAGTAGTATTTAACCTACAACATGATTAGAATAAATGAATTTTTACTGACGAACATGATGTTTTACTTACCTATGGTTATGATCACCGCAAATACAGCTGCGATGACTCCCATTAATTCGGACTCGGTGCTGTCATTTATCACAGGTTCTACGCGTTTTTCCATGGTTTTTTCACTATGGAATATGTGCTTCAACGAAAAACCGGAGTCGTGTAAGCAGCTGTCTACTTTTAGTATATTTTCGAACTCACACGTGCATCGTCGCGGGTTATATTGCGCGTGACTGGTGAAAACAGCGCCATATTGCTGTGTATGCAATCGAAGTTCGAAACCCATTCAATCTTGATAATTTAATATATTAAATTTAGAACAAATATTGTGATAAAAATTCTCATTCAAATAACTATGAACAGATAATTTGTTTAATTATTATGATTTGTAAATGCATTAACACAAGATCAAAAGTGCAAGTATACATTGAGTATATTGAAAATTTTATACGTAAAGCAATAATAAACAAATTTGTACTATAGTTCAATGATTAGTCGATTATCTTACTTATGTATTCACAAAAATATCGAGAATACTTGGTATCAACACTTGCACACTATTGTCAAATTTAAAAATTCTTATAATGGCTTGTTTTAAGTCAAATAACTTTAAGTTGAATAACTAAGTTAACTTTTTATCATCCAATTTTGTTATTTCTTGTCATTCTGATCATCTTTGGATGGTCCGTGGCACATCGCATAAACTATAAAATTCGCTATTACTGTGTTATTAGCATATAAATTATATTCTTATAAATAAAAAAAAGTTACAAGTCAGTTTTTATGATGACGGTAAAATCATCCACGCGTAGCTTCGTCTTTAAGGCACATATTCTACTGTGAAAAAAAGGCTAATTTTAGAGTTTTTAAAGCAGTTACGAAAGCTTCGCTTGTTACTGACTAAGTGTGGTTCGAAAAGAAGGTTGTCAAGTAAAGAATTTTAAGTTTTTTTTTCTTCGCGGGAGTGGAATAAAATGAGTTTACAAATTTCGTTTTGTAGACAAAGTTCTATCTGTCAGCAATCTCAATTCACTTAAATTTTCAATGAAAGTGAACACGCATTAAGGTCACAATTACGATTCTCGCTAAACATGTTCCGTGTGGTCTAGGATCCTTGGTATGAGTGCCTTGAGAACAAACATTCCACGAACTAAGTCATCTTTGTTTGAAAGTCACGAAAGTCACAGATGAAATAAGTCCGACAATAAAGGTGACACAGGTAATTGCAACACAGGAAATTTAAGTATCTCTAATTGACATCCACAAATAAAGAGTTATGATTGTAAAATGTCACTCTGTCTAGGTCCTTAAATGTGTCAATGATTTTTGCTCATAATTAACGTTAAATGAAGACACGTAGATCACGTGAATTCAAACTTTGGAAAAATAAAAAATTCGACACGTCAGTAAGATTTATGTAAGACTTTATTTTTACAGATTCCTACGTGCTTTATCTATCAGCATTCTTGTTATTGATTATATACATAATGACATAGGTGAAACAATTGATTAAGGATTAAAAATTTGTCAATGTATGCCTTCTAGAGCGCTGTAGGTTTTATATTGGTAGAGTTGTGGTCCACCATATCCATAGAGCAAGCGGCCTTTTCCATTTTCATCGTAATATGGATAACGGTATTGCGGCCTGAAAGCGCAAATTACGGATGTAATGCTTTGTTCACTGCTAATATTGCGAGGAATAATAGCCAACGAAATCTTGGTTCTCACCTCTCAAAATATTGGAAATTGGGTGCTCGTGGTTGCGCAAACGTGCTCGATGCGAGGTTGACTTTTGTCAAGAGTATGAGCCATGCCATGATGGCTAAGCACCGCAAATAGCGTACCAAAGTCACTTTAAGCATTGTTCCCGAGACGGTGACACGTTCGATTCGAGTTCAACGATTATCGTATATTGTTATCATTCAGATGGACGGTATCTGCAGTGAAATCCTGCCAGCCAAGCTTGTACGCTTGTGGCTTGTATGTCGACGACTGAGAGAGAGAGAGAGAGAGAGAGTCGAATGAAGAAAGCGAAGAGTGTGCCGTACAGCTGGAGGAGGGGCTCACCCGGTTGAAGAAGGGGATCCGGGCAGCATTGGCCATGTAATGGGATCGCGAGAATTTCACGTTGAGCGATAGCTTATGAGAATTTCCAAGTCCAAGTCCGCGCAGGTATGCGAGTAACCAATTTCGACTTTTCCCTATTGCTACACGTGACTACTGGCACAGAGTCCTTCCAAACTCATTGGCGCTCAAACGTTGGACATCGATCGAGCGAAAATATGGTCTGATGAGCTATATTATCGAACTGCGAGCATGGCGGAGCTGAAGCTGAATGAACGTACAACGGTGTACAAGTGATGTGCAGCCGAGCACTCTCGCGCGGAAGTAGCATGGCGAGAAGGAAGAGCCGGGGCATGTCGGAGTGATAAGGGCGTTGCTCGGTCGCGCACCGCTGCATCGCTGTACGCGCACTAACCAAATCTCGTTTTCTTGCCTCGCAAAGCCCTCATGGGTGCACTTCATCCGATGTGCATTTTGTGTAACTGCACCAGGCCAAGCTCGCGGCCAATCCGTCTGTTCTTATTCTTCCGCGGGATCGTCGTCCAACTCGATCTCTTCGTGCTTTTCTTTCGTCTTGTGTAGCAATCAACTTGGGAGAACAAACTTGGCAGTGCAATAATTTTCTTGCACCAACTGACAATTTGTTCCATTTGAAACAATATAAGTTGCGCGAACGCGAACGCGAAGATGTTGCTAGAAGATACCTGTTTTGTTTAAAAGATCCATATTAACCTTAGTAACAGTACATCAGATTCTATTAAGTTGTAGAAATATAAGATTCTGCAACAATATTAGACGCGGATCGTAAATCAGGCCTTTACGGACGAGTAACGGCTTACAATTTGAAATGCTACGATACTTTCAATATATATTGTGTCGTTTGCAGCCTATACATTTGTTCACCTGTTAGCAAACCGATTCAGAGACGGGCCTGATTTTATTGTAGCTATATAACAAGATGGAAAATGAGAAATCGGGCGATTGTTAGGCTCTACTTACGGTGCAGATATACAACTAAGTTAGAGTTGCCCATGAGGAAAGCCTTCGTCAAATATATTATTCTAAAGCGATAAAATTTGTAACGTCCATTTTCTAAGTAACCGCATCAATTGCTTATTGTTGCGAAAGAAAAACTCTCTCAAACAATATCAAGCAATAGAAAACATTTTGGGTCACTTCTTAATAATTTATATGGGGCTCCTCTGTCAGAAAGTCAAATTTCTGCCCGTGTACCTTATTGTTAAGATTGCGTCGGAGAAAATTCTCGCCCATCTCTGATCGTTACCAACCTCTGACTCAAGCGCTACAACCAACGGCAATCTGAGGCGAACCTTACTCCGGATAACTCCGACCTATACTTATTGCACACTGCACAATGCGCAGTGTGCCAATATTGAGAATTTATTTGTTTCAGCGATGACTTGATGAATATATACATCGATATGTGTGTATATATGACGAAAATTGAAACTAGTTGAGTAATTGATTGAGCTGTTAAATGAATTGTAATACCTATGCTGTGAGTGGCGCAAGTTACGCTTAATTTTCAGTTATTTTCATTTTTTTTATATGTGATAGACAATTATTTATGTAATTTTACAAGATGTTTGTTGTCATGTGATGTTGAGATAAAGTACACTTAATTACACAATTTCAAGCATTTGGTATTTTTCATTCTGAAAAGTTGCAGACACGCGGAAGGTTTTTTTTATGTTTGATAATATTGAAAGATTCATTTTAAAAGAGTAATTTTTTATTTTTAAATGAGTTTTTTCCACTTTGAGATACTTGCTGCTAATAATATATCAAATTTAAGGATTATTGAAAAATTCAAACTTAAGGATCCTTCCAAGCATTTATTATTCAAATATTGTCAATGTTTTGATGATATAATTAATCATCTTTATCAAGGCAAAGTAATTACAAATTACAAATTTGTCAATTCACAAATCGCATTGCGACGGTCATTAAAGATTTTTTCATATAATAAGAGAGTGCACGTATTCTGACTATTACGCTCTTATGTCACAGTAAACAACTAATAATAAAACAGACAATGATTGAATAATAAACGCTTAAAAGGATCCTTAGGATTTGAATTTTGCAATAAACCTTAAACTTAATATATAATTCTTTTATTTGTAACTATTCATGAAAACTTATGCAATAAATAATAAAAAAATGTTTATTTTTGGTCAGGACATAACATGGGGCATAACTAAACTCCTCGTCTCTATAAAATGCACAAGACGACTTAAAAAATGTGTAAATACCCACTACGATTATAATCAAGCTGGGCCGTGAAAAAAGTTGAAAAAATCAGAGCACTACGCCCGAGAGTCAATGAATGAAAAATTTTAGAGCTAGGAATTCTCGCTCACGCCGCGAAGAACGCAATAGAGCGTGCAACCCTCTCTGTAAATTACGAGCAGCGTTGAAAATTGAATCGAGCGTAAACAATATTAAAAAAATCGGAAACTAATTCATGAACCGGAGGGCAAGTGCTTTTTGAAGGGCGTACTAAATGATAGGGCACCGAGGAAGCAAAAACAGAAAGAGAGGAAGTGGGTGGTAATAATGAGTGAATAGATATACCAAACCAAGAGACGAGGAGAGAGAAAGAGAAAGTCGGAAGGAAAAAAATCTCAGCTTGGAAAGGCATGAGTTTCTATCCTCCTTGTGCGGCTGCGGCGTCGGCGGCGGCAACTCCCTCCACAAGGTGCGTGGTGGCGGCGGCGCATGAGCTTCGCGCATCGTTTCGGTCGTCAGTCTGGCCGTCCGCTGCTGACTGCGCTTGTGCTGTATATTTGCTACGTGTGCCTGGCTGTACTAGTCGGCCATCTTGCATAGTAGTTGGTGAGTGCGTGTTTATATGCATGTGTGCATGCTGACGAGTGAGTGAAACTGTACGCGTTAAGTCGTCGTTGTCGTCGTCGTCGTCGGGTTGGCGCGGCAGGACAGAACGACAGCCGAGGCCTTCATGCTGCTGCTCAATTAGCTGTCTTCTTCCTTTCTCTCACTGTCAACTTTACTTAAGCTATCCTTTCTACGCACACTGGGTTGGCAGGCCCACTTTTATCGAAGGTAATTTACTTACTACTCCTGAACAATGCTGCCAGATATATCGTTATATCCCGTGCTTCTGTCGCTACGTTGCAAAAGGAATAACGACTTTTTCTGGGATGTCAATTTAGTTTCATTCTTCATAGATTTCTTTCGTAAACCTAGTGACGAGTAGATGAATACAGTCGATGAGGTGTGTTTCGCTCGAGTGCCAATGTCTGTTGTCACGCTGGTATATTTCGAAGCAACGGGTAACCGCCGCCGCACCGCTACGCAAGTTGCCATAGTGTGCGTGTGCTCGTTTTCTATTCTGCAGTCGCGAGCTGCTTACTCTGGTTCTCAGTATGATATGAATTTTCAAGGGGATATTTTTAGGGTAACTCCTCCGACGAGGGTTAACACATCTTTTTGCACGATTGTCCGTGAAATATGTTTGTGCAGTATTTGCGCGACTATCACATTTGGTGAGAGAACACAGCACGCGAGTTTAGTACGCCTGGCGGTGTGCTATATCTGCCCATTTCTCTCTTTACTCACCCTCTCTCGCTCTCTCTCTCTCTCTCTCTTATTGTAAGTGTATGTATGTATAGCTACAGTAGACGTGTGACTCATAACAATATACATAGTTAATTAAAGTGCTCTGCTGGGCAGGATGGCATGAGTGTTTTGGCATGTGTCATTGACGAATTTCCTAGAATTCTGTGCGGATCGTGTTGATTCTTGTCAATAAGAGAGATTTTGTAGAGGGTGAAGTTTTTTGTTGAACATGTGCGTGTTGTGCTTCGAAAACGTCGATTATTTATTTCGTACAGGTTACGTTCTAAAAATGGAATTTTCATCTGTTTACGTGGTTTTTACGATACGGACTGTGTGGGATCATAAGTAAATTATATTCGTATCGTGGATACTTATGCTATGGAATGGATACTAATTCTCGGACTTCCATATTTTAATTATGTAATTAATACAAAGTGGTATAGCATAGTAATTGGAAAAATTGGTTTTACTTGATAAACAGGCCAATGTGCCTCTACTATTTTCGTGATTAATTGTATCACTCGTTATCGCAGCTGATTCAGTTTAATTGTTTTATTTTGAAGAATTGTAATGAAAGAGAACTGCCACATCTTCAATTTATGCGATCGAATTTCAAAGAACATTATTTCTTAACTTTTGACTGAGTTGTCGATAACCATTTTTTGTTGGTAGTTTGTTTTTGTTGTTGACTTAGCAGAAATGCTTCCTGCTCCACCACTAAATCACTTTTGACACAGAGTTGGTGATATTTTTAGGGTGTCAAACGAGACATTGTCGACTGATCTGAATGCTTTTTTTTATCACCCTCAAGCGGTCTAATCTTGAAAGTGTGACCTTTGATGAATGACACTAATTGTTAGAAAGTGCGCTTGAAAATTTACAATTTTTATCTCAGCTTTTTATGAATTGTCACAAAAGTAAATTCAGAAAAACGGTAACTTCGTATACAAATTATTTAAAAGAGTTAGTACTGAATAATTTTTGTATCATATTCAATCTTCGCTGTTCAAACGATCCATCATAAATAATCTGTTCGAGATAATAAATTATATTCGATTGATATTGAAAATTTTTATTGCGCTTTCTCACCAGTCGCTTGAAATTTTGAAGCAATGATCTTAATGTTTGCGCTGATTATTTCAGATTAAAACATGGCTGCGGACGTTCCACGCGAGCGAGAAATCGCTGCTGAGGACAGTATCAAAGTCGTCTGTCGGTTTCGACCGTTAAACGACTCCGAGGAAAAGGCTGGATCCAAATTTGTCGTCAAATTTCCATCTGGCGGCGATGAAAACTGTATTTCTATTGGTGTAAGTTTGAATGTCTTACACCTTTTTCATTCATTTTTTTACCGTAGACACTGAAAAATTAATATGATTGTTGCAGGGAAAAGTATATCTTTTCGACAAAGTATTCAAACCAAATGCGACGCAAGATAAAGTCTATAATGAAGCAGCGAAATCTATTGTTACTGACGTCCTCGCTGGTTATAATGGAACAATATTCGCCTATGGACAAACTTCGTCAGGTAATTTTGCAATTTTCACAACAAAATCTTCAGAACGAATGAATCAATTAACTGTATATAAATAATAACTGTATTTATTAACTTCGTTAATTATACTGTTGTTATTATTAGACATTTATTGGATTCTTTACATTAAACTCAACATATTTTTTCTCAATAAAATACTTTCAGTTTATTAAAATTTCTTACTGCAAAAAATTTTTTCCAACATCCTAACGATACTGACATTAATTTGTGATTGTTTCATTTTTAAGTTTACTAATTCTAGAGTAACTACTTTCTAGCATTGTTTAATTTATAACATGTATTCTGCCGATTAAACTGTAATTAAATTCGAATATTGATCAATCTAATTAATAATTAACATTTGTGCAGGTAAAACCCATACAATGGAAGGAGTTATTGGTGATCCAAATAAACAAGGTATCATCCCTCGAATTGTCAATGATATTTTCAACCATATCTATGGAATGGAGGAGAATTTGGAATTCCACATCAAAGTATCATATTTTGAAATTTACATGGACAAAATTCGAGATTTACTCGATGGTAAATTTTTACTAAACAAAAAGAGAATCACAGTCATTTCTGATCTGATGGTTATTCTTTTTTCTATTTACAGTGTCGAAGGTTAATCTGAGCGTACACGAAGACAAAAATCGCGTGCCTTTCGTAAAAGGTGCAACGGAGCGTTTCGTATCCAGTCCCGAGGAAGTATTTGAAGTGATCGAAGAAGGCAAATCGAATCGTCACATAGCCGTGACGAACATGAATGAGCACAGCTCGCGGTCACATTCAGTCTTCCTAATCAACGTTAAGCAGGAAAATTTGGAAAATCAGAAGAAGCTCTCAGGCAAACTGTACTTGGTCGATTTGGCTGGTTCAGAAAAAGTTTCCAAGACTGGAGCTGAAGGAACGGTGCTTGATGAAGCTAAGAACATAAATAAATCGTTATCGGCCCTTGGGAATGTTATCTCGGCTTTGGCTGACGGAAACAAGACACACATACCCTACAGAGACTCCAAGCTCACACGTATTTTGCAAGAGTCGTTGGGTGGTAACGCGAGAACAACAATCATTATTTGCTGCTCGCCAGCTAGTTTCAATGAGTCTGAGACTAAATCGACCTTAGATTTCGGTAAGCGTTCACTACGCGATCGTTAATTGTCAACATTTTTGTATAAAATATTAAAATAACTGTTTCCTTTACAGGTAAACGAGCTAAGACAATCAAGAATGTCGTTACGGTGAACGAAGAGCTGACAGCTGAAGAATGGAAACGAAGATACGAACGCGAAAAAGACAAAGCTGCTAGGCTTCGAGGCAAAGTCGAAAAGCTCGAAGCTGAATTGTCACGTTGGCGATCAGGCGAGACTGTTAAACCGGAGGAACAGGTCAATTTGCACGAAAATTTGGATGTTACCACGCCGGTTGCACCTGTCGCCGAAAGTACATACAATTTTTGCAACTACGATATTTTTCCTATTTATTCGTTTTTATTTTAAAAATTTTTATTCGAACATTACAGTTCCAATTCGAGTGGACGACGGACCATTGCCTGCAACTCCAGGTGGTGGTCTCATGGCTGGTTCACTCTCGAACGAAGAACGTCAGAAGCTGGAGGAAGAACGCGAACGTCTGTACCAACAGCTCGACGACAAAGACGAGGAGATCAACCAACAGTCACAGTTTGTTGAAAAACTAAAGGAGCAGATGGAAGAGCAGGAAGAGCTTATTGCAAGTGCGAGACGCGACTATGAACAACTGCAACAGGAGATGAACAGGATCCAGCAGGAGAATGAAAGCGCTAAAGAAGAAGTGAAGGAGGTGCTGCAAGCTCTTGAAGAGCTTGCTGTCAACTATGATCAAAAATCACAAGAGGTAACGATGATTCTCCATACTTTCTACTCAGTATATTTAGTAATAGTTACAGGACGGTTTTACAAGCAAACATGAAAAATCCACCCGGTCAAATTTTACAAAACTCTAAAGCTACTAACGACGTTGTTTTTTTCGTCATTTTCATCATATTTTTATAGTTGAAATAATCGAAGTATTAATGTTATTTTGAAATTACGTAGGTCGAGGCCAAGAACAAGGAGCACGAGCAATTGACTGAGGAGTTGTTAGCTAAACAAGCTACTCTGAATACAACGGCTGCAGAGCTGCAACAGTTGCGTGATATGTCTGCTCATCAGCGCAAACGTATCGCAGAGATGTTGACAAATCTCTTGAAAGATCTAGGTGAGATTGGCGTTGCCATTGGCGGCGACGAGAGCCTGAAAGTACTTCCCGACAGCAATGGAAAACTCGAAGAAGAGTTTACTGTGGCTAGACTTTACATCAGCAAGATGAAGTCTGAAGTGAAGAATCTCGTACAGAGATGTCAGGGATTGGAATCCAACCAATCAGATTGCAATAAGAAGGTACGACTATTGTGCTATTTTTTCAAACGTTGTCGCAACTTATTTGAGTTTCTTCTCCATTATCACAATTGATTCTAAATGCTTAGGTATCTGAGTACGAGAAGGAGCTTGCCGACTGTCGTCTATTGATCTCGCAGCACGAGGCTCGCATGCAGTCTCTGCAGGAGATGATGAAAGAGACGGAGGCCCGCAAACGTGCCTTAGAGGAAGATGTGGATGCGATGCGCGAGGAGTGTGCTAAATTGAAGGCCGCTGAGCAGGTCCAGGCGGTCAGCAATAAGGAGAAGGCCGAAGAGAAAGAGGCTGCAACTAAGATGCGACTTGCTCTTGAAGAACAGATGGATCAGCTCAGAGTTGTTCATCAAAAACAGGTTATTTTTATACATTTTTCTATTTTTTTTATTGGTTAGTAAATTGTGGAAATTATAATTATTATTAAATGTTTCTAGGTGGCAACCTTACGAGATGAAATTTCTGAGAAACAGGAGATGATTAGTGAATTGAAGGACATGAATCAGAAATTCACTCTGGCTCATCAACAAATGCAAGCGGATTATGAGCGATTGAAGCAAGAGGAGGCTGACAAGTCTGTCAAATTGCAAGAACTTATGCAATTGAATGAGCGACGTGAACAGGTATTATTCAATGACTTTAATCCATTTTATTCTATCAAACGATTTGGATAAAATGTGGTTTTATATTTTAATGCGAATATATCTTATTTCAGGCGAGAAAAGACCTGAAAGGCCTTGAAGACACAGTTTCAAAAGAGCTTCAAACTCTGCACAACTTGCGCAAACTATTCGTTCAAGATCTCCAGGCTAGAATTAAGAAATCAATTATTACCGAAGACAATGAAGACGACGGAGGTTCGCTTGCACAGCGACAAAAGATATCCTTCTTGGAAAACAATCTCGACCAACTAACTAAGGTCATTTATTCATTTTCATGATTTAAGGTATCTTTGACCAACTGAAAGCATTTTTAACTTTTATATGATTCTATGCAGGTTCATAAACAACTGGTGCGAGATAACGCAGATCTGCGTTGTGAGCTACCTAAACTAGAGAAGAGGTTGCGCGCAACGATGGAGCGTGTAAAGGCATTAGAGACGGCACTACGTGATGCCAAGGAAGGTGCAATGCGCGATCGCAAGCGCTATCAATACGAGGTCGACCGGATCAAGGAGGCCGTGCGACAGAAGAACTTGGCACGTCGTGGACCTAGCGCCCAAATTGCCAAGCCCATCCGGGCTGGTCAACACCATACTTATGTCGGTGGTATCAATTCCATCAGGACTGTCAGTAATCGAGGTGACTAAGGCGTACAGTTCCGATCAGTAGAGCTTCACTGTACGTTTCTAATCCTCAACAATTTCCAATGCTTATAAGTTATACACACTAATATTGGACCGTAATGCACATCGTTGCAAATGTCATTACTCTTAATTACTGATTTGTTTTCTAAATTTGTATCATATTTTTCTTTTTCTTTGCTTTCATGTATTTCCTCCCACTGATGTAGATGTGGACAACAATCCGCGCTCATAATCTGGGCACAAACGCCGAATCATAGACAATGCCAAAACGAACTTGTCTTCACTCTTTTACAGAAAACGAGCGCAATAGTGCTTTTGCAATGGACGATAAAAAATTTGTTCCAGACGCGAACCTTATTTATAATTCATACGCATAAATGAAACGGAGGAAAGGAAAAACCACAATACGTTGCTGTAATGCTCCAGTTGTCTGATTAAAGTTCGCAGCGAAATCATTACGCAAATCTATTATGCTATGAATATTAATTGTCATTATTGATGATTGCTATTATTAGTACTACTATTGATTATTGATTATTAGTACTATTATGAATTATCATTATTGATATATTATGATTATTGATTATTTTTAATTGCAATTATTATGTTAAGGTAACACATTCACAACGAGCACTATGTCGGTCACGTAAAAAATGTTAGCTAAAGAAAGAAAAAAAAGTGAAAAAAAACAGAAAATAAGAAAAATAATAAAACAACCAATCCCGTGCTTGCAACACCACACTGCTGCAGCTGCTGAGCGAGACTACATAGACAATGAATGCGAGCAATGTATACCGGGGGGAGTACGAGCTGATGTGCCTACGTGTGCGGCGCGCGCTCGGTCAGTATGAATGTATCGCTATTTCGAATGTCCTGTCGATTTGTACATAGCTCATTTTTGATAAATTATTATTCTTAACTATTATTTAATTAAATGTGTGTCAACAAAAAAGTGAAGCAGGAGGAAAATATAAATGGGGAGGTGGATACACCTTGTGTAATAAAGTAAAATAATATAGACATCACTCAATGTGCACCAAAATGAAATAGCGGATTGTGTAATTGATCTTCGTACGTTTGAGACTCTCGGATTCTATATCGAGAGGGAAAAATTGATTATGCCGAAAATGCAACGGGGTATTTAATTATATTAAATAGAGTATTGTAGCAGAGCTATAAGAAAAAAAGTGCATTTGCATAGAAGCTTTTCACTGCAATGATACCGACACTTCTTCGATTGCTTATAACGCAAAGCCCTACGTGCGAAATCTGCACTCACATTAAAGCGTAAAACAAGTGTTGATCTTTCCTCCTGAAGCACAAGAGGCAGTGTTTTTTTACCTCAATTTATAAACGAAGATTAAATTCAGACGAAACCGCCAAGTGATCGAAGATATTGCGTCTGTTGATGTGCGCAATTTAGCACTGAGAGAAGAAAAATCTAAGTTTTTTGTATTACAAGTGCACGAGAGAGAACATCTACGTGGTTGTACTTTTTGTTGAATCGATTCTGAAAAGAAAATTCCTTATCTTGTACTGTCGTTCGGAGGGTTCACTTGACATTTGGTCAAGTTTAGTCAACCTTTCCACCATCGCCGTTTACATTTCCTTTTTCACGATCGAGGCGAGAAACTGAGCTTGAATCAAGTGATTTATCGGAAAGTACAAGTTCGTATAATGATTGCAATGTATGTCATATAATCGTGCGTGATAATTTTCCTCCAAGGATTCGTTTGTGGGTACTAGCGCACACGACGTCGTTGATTTGCGAGAGCGCAGAGTTCCTATCCGCTGAATGTGTGTGCGCGTGTGATATGTATTACGTGATATGGACGCACCTCTGACGTCGTGTCTTAAATGAACGATCGATAAATTTGCTTTCTCTTCTCTCCGTAAGATATATCCGTTTGATTGTGCGCCTCCAACGACGTCGACCAACGACGTCGATTCGCTTTATTACGAGCACGCGCCCGTCTCATATCTTGTAGCTTTTTTCGTTTCTTTGTGTGTATTTTTGTCGCAAAAAACGAGAATCGCGGAGCTGATCCTGAGCATTGGTTTTCTCAGTAGGTTTGCGATTTTATACTTAATGCAATAAAGCATTATATTATATTATGTAAAAAATGAAACATATTGATAGACTTGCGATTAGTCGTTGGCATGTAATATATACAATGATTCGATTGTAAAAATCGATTATATATGCTTGCATGGAGGATAAAGACTATATAAAAACACTGGAGAACTGAAGTAAGTTGTAATTTGCTTAACAAAATAATAAAAGAACTCTAACGATTTTCTGTCTTCTGTAAAACAATTGGTAATGCTTACACAAATAACTGAGGAAATCTATGTTCACGACATGCTATCAGCATTTTCGAATAAGAGTTTGCGACTGTCGCCGTGTTGCATTTGTTTTTGCGCCGGCTAGCCTTAATTTATAATTTATTGTGCGTTACAACAAATACTGTTCTGTTTCTCGAGTGCAGGTACTTGAAGCTATGAATTCTTATAGACCGATGTCATCGTGCGAGAGAAATAAAAATGACAAATGAAAAATTGAAGGGTCTATAGGTGTATGGCGCGCGCTGTAGCCCCGTCCGTGAAATGAAAACATGAGGAAACAAGCTCGATTTCAAACTATTTATTTTTATCTGGTATTGTAACACTGCAATGTGCTTAATAAATATTTTGCATAAACATAATCATACCTTGTTTTACCATTACAAACTTTTCTTTCGTTCGCCTCTCGTCGTCAGTTGCAGTTTCCGACTTTTCTATCGTACCGATATCATCAGTCATTTGTGCCTTTTCCTTTTTCATTCAACTCATCGTTTTTATATACACAAATAAAGCATCAACGCTGTGTTCAGATTTTAGCTTGGCTTTGTCTTGACAAAAGAGCTTTTCTTATTGGACGCGAACGGGGAAGGGTTGAATTGCTGTCCCAAGCATCATCTTCGATAGAATTCAAATAAAACAAATTAAAGACGGAAGGGTTAGCCGTGCCCATTCGTCCTCACGACAAGAGCGTTTTGAATGTGAATAGTTGAGCAGCTATGCTAATGAAAGGATAGTAAATCATGTCGAAGGAGAAGGGATCGAGCTTCAAGGTCGGATTTCACTCTGAACAATCGACATAATAATTTCCAATCCACGGGCGGTTGAAGTAAGATAATTCAGCGCAGATGATACGAGACGAGACGTGTAGGCTTAGCGCCAAACTTTGTATCGTTGGCAAACGTCTTAACGAGCGCTGACGTATTTATCGATGCGTCGTATGCTGGTGTCTGCGGTCGCGTTTCGGCACCACCAGGACTCGCTCGGCTTCCGTGATGCGCTCTGTTCTGACCTCGATTAACGTCAAAATTTGATTCTCATTCGTCCTATGAAAGCAGCAACGAAAGCCGATTTTCAAGATCTTTCTAGATTTGCGTTCGACCAAGTGAAAAAATTATAATATATATAATCATTGTGGCAGCTGGTCAGCACCTAGCGATGAATGTATCTTTGGGTTACTTTTGAAGTGAGGCATCACAAAGGGATGCGCACCGCTCATAGAAATTACGCATTTGTCGACGAGCACAAGGAGCACGAAAGTAAACTATGTGGCAACACACAAAGTCACAAGATTGCAGCGAGCCATAAATAACATTGGACTAGTATTTCCACGAGGAGCTTCGATGCTCCATTTCTCCCTGCAATTTTACCAGTAGTTATTTTTTAAATTCTACCACGTCTGCTTTGAATTGTGTAATCTAATGATTGCTTCAGCAAGCACGTGCATTTTCCAGTGTGTTTTGTTACCATTCCTTTTGTTTCCTTTTTAGCGAACGCATGCATTGTTATACGTCATAGATAGGAACCGCGATTTGAAAGAACAGTCTCTTCGAGGCTGTTCGTTCTTATACGGCATTAAATATATCAGCGTCGTATAGGATTGGCAAACAATTGTTATACTTAACTTGTTATAGTGCTATAAAACAATTTGGATTCGGATGAAACTGTTCTGTGTGAAACGTAATTAACGAGGCCGGATTATGAATTTTATCAATTCTTCAGGATAAGTCTATTTAGATATTGTGAATACAAGCTGTGGAAAGGCTATAGCTATATGGAATGTAATGATTAACTGTATTACTTAATGAAACCATTAAATTACATTTCATTGATATAAACGTGTTCTCTTGTGATTTGCACGTTCCTTTAATTATTTTCAAATATGTACTTTGGTCAAATTTCTAGCCTTTACTTTAAATCAATCGATCTCTTTCCTAATTTCTATCGTCGACAGTAGACTTTACAGAATTACAACTGAGTCAATACAAAATTGTCCTTGGTATATTTAAGCACGATGGCACTATTGGCACGAATTGCGGTCTTTCAGTAATAGTTACGATAAGTTTGGCTGACTTAATTAATGAGCAGAGAGGAGACAGAAAGTATCGTCATCGAAGATTTGGAGAGAGAGAAAGAGATTTAAAATTTAAATATTAAATATTAAATTTAAGATTTAAATATTTAAATATTTAAAGTTTTTGATGTGTATCTGACGCTCCACGAATCATGTTCGATTATCCTCTTTCTTTATCTTTTAGTAATTTATATATAAGGCATACATATAATATTACATTCTGGTAGTAATACGTACGATTTTATTGTAGATGAAATAAAGTCATGTATATAACTATGCATTTTCCTTTTTTTGATAAATTTGCGTTTCCTTTGGCTGCAAACTCCTTATTATTGCTTATATTATAAGGTATTTTTGTAAGGTTTCATCCAAAAAATATTTAAAAGTATAGCGCTCGAGTCATGAATAGATAACACATGGATATATTTGTAGCACATTGTAACCGCAATTAAAGCTGTTTTCTTTAGCGTACAAAGGCAATGTAGGAAAAATTACAGAACATTTTAGATATATACATTAAAGTAAAAGGTCAACGAAAATAGTTGATTCAGGGTTTTTTTTCTAAAACGTTTGTTGCAAATATCAGCAATTGGCTAATACAGTGTTGAAAATGTAAGAATCAAGACTTGATCGAAATGACCGAAAAAATAATTAACTGATTATCATTCTGCGTTGACAACTTTTGCGATGCAATTGATTGATGGCTCCATTGAACTTGTCACATGTAATTGAAGATATAATCGCCACACGAACTCACGATTTAATCAATCACAAATTGTACAAATGTCTGCACAGTGCTCATTAATTCTTCTGTACCAGCATCGGTTATTTCTCGAAACTATTTATTTCTGTTATAATTGTTTGACTGTATAGGCTTACTTGATCGACCAGTTGATCGCAGTTTATTTAGTTTTCACCAGATGACGTCTGAATGGCTGATCGGGATCGATGTCCAAATGGCAAAGCTGAGGTGTATTCATATCTCCTTTGGGTTTTGGAAACCTATAAAAACGTACGTTTATACATTTTCTTCAACTAATTTATATAAGATTTTTCGATTTTTCAAAAGGACGATGTAATCACAGATCATCTAATGTACCTTTTTTGAGAAGCAGTTTGTTTCGGACAGCCGCATGCATCGGTTTGAGTCACCTCAGGTGGGAATAAATTTGTTTGATTTCCAAAATCGTCGGTCAAGTTTGCTTCGGGTAGCCAAATATTTTTCCTGTACGGATGCATGTGCGAATACAGTTACAGGCACAAATGTCGAGCGAGGGGTCTCACCTTGAAGAGAATTTTCTTGCTCTCGGCCCACATGTATCGGTGGCATAGAGTCGGAAAAATATATCGTTAGTCGTGGTATAGTTATTTTGAAAGTGATCACCACGATATTTTATCAAAAACTCGGAACCCAAACCCCTCTAAAGACCAATGTACGAATATCAGTGCTGTTGTTAACTATTGAGATATAACCATGCGAGCCTCACCTCCACTTTAATCTTATTATCGATCGATGCTTGCCTGTCCTTGTTCAAATTCCAATTGGTCTTGCAGATGTAGCTGCTATCATAACTAGTAATCCAATTATCAATCGGTGGTTTATAATCTGCGCGCCGATCGAACCAATTACCAACGAGAACACCAGCATCGTAGCGACCCTTTAAAGAATCTTTCACTGTGTCATTTAACTGAACTCGTTGCTTTTTCCACGACTTTTGTACTGTTGCACAACCCGTGCAGCGAATAGAGGGTAGTGCTTCAAAATCAAAATTCATCGCAGCCATATCGTCAGTTGCTTTCTATTCTGTCGTGTAAAGAACGTTGCAAATTTTGTTGGTTGGCTTGACCGAAAACTACTATGCAAACAAAAGCTAACGCGTCTACTAGAGTGACGTTGTAGCGTGTACAAAACCAAATACTAATAGCCGAAGTTTGTACTTGGCTTTTTCTTTGATATCGCCTACATGTCAATGAGTATTGAGTAAACAAGATCAAATTATTGAGCAGCATCAATAACGAATATAAAGCTTAAAAAAATAAAACATGAGCATAAAAGTTCAACCGATTTATTTTTACAGTTCTTTGAAAAGATCAATAGTTCTCGAGGCTGTAAGTCTAATTTACGTTATTATGTATGGCTTTCGGAGTAAAGTAATTATTTTACATTTACATGTACATAAACTGTCGTTACAGATATTGTAGTACACGTGATAGCAGTTTCAATCATAATTAGTCATCAGAACATATTGGCAGTTACGTACATGTATTTTGTCGTTCAGCCAGTCTTTTTCAGTCGTTAATAAATAGCTTTTATTCAAACAAAACAATCATTTACCTTGAAAATAACTAAATTAAGCCACAAAACAAAATAATTTAAATTGATCGTAGACGAAAACATCCTAAATTGAAATTATGTTTCCGCAATGGTGCATTATTTAACAGTCGTCGCTTATATAGGTAGTTTTGTAAATTTATACACAAAGCATTCGTTCTATTTAATCTCATATACATAACAATATATGTAGTTCAATGCAACTATTGAAATATTTTGCAGTCAAATTTATTTCGTTATAGCAGTCTATTGAAATGTCATTTTCATGCTTTGAATATTTTCTACTTTCCATTTTATGTGCAAACTGTCACAAGTATTTATCAAAAAGTAATTAAAGCGAAGAAGCTCGTATAATGAGTGTTTAGCTAGTTTTTTTAATAATTAGTCAACAAAATTACGCGTCTTTTCTAGGTAGATCATTTTTTTTCAATTAGAAAGATGCAGAAAATATTTTAGCATCATTATTGTATGGATTCGGAACTTAAAAAAACTTATTTTTATTATTTAACAATACCAGTATTATAATAAAAAATACAATTTCGTAGAAAGACTGCAACTTTACGTCCGTAAATATTTAATTAATTAATTCAATTACCTTTCTTATCTATTACAATTGTAGCATTACACAAAATCCATTTGCATAGAAAATATCTCAAACCAAGTAAAATAACATTTTCATGTATAATTAAGTTTATTAATAGGTGAAAATATTTTATGTTGTTTTCATATATCAACTATGAAATTGTTATAATAAGCAAAAGCTTTTTTCGATATCACAAAGTAAAGGAATTCTCTGCATTGCAAAGCAATCATACAAAATTACCACTTTAATTTATTATATATTAATATCTATTAATAAATTCACGTTACCTTAAACCAAATAAAATAAAAATAGAAAGTTTTATGATGTATATTGACAGTGATACGTATCATACTAGTTTTTTTGAAATATATCACAGGCATGTAATATTTTAATAAATCACAAATATTTTATGATAGTAGACTTAGAATTAAATTAAAATAGCAAAATAATTATTTTTAAAATGGATTACATACAAAAATGCACACTTGAACAAATAGCTCTGTGTTGATGAGAAAATTGAATCTTATTATTTTATGAAAACAACATTAAATATTTTAAATAGTAAACTGATTATTAAGTACTGATATTTAAAAACAAAGATGTGAAATAATCATCGCAATAAGATGGTACATAATACCACAATATTCAAAACGAGTGATCCGCACAGCAAAATTGAAAACATAGGACTGGTAACGACAGCAGTATGGGCACTGCATTTCGAGTTATTCGTACCATTGCAAGATCTGGTAGTGGAATCAATGTCACTTATCTGCGAGCAATTTGCCGAACAAGTATTACTTCTAAGTCTCGCGGCAGCCGAGTTATGTGTTGGCAATGGACTTTCAGGTCGCGTAAAATAACATCGCTCTGATGCGACAGAACACTGATCGAATTCATGAATCGAAGGTTCGCGTGAATGTCCATAATTAGAACCTGAAGAACCGAAACCCGAGCTCTGACTTGACGATCGAGAAAGAGTTGGCATATCGATACTTGAGTGCCAATAGCCATCTTCGACCCATGAACTTTGCATTAACGAATGTAGCTTTGGAGGTGCTAGAATGGAACGTTTCGGATAATAACGATGTTGCTTGTTGAAGATATCAGGACTAGCGGTACTGTATACTCTTGTCTCGAAAACTTTTGATGGATTTGATAAAGTCTTCGATTGGCTTCCGAGAGAAAGAGAATTTAGACTATTAAGACTTTCGTTCAAATAATAGTTTGAAATTTTCGACGTTCTAGATAATTGACTGTCTGTTTCCGGTATGACAATCGATGGTTTCGTCGTTGATAAACTTGATGAGGTCATTTTCTTGTCCATATTTACCCTTGAATTCAATAATAAAATTTAATAATTATTCACTTGAATGTTTTTTTGCAAGAGATTCATACCAGTGAGCAAAACTTGCAGGTCTCAGTGGAATAGGAGTTTCCACAGCTGCAAGAGCCATTAAAGAATCAGTTATATTTACAGGTGAATGGAAATTTCTAGGTGTATCTTGGTCATTGTTTGGTTCTTCATCAGTTTCAGACAAAATCTTTGATGACGGTGATCGTGATAAAGTATTTTTTAAAGATGAAGATTCTAATTTTTTAAAAGCTAGAGATCCATTTGTGATTGATTTTGATGACTTAAATTTCAAGTTGGATAATCCTACTGCTGTACTAAGAGTAATAATCTAAAAGATATGAAAATGTGATCGATGATTCTTTATAACTTTGCAGTAAACAGAATGTGATTATTAAAAGAAAATACTTACAAAGTAATTATATGTATTATCATGATCAGATACCCAATCATTATTAAAATATATCTTGAACACTTTCAAAATGGCAGTGGTTGAGAAAGCTCTGATCAAAACGAGACAAGTCCATCCAATTATTGGAAAAATATCAAATTTTCGATTTCCAGCTGGACTTGCAATGCAAGCAACTAATTGAAATAATATTCCACTCAGTGGAAGATACCAAGCTTCAGTAAAGTAAATAGCTACTGAAGCTAGAATTGATAAAAGTACTCGTACAACTCTTTCAATCCATTCTCGATTCTAAAAATATGTAAGTCAATATTAAATCTATCTCCATATGTATTCAGTTAAATAAAAAAATGCAAATGAATCTAAGTAGTTTACCATAATCAATCTTTTGATTGGCTTTTGTTTGAATAGGAGCATCTTATATTGAGTTATCCATACCCTTTGTTGATGCAATACATTTTTTACTATTGATTGACATTTTGAACATAATGGAAATTTCTTTTCAAATTTTGATTCAAATCGTAACAGTTTCTTATCATCAAATTCATCTACTGAGTCTTCAAGTTCTCGTAATTTGTTCAATTTGATTTCTTCTTTCGTATTGCATTTTTCACAAAGACTGTTTTGACTTGGTTGAAAAGTTTTCCTTTGACAATATGACTTATCTGTAATGCTACTTCTATGTTTTATTCTATGTTGTTCAGGTATTTCATATTTATAATCTCCATCCTGAAAATTGAATTTTTACTGAAATATACAAATTACAAATACGTTACAAAACTAGAAATAAATATATACTAATTTTACCTTACGAAAGCCGTTGTATTGTTCACAATGTGGACAAAACCACCAATCAAGGGACTGCCTTTGAACTTTTACATTGCAATTGCAAAACCAACAATTCACTTTCACTGGCAAACGATTTCTGCTCACACATAGTAGATATCACAAAAAAATTTTAGTAATGTAAAAAAAGCGAAAAAAGAAATATATCATTTATTTTTGTACAAGAAAAATACTTGCCTTATTTTATAAAATGCAGTCGTACAGGTGATTAACGTAATGGTTGTAATAGAAATGAATGGTATAAAATTGAAAAACAGATTTATATCGAAATCCATTTTCGTTAAAATAATAAGTGCTGGTGCTAAACTATATTCAGTTCCGCCAAGTACCAGCTTACAACCTCAAAGTCGAATGTTTCATATCTTTCCACATTGAATGTAATGCACTCAATTCCTTGAAATACGTCAGGCACTCTATTTTGAAAACAATAAAATAATTGTATGTATATCGGGCGTTTATAATTGCGTGTTTATCAAATAATTCATTGATTACATTATAGGCGCGAACTCTTAACTTTCACGTGTATGAGCAGCCGGCAGCGTTGCCTAGAAAGCTAGTTTGGTGCTATAGGGACTTTCACATTTTGAATTTTCCATGTCACTGATTGGCGCGAACTGAAAAAAAAGCAACTTGATTTAAAATGTAATTGGATATTTTTTAATAGCGTGTTAAAGTGAAATAACAAACAAGATTGCAATGTTATATATGAATTGGTTTATTAAAGTGTATTATTTGTACACACATCGCATCAGGGAATAATGATAAATTATTACTCTCTTCAGTATTGGTTTCACTCTCTTTAAATTAAATAAACTGGTGTTTTCATTCAAATGTGAAGGCTGGTCCCTGATTAAATAACTATCAATTTCACGTATACATTTTCTTAATTTGATTACGTTTAGTTGAACGTTTAATTAACCTCTTCGGATCTTTAGTTTTCCAAAGTAAAAAAGTTTTAAACTATAAGATATCAATATGTGTAAATACAGTTAAAACAATATGAATAGTAAAATATAACGAAACTACCTTTAAATGAGAAAACTATTAAATAATGTCACAATTACAAAGAGCACACTTTTTTAAATAAAGGAAGTTGGGGAGAAATTGTAAGGAATCGCTAAGGAAATGTTATAGAAAAACTGTAAGTGATTAGCAACGGTAGGAAAATTCATTAAAAAATCAATTATATTTTAGCAATTAGATTTTCATTAAAAAAAACAATTCCTAATGTAAAATACCTCAAATTTGGTGTTTTCCGAACTGCGAGAGCGTTGTAATAGTTGGATGTTAAAAAGGATTTTTCCATTCGTTATCAAAAAATCCGCGCAATTTTTCTGTGCTTTCGGTTTTTCAATCAGATCCTCCAATCATTATCGAATAATTATTTTCTTTTTGCAATTTTTTTGTCTCATATCGAAAACTGCTATAAACAATCTCTATAGTTCTGTGGTGGCCACGCAGTATACACTCGCACACACACACACATACACACGAATACCCGAAACAATCCGATCCGTTTCCAAATACCTGAGTAACCTTTTTTTTTCCTTTTTGGGATTTCCCCACCATTACACTAATTACGCCTACACTGTTACAACCGCCAATAAATCTGAGTAGTTACAATTTCTCCTGTTTTCCATCCTGTCCCTGAACTTCCTTTTATTTCTTGCACGTCTCGGGGAAAACCCATTTTTCCTTACATTTTTTATATTTGTTTTTCCCTTTCCACGCCTCCAAAAATTTACACATAAAACAACGACAAGTACTACCGCTTTCAGTTCCTCTGGAGTCTCGACGCGCGGCACACGTTCTCAGAGCGCGTTATCACTTGTAATGTAGTTCGAATAAACGCAGTCCCGTAACAGACATATTAACAATTCCTTCAACAAAATAAACCAAAAATTCGTTGTCCTTTACTTTTCTTTTCTACTCACATCGCACCTCGTACCCCGCTCCCAAAGTTCTTTTCAACTATAAGGGTCAAATTTATCCTACTCTTGCGACATTACTACAATTATTTAATCTTACACCTTCAAATATCATATTATCAATTTGTAATAGAAAATAATGAGAATAATAACCTCTTGCTTTTATCAAACAATTTACTCGTTGTTAGTTTCATAAAATGAGTGTAAAAGCAATAACATTGCAGCCTAAATTTTTTTATTATCTTCATTATTTATATTATCTGGAAAATTATCCATATCAATTAGGATCAAATGAATTTTTATTACTAAAATCTCAACTCGAAACCACATCGATACGCTTGTTTGCCGTCATACTAGTATATCGTGTGATTATATCTCAGCCAATCAGATCACAAATAATATACTTCAAAATAGGATCCATCACTTTATTATACACAATAAACAAAAACTACTGTCAAAGTTGAGTGGTGCAGTTAAACTGAAAGTCAACGTAATATGGCGGATCAAATACCTTTAATTCCCTTTACATCCTAAGAGATTAAACCTACATATCTTAAAGTAGAAGATCAAGTAAGCAACGTATATAATGAAAACGCTGATAAAACACAATTGTCTCTGTCAAGAAATTATAAGTCAGTAGTTGTAAACATATAGAGTTGTCAATAAGCTCAATTATTGCTAAAAGTTATAAACTAATATTATCCCTGACGTGAAACATAATTGAGATTCTCGTATTGTTTACTTAGCAATTGAATATCCCCTTGCTTATTTAATTGTGCATTTTGACGTATTGATAACAATCATTTCAAATAATAATCTTGTAATTATTAGATTCTCTATTCAAAATCATTGTATTTTCCCAGTCAAATATTGAGACGAATAATTTTTTAAGTACAACGGTATGGGTAGTGATTTTTTCAAAGAAGTCCTTTTATATTCTCTTCAATACGTTTTTCTAAATTACTTTTTGTTTCACCAATATAGGTAGCTGTGAAGTTGTTGCAAATTAGTTTATACACTATTCCAGTTTCACTCCGTTTATTCCATTATATCTTTTCTTAACTTTATTACATTATTAAGTTTATGATTGATTAGAGGAATATAATGTATATTGACGTGGTTAGTAATGGATACTTTTAATAATTACAACAGTTATATAAAGTTCACACATGAAATGTAATCTGACAATAGCATTAATTTCTTGGATGTTTGTCTAATTATTAAAAATAATAAAATTATTATTAATTGGTTTCTGAAACCCTCTTTCTTGGGAACAATTTCAAAGTATCATTCAAATTACAATACACGCAGCAAAAACGAAATATTATATTCAACCTAATCAATAAAGCTTTACTATTGGCCGACGTCTCCTTTCATAATATTAATATAAAATTAGTGAAGAATATTTCGAAAAACAATGATATCCATAAAAATTTATTGATGCTTGTATATTATTAATACTCATAATTGTAAAGAAAAAAAGAATATCAAGTTTCTATCTCTACCATTACGTAAAAAATATTTTTACCAATGTAAATCTAGTTTTGAAAAATTCAATATACATAATGTTCCTCTTATTTATCATAAATCCAATAATGTAATAAAGTTAGAATAAAAGGTATATCGAATAAATGGAATGAAACTGGAATAATGTATTAACTCATTTGCAACAACTGCACAACTACCTACATTGGTGAAACAAAAAGAAAGTTAGAAAAACGTATTGAAGATAACATAAAAGGACTTCTTTGAAAAAATCACTATCTCTACTGTTACACTTAAAAAATTATTCGTCTCAACATTTGACTGGAAAAATACAATAATTTTGAATAGAGAATCTGATAATTACGAGATTGATATTTGAGATGATTGTCATCAATACGTCAAAATGTCCAATTAAATAAGCAAGAGGATATTCAATTACTCAAGTAGACGATAGAAGATTCTCAATTAAGTTTCACGCCAAGGATAATATTAGTTTATAACTTCTAGGAATAATTGAGCTTGTTGACAACTCTATATGTTTACAACTACTGACTTATAATTTCTTGACAGAGACAATTTATTGTGTATTATCGGCGTGTTTATTGTGTACATTGCATACTTAGTCCTTCTGCTTTGAGATATATAGTTTTAATGACTTAGGATATAGAGGGAATTAAAGGTATTCGATATGCCTCATTAAGTTGACTTTCAGTTTGACTGAGCCACTCTACGTTTACACTAGCTATTGTATATAGTTATTAAAACTGAAAAGATAAAGGAAAAAAAGTGTGCTCTTTGTAATTGTGACAATCTTGTTTAGCATTGATACTTGTGACATCATTTAATAGTTTTCTCATTCAAGGTAGTTTTATTGTGTTCACTATTCTATTGTTTTAACTGTATTTACACGTATTGATATTGATATCTTGTATATTAAAACTTTTTTACTTTGCAAAACTAAATATCTGAAGAGGTTAGCAAACCGTCCAACAAAACGTAATTGAATTAAGAAAATGTAGATGTGAAGTTTGTAGTTGTTTAATCAGGGATTAGCTCTCAAATTTAGATGAAAAGGTTATTTTCATGAAAAATTACAAGTTGTTAGAATAATTTTATCGAACACAAATGTACGCTAAATGTTTGACGCCAGCTCGTGAATTTTCCTTTGAGCGTAATAAAAGTAGCTGAAAAGAAATGGAGCGTGTTTTGACAAGGACTTTCGAGTATATGGCCAGAACGGTGAGATTCGCCTGGCTATAAATCGTAATTCCCTGTTTTGGGTCGCCTTCTTTAATAACCGCACGTGTGTCTCCTTCAGTCCTATTTTAGTGGGCTTCTATGAAATATTATCCTTTAGAATGGAAAAACCTTCGAGCGCGATGCACTTGTGCATCCTAAATTTTCGGCAGAGCGACTTCGCTCACGGTTGCGTGAACATCGGCAGCTCGCAGCCTCTCTCAACGATATAATTTTATTGTGACGCGCGCGCGTTAAAGCTCTGCTAAAGTATAGCGCTCGCCTGCGCAGACACAGTAATAACACGCTTTTCACAACATTCGCGAGTTACTCATTTGCTATGATGCATACTTTTATCTGATAAATACGATAAGAGGCTATCGATTCACATCGGGTAGGTGGCGATAAATGATATTAGCTGAACCTCGAAGCCCGTAAAGTTGACTGAAGATCTTGAACAGGATAAATTCTGCAGACAATCTATTGATAATCTTATTGTACGAAGAATGAAAGATATTGATGGAGGATAGAGAGAGAGAGAGAGAGAGAGGAAACTTGAAATGTCGATGAGAGGCTGTCCGCTGTAGTTTGAGCAGGTCGATTGCGCACCAGTATTATTTCCTCGGAGCAATTCTAATTACGCATAATAAAACTTTGCTTTGATAACGTTCATCGTTCATCAAGTTATAGTTATGCAACTGAAACTCTTTTTTGAGCATTACTTCATTTCATTAGCGTTCACTTATCTTTATCGTTACTTTTATCATTACTTTTTTAATATTTATGGCTGCATTTCCGAAGAATGCCTCTGTTTACAAGTACTGGTAGATTTCCAATGAAATCGAGTATTTATAAGAATACGTAACTGTACAGAGTTGTGAGTTGATTGAAGCCTTCCCAAGCGAGAATAAGAATGGCTCTGGAAATTCGTGCTCAACGAGCTTTCCTTTTTCGATGGAGCCACAAGGCCGAAAAGAAACGCAGATAGGCGGCGAAAGAGCCCCGTTGGCGAGGCGAGGCAGCTGAAATGACAAGTTGAAGGAGATCGTGTGTCGAGGAAGGGAAGGAAGGAGATAACGAGAGTCCGGTAGTCGTCGATTGACCCAGTAAAGTGCCCGCAGGCCTCTCTGCCGCCACGGCGAGCTATAAATAGAAGCGACGCGGCGGCTCTCTCGTGCGTAGTAGCCGGCAGTAGCCGATCTCACCTTGATTTCCAGTTCTGCTCGTTACTTGGTGCCGCCGCGCACCAGCTTGGATGCTGTGCCAGTCGTTGCCCTGTTCTGCTATTTGGTATTTTGCAATACCCGATTCGGCTGTTCAAATTGGGGCTTTTCCGTCTTGTTCAATTGAGCTGCTGTCTTATAAAGATTGATGCGTTCGTAGCCCCTTCGTATTTGTTCGAGACACTCGGCCATTTACTACTTGGGATATTTCAATTTCTTGACCATCCTCTTGTTATTTCCGATTTGTGATGACTTGTGATTCCAATAGCTTCAACTGACGAGAATGTAAAGAGCTGACGTTCAGCATCTCTTGGCATTCAGTTATGTCAGGTAATCACGCGCCCCTTACCTCATTCACATGCATATCCCGTAAGTCAGTTGCGTGAGATTCCAAAATAGCCATTAATCGAAGTCGCCACAGCAGTCTTCGCCAAGTTCTCAAGTTTACATCTTTGCTGTCCAAATTGCTTGGACTCTGTCAACAATATACAATAAAACTACTGATTTTCTCACTGGAATACAAAAAAGAAACGATGATGCTTTTCTGCTGACTACTATTGTTCGATTGTACAATTATTGTAAGTTTCCAATTTTATTGATTGGGTTAAGAAATCCAACTGCAACAGTTTCCTACCGCAATCTAATGGTTGATGTTTCTTTCGAAAAAACTTGGCTAGTTTGCTTTCGTTTGTTAAATATAAATAATCGCGTAGTGGCTTTTCCAACTGCTTCATTTGTTGCGCCTTCATGCAAACTAACTTTTATAACAACAAAACAGTATTTATAACAATTCGTATCGTCTATTCACGCCATACATCATGAAGCTGATGGGCATCTATTTATAAATGCAATAAAAATAGATTAGTAACAAATACCGATACTTAAATGGACTATGAGACACGTAGCTTTATCAAACGGCTTATCTGTCGAAATAGATAAGCGAGCAGGGCTGCGGTTGATGTCGCCTTCACCATCGCCATGTGAATTTTCAAAGCTAAGATCGAGATCAAGCTTCTTTTTAATGTTGTTTCAATCTGAAAGATAAAGATTCACCTGCGCGTTGTTTTCTTCTTGTAACCGAATCAAATCACGTTATAATCTTTTCTGGGCTCATCATAATAGTATCCTTCAAATTATTTTCAGTCGAATCGATTGTACGTTCACGTTGATTGCTAACTGGTGATTTGGTGTGATTATTGCCAATAATCAACATATTTAATGTGTAAGTGGCATCTTTAAGTTGAAAATCATAAGGACATCGCTGCATGTAGATTCAATTGAATATTCCAATGTACACGTTCGTTTGATCACCTCTTGAGTGTCTTCTGGCCGGCATAACTGGTTTTGAGTATAAATATAATGCGATGGTCATAGCTTAGGGTAGCCATGGATTTGTCGGCAACGCTTACAAAACCAGCTGTGGTACAGCTTAACTCTCGAAACTGTGGGAAAGCATTTAGAAAAGGCTCGTTTTCCATTGACGAGGCAGCGGATCAAATTCCAAACGAGCGTTCGCTGCGTTACGGAGGCACATTGGAAAGGATTTGCGAGAACAACGGCCACAAGTAAGAAAGCCGCGAGAATCTTGTCCGACAATCTTATCGCTTACAATCGTCAGCATCGTAAGCAGCTGCGATATAGGCATTTAACGAAACGAATTTTAGGGTCGGTAAAATAACGTGTAGCACAAGTTTACCTATAATATTGGTTATTTATTGTAGAAACAAATGTAATGCGTTACATCGTAGCAGAGGTTTAACGCGCGCGTAAACTTTGAGACAGAACAAGCTCGATTTTTTTGGCTACTTTTATTACGCTGGAAGGAAAACTGACGGGTCAGAGCCTCGAACGTTTGGTGAATATGTGTGGTGATACGGTTTAAGAAAGTCTGCGACCCATCCCAGCCCACAGAATCGTCATTTACGGTGAAAAAGGACGAATGAAGATTTAAATGCAGAAAAAATGAAAGCCACGTACAGGGCATAAATAGACGCAGATAGACTCGCTTGAGTTTGCGCAAAGCAGTGCAAACAGTAAAAGGACAACGATGAGAGCGGCATTTGTAATCGTACTCTAGCACGCGCAATCGAAGCTCACTTTGCTCCGAGAAAAGGTCAATGAAGCGATTTAGCATGCGAATCGAGGTCACGATACATCGGCAGAGCCACTGATACTGGCGGCTTTAACGGGGTTTCCTAATTAGCCCGATTCGCCGTAGTGCTGTTGGCTTTCACTGCGCACGCGTCCGTTCAGACTTTGCCAATTTGCCGATCAACCTTGGTTCGAGTCGCGACGACGCGACGTACGACTCTGTACGTCATCGATTTTTCTGGTGGTGCGTTTGAAATGTTCGGCGCATCATCAGCACTAGCTTGTCGTCTTGCCGATGACGCATGTCGCCGTTGTTGGCTCTACAGATCGTTCCCTCGAACGAGCGCGCTCAGCACTCGTTTCTTCTTCTTGCATCTGTAAATGGTCGACGACTAGTCGCGCAAACAGTGTCCAGTCAGTGCACCTGAGATATGCTGTATTCGATTAACAAATGAACGACCAAATAGAAATATCAACGAACCTTCTATTTTTACCGAGGCCTGCTGTTGTGCTCTCGCGATACAAACTACCGCGCGGTCGGGACATCGATTAGCACTTATCGCTACTCTGCGCGCCAAGTACTGCGATCAACGGACAGAGCCGAGGATGCGAAGAGCGTCAAATTGAAAGTATCCGTTGGCGCGTAGTTCAAATATCTATATGGCTCGATCTATTCTCACTTGAGTAGATATCAATGAAAACGCCGAGCCTTTCATCGTGATGTATTTCTTTTAAGACTTTCATGTTTTCGGAAGCCTTTGGTTTCCTTGTAATCCAGATGATGGATTTTAATATGAAAATTACTCGTCGGACAGTTGAATGACGTTGAATTGAGTATTTCTGGCATGTCAAAATAAGATGCCGTAAAATCGAATTCATCCAAAGCAACATACGAAGCAATAATTCGATTGCAAGTCAAGAGAAAACGACAAGTGTTGCGGGGCAACGACAGCAGATAACTGTCGAATAGCAGCCACTCAAACTCAGCTCTGGTGAGCCAGAAAAGCTATCACGATTAGTTCTGAGGCCTGAAACTTGACTGAAGGGTAGCCTAGCTATACATTTTATGTAGAAAAGTGTATATTTAGGTCAGCGTAGCGTTGAAGCTACTGTTATATCCAGTCTTTTTGAATAATCGTCAAAGGGTCGAAACAGCTATCAAGTATCGATGCAAGCACAGCTTTCGCGTGTGAACAGACACGAGCGTACCTCGAAAATTGTATATTTTGTGGTATCTCTCAGCTTCAATAATTACAACAATTATTTTTGGTTTTTCGGTTGGATCTGCCTCGGCAAGAATGAACATGCAAACGAATGAGCTTCTATAGCTGGTGGAACGCGCGGCTTGCTGCGCTATCATTTGCAGCGAATCAAGCAAGTCCATTGCCAATTCTTGAGGAAAATGTCAAGTGAATAAAGGCCAGCCGGCGACGGGAGCCTCGGCCAAGGCCGTCATCTCGTATTACCGCTAGCCGCTACTGCCATGTGACGTCAGCTGCATCTACTAATTTTATTGTTCATACTTACCACACAACTGTTGCTCTACTCGTCAAAGCTAGCTGCTATATGGACAATGTTCACACGATCACAGCGGCTTGCAAGAAAGTCGGTCGGTGCTCGATCCTCCGAGCTGATCATAATAGCGTAATAGCTATAATACTGCTGGCTTTCGCGCTTGCAAGCTTCTCGTGGCCTGATTCGCGCTGACATTCGTTTTCGTTAAACTTGGACTAATTTCTCAGGTGTTTACGATTTTGACGATTAGACGTGAAGCGATTCGAGAGCTGTATAGCTTGCGGCCAAACATTAAACGAGCGAGCGCCCGTGTATGTCCGCATTGTACACGGAGCATGACTTTATTCATTTGGCAGAGCTGCCAATTTATTAACGTCCGATGCTTGACCGTAGGCTTGTCTCATCGTTCTATTAATTCAATTCTTTATTTCGACGTGGCTGACTGACTCGGGCCGCTTTAGTCTGCAATTGCGCGTATACCTATGCGAGTATTACGTAGGCTCGGCGTGACAAGAAGAGGAAGGGAAGCTTTCGTTGATATATCTTGAGTCGTAACAAGGACAATGCATTTTCGCTTGAAAAGTCTTGGACCGAAGATGCGTATAAGCACGTTTGCGTTCGAACTCTCGTAAACGTTATAACTCGTGCACAGTTGCCATAGAATCCAACTGCGCGGCAATAAACGACAGAATATCGTCGGATTTATTAATAGTTGCTCGACGATTGGAAGGAGTTTTCTATGCAAAGCTCGACGCAGATATCCGCGTCGCGTATTATATCGACCCGCATCATACGGATAAAGCTGTTTACCAAGACTTCAAGTTCCTTTCGACGCTTCGAATATCGTGGCATTCTTGCGTGGGCATCAGCTGAAAGCCACAGGCGAACTACATATTTTTATATATAAACGCTGCACATTATTTGGCTAAAATAAAAGAAATCTCAAGATTGGTAAAAACCGCGCAATGAGTCTAATTAGCGCTTATTGCACAACGAAATTAGCATAATTTCTTGAAACGGATTACTTTTAATTTAGCACAGAGATGCGGCGGTCGATGCAGTATAGGAAATGCTCGTTGCGCGTGCGTTCGTCTACTCTATTTTCTCATGTCACGTCGAGATTTTGTGTTCCTTCTGCCGCTTGTATATGTGCATATGACGACTGCATGCAATCTATTGCCTACCTGTACAACCATATGCCGTACGTCCGATTGCCGGCAAATCCAACTGACTGCGTGCCCTTTGTACGCTTGGTCAGCTTTATTTGCGAGTTTTCATTCATGTTGGCGGACGTATTGCGATATTTTTTAATTTTTCGAAACCGATCCGATGTATATTTATGTTTTGCTGTAGCTTCGTTCAATTTCAATAATCTTGATATACTGCTAGATAAGCTTCTTATTATTTATTGATTTGAAACAGGCTATATATTTCATTATTATCGTTGTGTGACAATCAAATTAATTAACGAGTTTTACATCCAGAAAAACTGTTTTGTATACATATTTGCCATTGAGTAGAAGTTTCTTAGATATTCGCTAGTTTATTCGATCGCCTAATGGCTAACTTAATTTTTTTAGATTATTTTCCAAATTTTGTAAGGCTGCCTTCTTGATTTTTAATTCTAGTGCTACCTAAAAGTATAGTGCTCGATACTACCTTAACAATTATTGCACGAGAAATCCGCAGGAGATTCAAAAACATATAGACTGTGCAAAAAATGGTGCTTATTGAAAGTGCATATGCACATGGGCGCGTGCGTGTGTATACAAGCATAAAGCCACATTCACAATAGAACGCTCGAATGTGCGACATCAGAGTTCACTATCAAAGTAAAATAAGAAAACCAACCCAGCTGGGTCTTTAAAAAGAATAGAAAATACGTAAATGTGGATACAATTGAGCTCAATCATTCAATATCCAACATAAAAGTAATCTCGCTTGTGCAATAAATACGGTGTCACCTCTAGTGTTACCTAACCTCGGAGCCTGTGGCTCTATGATGTGAGAGGAGGGAGGTGAAGTGTGCGCAAGTCGACAGTGTCGCCACTCCACTCTAGTTGAGGGAGGTGCAACGTGACTGTGCGTCGTCAATGGTGATTGGTGGTTGGTTGAATGGTCGGTGCCTCACAGCCCGCTTGTGACGCTGGTGCTGGTGTCGTTATTAGCTATATTATCGTCATCCATCCGGCAGCATTGAGCAGTCCGGCGTGTGCGTGTGCGGTATCTTGTTCGATTACGTCCTGCCAGATAGACTATGATCCAGTATATCTGCCACTGATTCAAGAGTATTAGCAATTAATAATTGAGAGGACAGTTGTCAAAAGTTTACAATTAGTTCCGTTCAAAAGGCCTGTGATTTGCGAACTATAACCTTTCTTCGCATCCTCGCCGCCGGTTTTCTGTCAGTCTCTCTCCCCCTCCCCCACTCCTTCGGCGTCCGTGTGTGAGTTACGTGCGTATGTGTATGCGCGTGGTGTGTTCTGTGCGCAGTGTAGCCGCCCAGTCTCGACGATGCGGCCAATTCTTACCTATATGCATGTACGCACCGAGTTACTTTAACCAAAGACTGACGAGAATATTGAATAAGGATAGAAGCCCTTAACTCTCATTCGAAATTTATATGTGCGGAGCAGCAATTAATTAGCTCTTGTCACACGAGACAGAAAGAACGAAACATCTATGCGCATATGCATAACGGCCTCTGCATATACGTGTGAGCGAGCACGGATACACATGAGTTAGGGGACGTGCGACCGCCTGCTGCTACTGCCTGTTTCTCTCCAAGCTACTGCTTACTGTTGTCTGCGAGAACAAGAACAGAGAATAGCATATCTGTGCTGCTGCTACGAGATAGAAGGAGAGATATATCCTCTTTCTTACTTTACTCTTTTCCTTCGACTCTCGTTCACTTGCCGCTAGTCGTTTTACTTGGGTTCCCGTTTATTGCCTGTCTTGTGCTCCTTGGCCCTTTCTCTCGCTCTCTCTCTCTTTCTTTTTCCCTCGCTCTCTCTTGCTTTCTCTCATTCTCTCTCTCTCTCTCTCTCTTTCTTTCTCTTTCTCTCTCTCTCTCTCTCTCGCTCTCTCTCCCCTTTTATATTCATTTTCCCTCCCTCCTGCTCTTCTCGACACCAATCGCCTCTCCGGCTATGTAGTGTATATTGTCAAGTATATAACTGTGTGCAAGCCAGCAGACAGAAAATACTCGCCGCCGTCGCCACTTCCATCGCCCTTTCTCTCTTTCTTGCTGGTTCGCTGCTCTGGTAGTCTGCGACTGTGACCCCGGCCTTCACTGTCTGCGCGCTCGGCTCGCAGTTTCAAGTGTTTCTCACGTTCACCAGGACTAGTGATTGTGCGTGTGTCTTTGTGTCTCTGTGCCTGTGTTTGTTGCTAAGTAAGGCTGCACTCTACTTGCCTGGTCCTGTTGTCAATTTAGCATTACTTCACTGAATAGCCTAGTGCAGTCATTGCATGTTGAGTGTGGAGAGCTCAGCCTGACAATAAGTTCCAAGATCATTGTCAAGCCTCATTACTGTACTGCCAACTTAGTCTCTCAGGACAAACGTATGTGTCAATCGAGTCATTGGTCGCACTGGTCATTCTTTGCAGCAGCACTGATGTACCTGGCCAAGCTTCTATCTCTTGAGGACTTGTCTTAACTACTCTCCCAAGACCAAGTGCAGAGAGTGTGATGCCTGGCAGTAGATCCAGCACTGACCCAGAGCACAAGTCTCCAAGGGAAAGCGGCGAAGATTCAGAGGATGAGAGCGAAATTTTGGAGGAAAGCCCCTGCGGGCGGTGGCTTAAACGTAGGGAAGAGGTAAGTCCTCCTTATCCTTTCTTTGTACTAAATATCATCCTTTACAGTTCAATAAACTTTGCTTTCTGTAGTTCATTAAACAGTTACTTTGGTGTAGCTCTAGAAAGACTATGTTTTGAATATTTCATGATACAGCATACAATTCATGATCAAACTTATAATGGGTTGCTATTGAGCAGACTGAATATTTATTGTTTAACGTTACCTGTGACTCATAACTAAAAATTAAAATGGCTAAGTTGGAAATTTCATGCTTAAATTATTCCATGTGTGGGGAGTGATTCATCAATAGAGAATTGATACCTTGATGTTTTAAACTCTGGTATTGACAATATTTTGCTATACCTGTTTGTTTTGTTTTAATGAAAAACTTTCTGACTCTTCTTAGTTATCCTATAGTTTGATGAACCTTTTTAAATAAATGTAGAAGGTACTAGAAATTTTTTATTATTTGTTTTTAGTATTATGAAAATTGTTTCCAATTGTTTTGTAGGTTATATCTTTTAATAACCATGGAAATTATTGTTATAATAAATATGTTTGACTAAACAATAATTCATGTTACGCTAATATAATTCTTGAAAACCTAAAATTTACAAAAGTGGAATGTATAATTAAAATTTAATATTGAAATGTGCATATGATTAACAAAAAAAAAATTTTTTTTTAATGTTGCATAAGACTCCATGCATTATACATATATCAGTCATTTTGAAATGATTTTCAAACTTGCTGTGCTTGTGCTTTTAAGAAATCAGTTTTAAAAAATCTGATTAAGTTGTATCAGTTGCAGTATAATGAGAAAGCAATAGATAGATTTTTACTATGGTTTGACTGACAAAGTTTAGTAAAACACTCAATAAGCTATTTAATGAAATGTCAGAAGGCATTCAGGAAGATTGGTGTAATCTTAGTTTTTATTAGATGATGCTTCTGTGAAATAATAAATCATATAGATAGAAAATAAATCATACATCTCAAAGGCAAGAAATCAGTTTTCAAATGAAGCTTGACTACTCATTCGAGCGTCCCCCCCCCGTCCCCCAAACACACACCACATAAACACATTACCCTTTATTTCTAATCTAAAATCGGGGTGGAAGAAAAAATAAAAGTAATTTTCTCGTTTAAGCACGATGTTAGTTTGTCCAAAAATATTTAACCTATAAAGAGAAGGTCAACAAAAAGCAATGCAATGGCAATAAGTAATAATCTTGTAGGGTTGTTTGAAAGCAACAATGGAGATTGAAAAACTTTTGCGCACACAGAACTGCTTGATCATGAATAAATGAATCACACGTTATCTCTCGGTTGCACGCAAAAGCTTTTTATCTGCGATAAAACTACAAGAGCAATAAGTTAATTGAACTGTTTACCGTTAGAAACGGTGTTTTATTGCAAAATGAGCGCCGCAACAAATAGGTATGGGTGGTTAAAAAACGGATAGGCCGCACTTGCCAAAAAGAAGTTGATCGTCGGAAGAAGAAAAAAACAGATGTTTGTCGAAAGGAAATTGCAACACAAGCGGCGCCAAGTTCTAAATGACCACGTCATTCGTCAGAGAGACTTGGCACTGGCGAGCTTTTCCGAAGCGCTTATCGCTAAAAATAAATGATCATCGCTTTGATTCGCAAAAACTCGCATCGCCTCGCAATCATCATGTCAGTGGTCAGAAAAGTCAACAAATAACGCTGTCCGTTGATACCCGGCAGGTATACGTAGGTTCGAAGTCGTCGACGAGTATGAGCAGCAGCGCCGTGGTCGTCGTCGACAACGAGGCTTCGCTGGCCGAGTCGTCGACCAAGGTAAAGCAAATAAATGCGAATTCGAGACTTGAGCAGTGCCGCTATCGGCGTACTGCTTCGTCCCCTTTGCCTCTTGAACGCCGAGCCAGGAAGGAAAGTGAGGAAGAAGAAGCACAATGCTGGGAAGAAAGCGAACCGAGCGAATCAATCGAGCCAAAGACTAATCGTTATTTGAATGTACGGGGCTGAACGAGGCGCCTTGCCCAGCTGCGTTGAGTGCCGGGCGCAAAATGAAATCGCTGACCCACGCTCCGGGCGGTCCATTCCCCTCCGAATAGCGTAGCTAAGCCGCGCGCCGCCGTTCAAGTGCTCGGCAAGGTCGCATCCATGTCAGGGCAAACGAGCACGAGTGCACTCCGACTGCGCGTTCTTTTAGCGGGTGGCTCGCGGGCCCCAAAGCAATTGAAACATTTGCTTTGCTTGACTGTTGCAGGTGGCGCAACAGGATCTACCGGGCATAGACTGCGCCTACCTGGCCATGGATACCGAGGAGGGCGTGGAGGTGGTCTGGAACGAGGTGCAGTTCTCCGAGCGCAAGAACTTCAAGGCTCAAGAAGAGAAAATACAATTGGTCTTTGAGAACCTCACTCAGCTCGAGCACCCGAATATCGTCAAGTTTCATCGGTACTGGACCGATACACACAATGACAAGCCACGAGTGAGTTGCAACAGAAGCTATGCTTATTGACTTGTCTAGTATTCGCAGACGCCAGTCTGGCAGCCATTGCCAACCAACGTCTAAATTTACGCGAGAAAGCGATAGCTGCACGCACACTTGCGAGCTGCTTTCTATCGAACGTACCAAGGCTACCGTGCTCCCGCTGCCCATCACCGACTCATGCAAATGTCCGATTGTTTCGCAGGTTATTTTTATCACGGAGTACATGTCGTCGGGCTCCTTAAAGCAGTTCCTAAAGCGAACAAAGCGCAACGTCAAGAAGCTACCGCTACAGGCCTGGAAACGATGGTGTACACAAATTCTTTCTGCACTTAGGTAATCGACGCTTACTGAAAAATAAAGAGAGAGAGAGAGAGAGAGAGACAGCCAACTTATACCCCCCATTAAATCTGCATAGTCGGACTCGTTGATCGCTCAGTTCTATATTTGGTACCCTTAAAAAAAAAGAAACTCTTTTTTGCACGTGTCGATTTCTACTGCATTCTTCCACACGCCTTGTTCACTTCTAATTATAGACCCGTCAACGCGTGCTTTCAACAATTACTCGTGCGTTTTGTGTCTGTACATTGTCCTTTCTTCTCTGACTTACATTTTTTCTGTCTCTGAATCGATGATTTTTTTTCTTTCGTTAACAACGCTCAATGTGTTTTTACAGTTATTTGCATTCCTGTTCACCACCCATCATTCATGGAAATCTTACTTGCGATACGATATTTATACAACACAACGGTCTAGTCAAGATCGGCTCTGGTGAGTTTTCAATGTTTTTATTTCTTGTTGATCCTATATAGCTTTTATTTCAAGTATTGTTGAAAAATGTCGTGGATAATACGCGGACTGCTTGCGAAATGTTGGTACTCAATCTATGTATTTAGTGTCATATTTTTTATTTGTCAATTAGTTATGGGTAGCTCATTTATGTCCATAAATTTCTTGTTAGTATAATCGTCTGCTCTACTGTTATGAGTAACTTGAGTCCAAATAATACTCATTAGATTAACATTCAAATATATTGTACCTATACATAAAACCATAACGCAGCAAAAAATCTTCAAAGATCCCTGAGAAGTGGAAGCAATAAACATGACTGCATCCCGAAGACGTGTTCCTGAATAGAACAACCGTCACGGAAGATTCGCAATATAGAAGATTATCAAAAATAGTCTGAACACCTGGATATTAGCTAAGTAATGTGCGGCAGCGAGGTATCAGCTAAACTGATAAGCTAAACATTTACATTTGCTTTGTGTATAATTGTTTGTCTGTTTTTTTTTTTTATTAATAATTGATTACGATTTGATTTTTCTTAGTTGAGAATCATTTATGTGTTAGGGCTCAAGTTACTCAACATTTTATTTTTTAATTTAATGAACAGAGATTGAATGAAAAATCGTTTTTCATCATACATTTGTGTTTTATTGATTTTTACTTTCTTTCAGTGGCGCCAGATGCAATTCATCAACACATAAAAACTCATCGAGAAAATATGAAGAATATGCATTTCGTCGCTCCAGAGTATGGAAGTGAGTATAATTTATTTAATTATAATAATAATTAACTTTAATTCTTACTAAAAAACTCAGTTAATGAAATTATTTCTGTTTGTTTGTTCAACATAATTACCTTCATTCCGAATGAAAGAAAATTTTTAAAAACTAATGAAATAGATATTCTAATTTAATTTTGCTGATGGAAATTATGTATGTATGTTTATAGATTCAGTGACACCAGCCATCGACATCTATTCGTTCGGTATGTGTGCATTGGAAATGGCTGCGTTAGAAATCCAGGGAAACGGAGAGAGTGGTACTGTTGTCACAGATGAAAACATTAACAAAACCATTGAGTCGTTAGATGATGCACAGCAAAAAGACTTTATCAGGAAGTGTTTAGCCTCAGATCCAATGAGTAGACCGAGTGCAAGGGAGTTACTTTTTCATCCTGTGCTATTTGAAGTTCATTCTTTGAAGCTACTTGCTGCACACGCTTTAGTCAATTCAGCTAGTAAGTTTTCTCTATTTCATTGTAATAAGTTATTTCATGAAGAGACGTGCTCATGTTATATTTCGTTTTCTTAGCAAATATTTCTGAAACTATAACAGACGAAGTATTACAAAGGCTCTATGGGCCAGATACCATTGTGGCAGAGATTCGATATCAAAACAGGCCTCCGCATCAAGTTCGTTTTAATGATATACCCGTACCAGAAAAATTAGAAAAATTCGTTGAGGACGTAAAGTAAGTAAATTGTTTTCAAGCTCTCTGACAGCGGAAATTGTAAAAAAATTTAAGTAATAAATAAATAATAATGTTCTATCTGTCTATTATAATACTAATTACTTTTAGGTATGGAATTTATCCATTAACTGCATTTACGGCTAAGCTTCCGCCGCCCGTACGGCCCAGGGCGATTTCTCCAGAAGTCACTGAATCAGTGAAATCTGTTACTCCAGAACCAGTCGATGTGGAGTCTCGTAGGGTAGTTAATATGATGTGTAACGTTAAACCTCGTGAGGAGAGCTGTGAATTGCAAGTGAGTGTTTTTTCAAATGTTAGATCTGTTTATTCTTTATTGTAAAATCAATCCTAATGGTCTTTAAATTTTAGATGACAATATTGTTAAGAATGGATGACAAAATGAACCGTCAGTTAACTTGTCCGATAGCACAATCAGATTCATCGATGCTTCTTGCACAAGAACTTGTACACTATGGGTTCATCAATGAGGTAAACACATGTGAATTAAAATTCATCGTCAAATTATATTCTCAGCTTTGTCTTTCTAGGTTCTATATAAATATCAAGATCTTGTTTATCTATACCGATCATTATTTATAACTTTTACAATAGATCAATATCAATTTACAAGATATTCCGTGGTTAATCTATTTTGATCTTGTAAAAGCTTTTCGATAAGGATTCTAAAATTTTCAGATACTTATGTAGTGTAGATCAAGTAGGAATCTGCAGTGTTTCATCTTATAAAGCCACTGAAAAAATTATAAATTTAAGCGTTTATTTAAGGTTATTGTTATAAAAAGTTGAATATTGACAAAAAGTTTAAGACATTTATAAAAATATTTTCCGTTGTAGAAAATATAAAAACTTGTTATATTTGTAGATACATTTGTCTTTCTCTGATCTCTGTAACAGTTTAATATTATATTGCATTCACTCATTTAGTTCATTACGAATAGCCATCATCATAATTCTTTCAGATATGACTTTACAATAAAAGAATATCTGACTTTTTTCAGAATGACCGTGATAAGATAGCAAACTTAATTGAAGAGGCATTACGTGGCTGTATAAGTAAGCAACAAATGATGAGTCCAAATCTCGTGTCACTTGCAAATCTTCCCAACCAAACTACGCTGCTGTTACCGGGTCCCGAATTTTCTCGTTTACAGCGTCTTGAAGATGTAAAAGAGCAACCACAGTTTTCAGCACCTCAGAAGATGGTCGAACCAGTGACAAGGCCACAACAAGAGCAGAGGCAGTGCGAGCCTCACACAATTGAACCTCAAACAGTAGTGAATGATGGTACCAGTTAACTATCGGCTGTTACTCATCGCTTCGCTAAGTCTCGACTTCACTACTGTGCCACTTTGCACGCTCCATGTATAGACTGGCTATGTATTTTTATATTTTAAGTAAGATAATCATGAGAGAGAAAATGAGAATAGAAAAAACAAAAATAGCAATGAGTTCATACGAAATGTACAGGGAACATGAAAATGTTGCACAATACCTTGATTTATAGACAGTTTTTCAATTAATAATTGAGTGTACATAGTCGACAGCAATGATGAAGTATTTAATTAAACCTGATGCAAAACGTTAAAGCTCTGAATTAACTAAATTTTTCTGTTCTCTCTGCAAAAGACAAAAGTCCGTTATTATTTGATGACTGTTTATAGATTGAAGATATTAAAATTTTTCTAATGAAACTTGTTGTAAAAGAAAAGAAATGAAAGAGACCCCATTGTTTGTTTCGTTTTAGTTTATGTATTAAGTTTTTTTATACAGAGAATTTATTTCTTCCTTTTCCAAATAGTCAATAGATGTAAGTCAGACTCGAAGACCGTGAATAAAGGTTCAAAAGGTTTTAATTTTCGATCTGGCAAAAGAAAATTTTTAAAAACCAATGAAATAGACTACCGATAAATATGTCATTGATCATTCTTCCAAATGAAATATATTAAAATAAGAATTGCTTTACGCATTTACAAGATTAAGTTAAATATCAAAAGTTCACTTCATAAAATTATGAAAAATTTATTAAACTACTGCAAATCGATGATGTATATTTTTTATTTATTGATTGAAATCAATTTACGTGAAAAAATATGTAAATACATGTAGGTATGTCTTGTTTTTTGTTGTAAATTTTCTAAATCGAATATTTCAAAGAAGTTTTAAGCTATTCCTTGGCATATATTTGAAATGTTGTTCGATTTTTAAAATACTTTTCTCTAACGTCTGTTTATAGTATTTTGACAGCTTAATGGTACACGAGCTTATTATAACTACTATAAAAATTATTAAATTCCATGGAGAAAATGTAATTGAAATTAAAAAAAAGGTGCTGCTCTGAGTCATAGCAGAATAGTAATAGGAATGAACTGAACATATTTTCAAGAGTTTATTTGTCGATAAATAAGTGTTACCTGCTTCGTTTTTTAAAATGAGCCTTGAATTCGAATATATTGGTCGAACTTGCACAGCTATCCTGCAAATCTTTTGCGCTTTGGAAATGATCCATATGTACATGATGCATTGATAAAATACCTATAAATAAACAGTAATAATTTCCATAGTTTATGCAAAAATTAAACAAATTTAATATAATGTTATAACCATATCTTAAAATGATAAAAAATTAAGATGTGCAAATTGTTTCGTTCCAGTACATTGATTGTAAAGTATACCTTGCAAATATGCGGCTTTGTGCCGTCTTTGTTTTTTCATAGGGAATTTAAAATAATAATGATAATACTAGTAACAAATATGATAAAGTAATAGTAATAAAAAAGAGGAAAGATATAAATAAATCGAATTAATGGATCGTCATAATTCAAGTCTCGCACAAAATTTGTAAGAAAAAGTGAAACCCTCTTTGGCCAGCGGTGCGAGTCGGTCTAACTAAATCACTTGAAATGATAGACTAAAAGTGAAATGAATTAAAAAAAACCAAAAATACCACAAGTATCTCGACAAATAATTTTCACGGCAATAAAAATTGCTGACAACAAAATAAGCCATTAGGAGTGATGCAAACTTGGGTATTATATTTGATGTGATGCAACCAAGGTTATTAAAAGGTGTCTCTTTTTTATTTGTCTCTTCCTATTTATCCGACAATAGGAGTCATTATTAATTACTAAAAATAACCGAAATGAATTTTAATATTTGAGCCGGTATGTTTTTGGATCGCTCAAGTTTTTTTTAACGAAAGTCAATTTTCGAAAATAAAATTTTAACTTACACCAATGACCCTTCAAAAGATAGAAAAATGGTCATTTCATGGACATTTTTAATTTTGATTTAATTTAGAAAATAGCAATGACAATCTGTTAAAATTATTTAACATTGCTGTAAATGATTGCATCTATTGAGGCGAATGAATATCGAGACTAATAATATTCATAACTAAACAGTAATTCTTCGAATTAAAAATAAAACAAAATCAAGGATGTAAAAGGAAGAGGCACGGAAGGAAGGAGATCTGTGTAAATAATTATATTTTTAAGAGAATCTGTCAACACAGAAAACTAGTCATGTAGTTATATTCGAGTGCTAAACGAAATAACACACCAACCTTGTTACGTATACTTTGCATTTACACAAACACGCGCTTGGCCAAGACGGGAGAGATTGATGCAAATAATTAAAAAAAAAAAAAAAATTGCGAAATAACAAGTGCGATGAAGTAAACGAGCAAGTGAGCAAGCGGATGTGAATAAACACTTTTGAGCACACGAGCGAGTAGAACGGAGAGTGAATGAGAAAATAAGAGACGTATTACTCCATTTTCATACTTCTGTTAAAAGAAAATTGTCGCAGTTTCATAATGAAATAGAATAAGTAAACAAAATAAATCACAGAAAACTCCTTGACGATGCTATGTAATTATTCTGTTATCCTTACTTCATGTTGATTTTCAACGTAGAAGTGAGCATTGCGAAAGTTTTCGGTCCGTAGATTTGTACAAGATATTGAATGGCAAAGTGGAGTTACACAATAATATATAGAACAACGCGTTAGCGAATAACCAGAATGGATATCGGATGTGTAGAAGGTATTGTTGATCAAATAATTCGGCGACGATGAAAGAACAATATCTAGATTAGCAAGGAGTAAATAAAAAAAGCGACAAAAGTGATAACTGAAATAGAATAACGTAAGCCAGTAGTGCGTTTGCTTTTAATATCCTGTCTATATTTTTTTCTCTTATTTATATACGGTACAGTGTTGGATGTTTTACAGATCACAAAATTTATATGAAAACTTTTTTATACATGGAAATGAGTGTCACGCTAACAATTGGACAACGAAGGAATTTTTTGAATGATTATTGAAATCGATGTTGAACTTTTTTGATTTTTGTCATTTTATTTACAGCAAGCAGGACGTACACGTATCGATCGGAGTAAGGTTACAATATATTTTTGTACATAGTTGCTATATTTTTAATCAAATATTATTTAAAAATATGATATTTAGACCATTTGATGTAGATAAAAACGATATTTTATACTCAATCATTGTGGAAGCAAAAGATAATGAAGATGTGTGTAAGTGAATTTGCTTAAAATTCTCCTTTGATACAGCAATATTATATTTACACTTTCAGATACATCAATTTTGTTCACACGCTGATTTCAATAATGTTATTCGAGATAATTTATTAAATTATCGTCGCTTCAGTGGCATTGAGACGTACGTCAATATTAAATAAATAAGTAAATAAATAATGAGATAAACACAAAATTTATTCATTTCCGAAACAAATGAGAATCGTTGATGCAATCCCACTTTCGAATTAAAGACACATTGTTGGAAGCAACTCTGCCGGTAATCGATTTTATCTATTTTTATTTATTATTTATATAATTATTATATACGTAAAAACCGCGCAAAGATTCTTTTCCTCGTGTATAATAAATCAAATATGTTCCAAAGTCATTGTTTTCGTATTTTAAAAGCTATGTTCAAATTTAACAAGTTTATTCCATTGTCAATTTTAATAAAATTCAATGCGTTAAATAAAAACAATGCTTCTTCTTATTTTATATTCCTACAGCGATGTCGACCAATGAAAAAAAATCTAAAGAAATGTGAGATTTTTCTCGGCATATTTTTTACGCATAGTGCATGTATGTACACTCAAATTACTTTTCTCAACTTGGAATATTTACCAGACATCCTCCCTGATCCGGTCCAGCAGGTAATCGAGGTCAAGTGATCATACGATCGAGTACGATCACTTGACCTACAATATGTCCATACAAAGCTTAAAATCAAGTTTACACGCAAGTTTTTCATAAAGATTCACCAGCATAGCGTCGACATTCTTATGATAATGAGATTAACACTCCCAATTTTGGACGCGACCCACCAAACTCGCCAATTCCTCAGTTATCGCGGTTTTCCCTATTATCTAAGTTGAATAGCAAGTTGCAGTCATTTGGTAGGGGTGAAATTCGGCAGCACGGAATCATTATAGAATATAGATCATTAGAATACATGATCGCAGATCAGACTTACTGCATGCTCGAGGGGGATGGCCAAGTCGACTGGTTGCTGGTCATTGTCAAGATTAATGTCGTCGGCTTGTGATCGGTGCGCGGCGCTGCTGATGACGATGACTATTCTTTCACCAGCTCTCTCTCTTTTTTTTTTCATTGACATTAAAATTTTCATTTCGGGATGTTTTTACTCTAGCTGATATTGCATTTATAAATGAGTATATATGCGCGCACATACGAGACGAAAGCTCTCTCATCGCTAAACGCTGTGGGATTCCGTTGGAAATTCCATTTTCTACGTTATTTGGACTGTATAGCGGCTCGCTAGAGTCATGAGCTTTATACTTGTGTAATTTCAACGAAATTGCGTCGTACAGAGAGTTGTTGAATCAGCGTATTGTCATATTTAAGAAATTATTAGTTGATATCCGAAAAAAATCATGGTTATTCGGAAATTCATAGTCAGATTTTCATGTTTTCCATCGTATTGAAATCGACATTAAAAGCGAACATGGATTGCATTGATTGAAAATAATCACTGTCTTCAGCCTTTGCAAATCAATCTTTGAAATAAAGAAAATGAATAAATCATAGCAACTTCACTGTAATTCACGTGTACAAATTGTAGGTTGTCCGACAGCTCTGCGAACAAAGCCGCAGCTATATAGTATGACGCATACGTAGCTTTCATCTGCTTTGAGGCACATTTACTGTTAGATTCGAACTATGGTTTAAATGTGTGAAAAACGGAGGTGACGACTTCCCCATCCATAATGTACATCGCTAAAAGTAAAAAACCTGTAGGAAGCAAAACTGACGGAAAAAGGTACCGTTATAGCAGCCGTCGTCGCTAAAGCTCTCTGTTAAAGGCCGATTAGCCATTAAAACTTGAATACTTAGTCGCAATTCATTTGATCTCAGTTCATTTAGATGTTTTCCGTAAATCTAACCGAAGAAAACTGGCCACTCCAAATACAATTGCACAATGCATTGTTAGCTTTAATTGGCGAATACTTGGTTGAAGCATAAAATTTTATGAATAATGTTTTAGGTGTACTGACACATTCGCAATGAAAATGTTGTCGAAAACGCAAGTCCACAGTGCGTATAAGATTTGGCTAGGAGAGCAAGTCTATATCTGCGCGAGAAGTGCGCGCGACGAAGGACCAAACAAGCGAAAGAATAATGTTTATTACGTATATCCAGAAGGGGAAAGTATTGCGGTAAAAGCATTGCAGGTGAGAATTGATAGACATCAATGGGAATTTGAACGTTGGGCTTTATTAATAGAGCATCACATCGAAAAGAGCGAGCGTGCCAAGATTATTACAAGTATATTGTGTAGTAGCTTTCGCAACCAGTTGAAAGCCGTCATGAGAAGAGCCGTATTGTCCAGTGGAATTCGCAAATAATGGCGCGATATCCGATGCCATCGGAAAAGTTTTTGCATGCTGGCACGAATGAAATAACAAAAGTACGCGTAAAAGCTCCAACAATGCTGGCATAATAGTCCTCGACTACGAACGCAAAGAGAGCGGACAAATAGAGAGGTATGATGGAGGATTTCTAATGAAAGAGCCTTGTATAACAAAGAATCTTGGAAAATCCAATATTTTTTGCACTGACCTCGTTGTAGGGGTAAACAAACGGCTCGTAAAGGCAGTTGGACAAATCAGTCATCTCCTATTCGGTCTGCGCATCCACATACTACACCGTTGCCCAACACGTGGACGATTGCACGCCGAGGACATGGTAATAAACATGTCGAGCCTGATGCCGTTTCCGGGCAATTCAAGCTCCAATCGTGCCGCTCGCTTGCGCACAATGGTATGGGTATGCGATTCATCACATCCACTTGAGCCGACGCCTATGTCTCGCAAAATGCCGACAGATTAACACAGTTATGGCTCTTTTTTGTGCCTGTAATTGCGGCTTTGTTCTTTATTTTTTGCGGACAGTTTTTACTTTTAAAAATGAATTCAAGAAAGAGGTTCGTCTGTCGAAGCACATTTATAAGCAGCAATATCTTCGTGTGCAGAACGCTTTGCGTTTTGCACGTTTTCTTTTTCTCAACGTGTTCGTATAGATTTAGTGGACTAATCTCATTCACGGCCCGCGCAGATTTACGACCAGCAGACTGTCAAGACAACGACTTAGATAAGTGCATTTCTTGAATTATCGACCTGAACAAATGTATGTCGCTTTTGTTCTTTTTATTTTCTTTTTATTTAGTATTTTATTTATTTATTTGTTTATTTCAGCTTTGAACTGAACATTTATGTAAAACTTATATCATCACTGCTTGCAGATCGGAAGCCTGAAGGGCTGTTGAAGGATTGTTTTGGAAATTAAAATAGTTTTCTCGTAAATACTTTTCACGCTTTCACATCGTGGGAAACTTCGACAAAGTAATAATCGATAACTGTACGAATATGATAACTAATTGAAATGAAATGGTTTGCGGCACTCGGAGTTTGAAGCAAGTGAACGAGATTTTGCTCAACCGGGGCGCGGAAAATCAGCTGAATGTGAAATATGTAAGAGTAGGAAGTGTGATTGTCGTTAAACAAGTCACTAATAAGTCGCTTAGCGTCTGGCTTTCCTTGAGAAGGGAGACAAATGCCGAATTTTATCAGCTTTATTAAAAGTAGTCTTATCAGCAAGTTGGAAAGTGCATAAAAAAACATAGATTTTTACAGCTCCGATTTATTTGGCTATCGTTTCAGTAAAACAAGTTTCACTAAAGCCACAGGAAAGCGAGTGCGGGTAAAAATAAATCTAAGCAAGCCGTGCGATACTCTGTACATAAATAAAGTGCTCTCGGAGTTGTAGCTTACGTATATACACGAATTTACCAAGTTATCTTACCTCTTTCTCGGTGTAATACGGGTCAGTTGGAAATTTCTTTTTCTTCGATTTTGGTTGTGGAGTGGCGGTCGATACGAAAATCGAAAATAATTCGGTTTGAAAAAAAATTGGCCGTGTGTTAGTTGCTGTTTCGTCGTTGTCCTTTGAATCAGTTAAAAATTGGAAGTTCACCTCAAGAGAAGCAGACTCTCGTCAAGTTCAAATGTGAGTTGAATAGGTTAACTACAGCAGGCACGTACAATTAAGCCAATTGTTGTTTCGCGTCGCTAGCAGAACCGCAGTAAGCAATTCAATTATGGATATCGTATATTGAATTCTGTCGCTGCTCTATATCGATTATGGCCATGCTGTGATTGATTGTTCATCAGTCACTTGTTTTTTGTACGAATTCATCATCGATATTATAAATTGATTTTCGTTTTCGATTGTATTGCTTTCAACGACGTCAAATCAACCAAGACAACCGCTTCGATAGGCGGCGAGCAGTTAACTTATTAGTCCGGCACAGCTCACCGACAAAGTGACAAGTGCGAAGATGTAAATAGTGATTTGCGCTTGGAGTAGGCGGAAAAAATCAATTATTCGCATAATCGTAAAATAAAAATTAAAAGTATTATTAATCGATATAATATAATGAATATATTTTGTAGCTTTATTTGAAAATTTGATCTTTTGCTGTTTTACTTCTGAATCGTCATTACAATCTCCATTTCATAGGATTTTAACGTGAAAATAAGGGTAGGTAAGAGCAGTCCGCACTATTTTCATTCTCCAATTCATTCTCAATAGCACAAATAAGTTATTCGAGAGAGTTATTAGTGAGATCTTGTGAGAACATATAAGCTCTGGAGAAAGATGATTTGTTCCTTGAAAGGATGGCATATACTTTTGTGGAAAACATCTCTCTCTCTCTTAATTTGTTTTGTAGTTAAAGACTGCTTACCATGCAGCTTTGAATACTCGAACAATGAGCTATTTTGTTCGAATAATAAAATCAATGTACACTGAAATTTTGCCATGCTAACTTGTTGACACTTAAGATTTTCATATATCCTCTTTATATCTTTGTATTGAAAGGATCAATTGTGCTTTAGAAATGCAAACCTAATTCATGGCAGAGGAAAAATAAAAGGAAACACGCCTCGGTTAGTCATTAGCAAATGTCCACGTAGCCGAGCACAAGACCAGACCAGATTGATATTATAGCTTCGATGATGTGTTATCGGCAGCAAGATTGCGGCACGGCGACTCTCTTCCTACGTGATAACTTGTCAAGAGCGAGCACTTTACGAGCTTTGCCAGCCCTCGCCGTCATTGATGAAGGTATTGCACTACTGATTGGGGCGTGGGAGCAGTTCTTTACGTTTTCCTTGTCAGTCAGGCATACGCAGCTGGAGCTGGCAAAGTATGCGTTCCGAAGCGAGCTTAATTTAGTATTTTAACGTTGCTAAGCTCTTTGAACGCAGCCGGCTCAGTTTCTCGTTCGCGTGGCCGACAACCTTTTGACGCTCAGTCTGGAGCTGCATTTGGTATTTGCGTTTTTTCCAGAGAACGCGCTGTACGTTGTAAGCCGGCGCGCTTCATTTCCTAGTTCAACTGAACCAGACCAGCCATCATTCCAACGCGCTTTCGTTCGTAGATCAAGTTAGAAAGTACGCGGGCAACTGCGATACAACGGCAGCGCTGCTCAAGGGATGGCTGCGGCTCTGCGTGCAGCCTGGCTACGTATGCTAAAATGCCATGCGGTGAGCGACGTCCCGTCAGCATCGTCACCGGCAACTTTGTTAGGGTATAAAAAGGCGCTCGTGCAATCACAGTTTTTCACGTTTGCCCACTGGGCTTCAGTTTTCAGTCATCCTTTTACGCTGTGCTATCTCCGCGAAAAACTACTCGCAAAGTCTCAACTTCTCTGCGAGCTTATATTATATTTGGCAATCGCAGTTTCATTATTTTAACGTAATTCTTATTGAAAGTGTGACTTACGCAGCAAAAATTGCCTCACTGTTTCACGCCAAGTGGCGATAAAATATGCCATCGTCAGATGGATTGGCAAAATAACAAGATATATGAAAGGGAGAAACGAGAGCAATAAACATGTCACCGACGGAGTCTACGTATAGACCCTGCTGCGCATCCCAATGACTTTTCCATTGGTCCTCGTAACTCGTAACTTGTCGTGTGCGAGAGCCCGGCCGGCATCTACCGCGCGGATGTATACGAACCGGCTTGACTCTTGTTGACTCTTCCAACCACGAAATTGCAAATCAGTGGCCTGGGCCGAGATGCTTTGTCCTCGTGTTGGAAAGTTATCTAGTATCTTCGCAGTTGTAGTTTCTTACTGCTGTTTAGTCAGCTGCAGCCAAATATTAGTTCTCATAAGATTTCACATGTTTTGACCGTGGAGAGTTTCGGCCCGTTCGCTTATTGAAAATGAAAGCGAGCCGAAAATTTGCACGGCGAGCACGTCGCGCAGTTTGCCATACTCCTCGCATTAACCGAGCTTGAGCTGCTTTCGTTGCGTTTGTGATTGGCGACTGCCGATCTGTTGCCATTGACCCAAGCCTACTACGCAAATATGCAAGTGCAAGTGCAAGAGACAGCTGTTTGTAACGTTTACACCAAAATATCGAAGTAAAGTAAAGTAGGCTGATTTTTGCGATGCTGCCCTTTAAGCATTGACTTTACTCTCTCTCTTCTCGGCACCGAGCGCCAATGCCAAAACGGAGCTTCAAATAATAATAAGAATTAAGCGTATGATTTCCAAGTGGACAAATAGAGCTTAAATTGCTCTGTGACACGCATACGTAGCGGGGGAGTGCGACTCACGTGCAGCAGCTGCTCTCTCACCGCCGTATCAACTTCTGTCAACAGAGCAGAAGAGCAAGCTCGACCTGACAAACATCCCTTGTGGATATATGCGCGCATTTATGATCGCGCGACTGCTCTGCGCGTAGTTAGGTGATCCCTACTTCGCGGCTGTCGTTCAAGCACAATGAGCATTGCTACTGCGCTTTCCAAGCAGCAGTCGCTCCAATTTCTGACGTAGTTCAGCGATCTCTGAACCCTTTGCTCTTTAGTTTGCAATAGTACATTTTGTTGGTGGCACCTGGTGATGCTACGCTCCGATGCTGTAGAGCAAACCAGTCTTGGCATTTTCTGCGTGTTTCTGAAAGCATTTAAGCGCGATAGAGCCTAGAGTAGCCTGTTACAGAGGTGCACATACAGAGGTATATCTCGACCAAAAATCGAACTAGCCGTATTTCAGGCTTTTAATTCATTTTGAACAGGCCTTCATTTTGAAACTCATGGGACTTGATAACCAATCTAATTAGGTTCATGACTTTTTTAGAGCTTTTTTATGTCGGCTCGCTTGCTAATTTTATCAGTTGAATTAGCACCTGCTATCTGTCATATTGAAGCAATCCGGAGAAGGAACGTTGGGCGTGCGCGGGCCCGCATTTCATTCATTTTCATTTGCGGCGGCTGTCCGTTATTCTCTCGTCTTCCCTGTTTTACTTTTTACTTTCTTGCTGCATTAGCTGCTTCTCGAGACGATATAACGATCTTGGTCTGGCTCTGCGGTGTTGCCGCCTGTGGGATTCAAAATTGCTTAACCTTCCGTGGCTACTCATTGGCATAAGCTCCCCTTTGCCTTCTCTTTCTTTTATTCTACTTCTTGGCCGAGATCATTACGTCATCCGATTCGCACTCACTTGGCCTCCAACCTGAGCTTGAAAACCCTTCTGTTTAAGTAGTAGCTGTTATTCACTAGGCTTCAATTAGACCGTTAATTGACTTCCGTTCTTCTTCCCTTCGCTTCTCATACAAACTTACGGTCTCGTTTTATATTGTGCTCGTTGAAATGCTACCTGCTGCTTTTTTGATTGTACTTTACGTTTACCGATCCTACCTCCTGCCAGCGGACACGTGCGCACAACTAATATTACTTCTCCTTTCATAATGAGCAAATATTAGTGTGCGGAACACGACTAATAGTCGTACTTCAATTAAATCAGAGGTTTTTTTTCTTCAAGTGTATACCACTGCGCGCAGAGAAATACGGGATTCTAAATTTTTTTTCCTACCTTCAATTTCAGTATTCAAATCAGGTGCTAATGAGTTTTTTCATCTTCTCTACTTTTACATTTTGTTGCACTTGAAATTAAATTCCACTTCGTCGGTACTTTCGAGATTTCTATATATGGACGTGTTATCACCGTCAATTTCAACCAAATTTCTTTGCCTTTCTAGCGAAGTTTCGAATTTGTTAATTTGGTTGATTTTTCAAAATAACAGTAATGAATTACTCAACATTCAAAAGCTATAACATCTTTTCGCGAATTTCGACCACCTAATGCCAAAAAATATCCAATTGTCTATCAGTCGACAATGTTGAACAATCGATTAAACGACAAAACGTTTAATAGTAATTTTGATTTTATACCATCTGTTAAATTAATTAGAACTTAATTCGCATGCCAGCTTATCAATTTGTCATCTATTATAAATGCGAAGCAAAATCAATTTCCAATGTAAAAAACCATTAATGTATCGATAAAAAAGTGTTTCTACTAAAAACTAATCTTATTTTTTGAATTTTATTGTCGATAAAAATGACTTGAGATTTAACTGCTACCATTAGCGAGATGAGTTGAGAGAACGGTGATAGTAGAGTGGCCGTTCTACTCAGTCAGCACTCATCTCGAAGAGCATTACTTGCGGCTGATCTACTAGTAGCTCGGTGAACAAATTGTCGCGCGTTACGTTCTTCATGAAGGATAATGACAGTTGAGTCAACTGAGAATAATCTAAATTTATTAATCGAGCTTAAGATGTAGTTGTCTATGGTGTTGACTAAAGTTTCCTGCTATTCTATGATTTGTGAGAGTGTTAGAATTATTAGTTAATGTTTGCGTTTTCGTAAAGTCGTATTTATTTTTATCCCCTAAAAATATTTATTTATTACATATTCACTATATCTACTTATTTTAAATGAGTTTAGTGAGTAGATTGTTATTTGTCAAAACTGACAAGAATTCAATTTGGAATATTTTAGAATTCGATATTTTATAAACTTGAACACCTAGTAAGTAGTAAGTCATTTATTTTTCTATCAGAAATTAACACCTCTATGATTGCGTGTTTATACTTTTATGATTGAAACCTCCAAAATAAATTGTTAGTGCTCACGGAGAAAAAAAATTCAATACATTATGGGTTAATGAAAAAATCGAAAATTATGAAAAGTCTAAATACTATTCTAACAGAAGTTATAGATTGAAAATATCTTAACTGTTGAATAAATAATTGCAGTATTACATGGTTTAATTTATGAACCTAAATCATTTACACATTTACGAATCTAAATCATGAATGTAACCTAATCAAAATTAAATTTGAAACTTTCAGTATTTTTGAATATACGAAATATTGAGAGTATGTAAGAAGCTATCATCTAAACTTGCAAATAAATTTAGTTGTTAATAATACAAATTTTTGTTTAGATAAAACATCATTATTAGCAAATTATAAAATGGAATGAAATGAACAGATAACTCGTGAATTCGGATATGACATATGCATCGGCAATTAGTTATTGAATATCAGTTTCATAGACTTACTTAGATCACACAAGCAATGGTTGCGTATGTAATCACATATTGCGCACTCTCTCGAGTTACTCCAACAGAGATCAACCTTGGTATGAAATTAATGCAAATAACAAACGATATTGATGAGAAACAACGACGATAAGGGTGTGATTATTTGTCGAGAAGCTGTTAAAAGAGTAAATAAAAAAAAAGAAAACTAATGAGCAGATTATGCAAGTGAGATCACGCGATATGGTTAGAAGATAAGAGGTATCATGGCGTATAATCTAAACGTGTTAAGATTGCGCGCAACTTGTCGAACATCACAGTTTCCGCTAAAGTTTTGACGAAAGTTGGGTATTAAGTTTCGCAACTCATCGCTTTAGCTTCTCTCCTCCACAAGGCAAACTATTTTCGTTTACTTTTACTTTTCTTTTCTTCAGCGCAAACAAGCTTTTTACTACCGGGACTATTTGTTTTTTCGCTGACGAACTTGATATGTGAACTTGATATTTGATATTTATCTTTGAGTGCGGTTTCAGCAATTTTCAATTATCAAACTCACTGCTACTATTTTTTATGGTTCGATATTCATGAATTTTAAATGATTGCAAATATCAAATTTAATGACAAAATGAAACAATAAGCCGCTTATCCTATAAGTACATGCTGCTGCTTTCATTTTGCGATCTCTATCGGACTAAGATAAGCTGCTACTAAATTAATGTTCTGAACTTGTATTTATGGAAAAAACAGAAAAAGAAAATAAGAAAGATCGATCAAATGCGTCCGTATATTTAATCACCTGGGGTGAACAATGAAGCTGACCAAAAATAAGAGTAAAATCGGTCAAAATTGTTCATAAGAAACACTCGCGTAGAGGCTAATTCGTAGACTATTAAGATATCAGCAATGTTTCAGAATTGGTAATTAATTAAATATTGGTGATGTGAACGTGCTGCAACGAAAGGCAAGTAAATAAAAGTTAAAGAAATGGGAATAAAAATCGAAGAAGATACGAGAGAGTAGCGCGTATAATTTCGTCTTGCGCAGATGAGCGATCGTCCACCGTTAAGTCATTCAAATGGCTGTGCACCGTGACATTTTCGAAAGTATAATAGAGCTACGTTGGAAAAAAGAGATAGAAGGGGAGATAAATGACGAGGCACAGCAGCTGGCGGTTGATGCACGTATGCGACCGATGCTCTTTCAAAAGCGCCTCTCGCCAGCTGATGGATTTCCATCAGCCGCCCACTCGGGCAGTGTATACGACAAAAAGTAAGTGAAATGTTGCATGAAAATGCTGCTGCAATTTTGCTCTTTTAAAGTGCATACGTGCGATTGTGTGAGTGAGCCAATTCTCGAATCATTCGTTGTCGTGTAGACTTTGTTCGCCCCATTCGCCATGCGGCGCACGATAATGTATAATTCAACGTGTCTGACACGTTTTTACGCGCTATCAATGCTACGTTTACCAGCCTTTGTGAGCCTTTTCGTGTTTGCTGGTTCTGTATCGTTGCCATCCTCTCAACCGAACTATTTTTGTACATTTAACGAATTATTGCTTAGCCTTTAACCACTGAAAATCCAAATATTCAAATATTTGTTACGTAATGAGGTAAACTAGACATACGGTCATTTCATCAGCATTATCGCATAGTTGTGTTTTTAATCACAGTTAGATGTATGATTCTCAAGGTATCGCTGTCGCAATGAATGTTCAATGATCGTATATGAATTTGTGTTGGTGTACTAAAGACAGGAGAAACTTGTAATATTTTTATATATAATAGTTAGAAAAATAGTTACAGTTAACGAAACAAGTTACTAATTCGATTCAAAACATATTTTATTCAATCTACCTATGTCTACCTTATTATGTATCTACCTTAATGGCCGTTATTCGAAATTTCAGTGGTGTAGCATCTGAGCGAACGAGAGTTGCTGGATCTATGCGATTTGATACTTGTTGGTGACTTGCTGTACTTGCTGTACAAATAGGATATAATACGAAAACTAGAAACTTGACATTGGCCGATAGAGTTCCGGTTGGGAGCGCGATTTTTTTGGCGGAGCCTGACCGACTGACATGAACTGATCGAGAGGCTGCGTCAGAAGCTCGTTTATTTGCCCTGCTCTCAGCTACTGGTTCACGCAGTTGATAAGCAGAAACTATTTATTGGATTTCGTTTTTTCCAAGTTTCATTTTTTCATCGAGCTTACAATAGCGTAACAGAGAAAATTTGAAGCTGATAAATACGATACATACGAGCTTACATTCTGCGCCAAGTTTCTTCCTATTTTTTAACTTTGCGAAAGGAAAAAGTGTATTAAGCACTTGATGAATTGGTACAGCTAGCGTTTCAATTTACGTATCAGATTTGTTCAGTTTACGAATAACAATAACTCTAAGCTAATTGTCTTCAGCATTGGAGCAGTAAGTAAGCACTGGAAGAGATATCTAAATGCTCATTAAATTAACAAGAGCACTTTTTGACAGAGTTAGCCTTGTCAGTGAAAACTTGGATAAAGTGAAAGATGAACTTTGCAATTCGCGACTAAATATTCAGTGCTCATGAAAGTCTAATTTTATTGGCGAAATTTTAAGCAGCATTGAAAGCGAAAACAGAAGAGGAACGTGTAAATAAGAAAAAAATGATGCTTGGTGCACTGTATTAGTATTTAAATACATGCGCTTGTAAACGAAGCTGGTTTATACGACTTTCTACTAGTTCGACTCAGCTTCACTTTGAAAGGCAAATATGAGCCATAGCTCAGTTTTAATGATGTTACACGAGCAACATTGCAACGTTGATATACTATACAGCTGATATTTTGCATTATAGTTGCTGGAAAACTTTTCTTTCCGACTAATCATAGTTTTAGTACGCGAGCTTTATTTGCCACAGCCAGTGGATCGACAATTCAGCTAAAAACTTTAATTCCTACGAGAGACAAATTTTCTAACTTCAATGCTGAAGGTTGTGCTATAAAAAGAACGTATTACTTTTTGAACAAAATCACGAGTTTATACAGAAGAGAAAAACGAGCAACTTCCATCATTGCTTGCTCAAGAGGCTAACTCACTCAATTTTAAATTGCATGTGTTTAACCAGCGCAACAAGCATAGAGCTTAAATATTAGAGTATCCGTAAACTATGCAGGGAGGTTGAAAATAGATTTTTGTATAATCCCTTCTCTCGCTACATGGTGGTTAATTTAAATGCGCAATTATGCAGTCAGCTTGAACAACATCGCTCGACAATTTATCTTAGCGCGTGACGTATTTGCACACAATGAGAGTCTCGAAAATGTAAATCCTATTTTATCAGTTAACCAGGGTAGAGCTTCACAAAAGTCATCAGGCCGATATTAATAAGCGCCACCAAACTAATAATATCTAGAAAATTGCAACTTGCGATGCAATTCATTACCACAATTAAAGATAAATTTCCAATCGGAAAGCTTCCAAGAGATTCTCGTACGCTGAAAGCTACCTGCAAGTCGCGCGGGAGCGTCACACCTCAACTACAGTTCGCACTTTGTGAAAAAGCTCGAAGCGATTGTTCGATGGTACCATAATTGCGTATTGTACTTTCTTGATGAAACCTGTTCGAGTGTCGATTGTAGCGGAGAAAAAGTTGAATAATTAATTATCGAGTCACGAGTACTTAACATGCAATATGCAAAGGCAACGCTCCTGGCGCATGTTAGCTGAATTCTCAGCTGTATGCAGAATTAGCTAAATTTACCAGGCTAGAATTAATTGATCGCTTACATATAGCCATCGCTCTCTCGTTAAACGATAGAGATCAGTCAACATTGCATTCGACAGAATCATGTCTATCAGTTTTTCCTGTTTTCCTTTTTTCAATTTTGCGTACGATATGAGATATACACGTCGATGACAGAGACAGTTCACAATGATTACGAACGAATAACTCGCGTCCGGAAATGGACGTGTCTTACCCTCGAGGGATGACACAAGCAAGTCCGAAAGCAATTTGCACCAGTGACGAGGTGTTAGCGGCTTCCAAAACGCCGCGAGGTTACTGCTGCTGCTGATGCTACTGCTATTGCTATTGCGAGAGTACTTACCGTTCGTGCGCGCGAAATTTTCGGAACTGTTAAAAGAATATGATTGGGAGTATCAAAGAACCACGTTGTCAAGTACGTTGCCGGATTGCTCTCTTGAAGCTTGCTACAACGAAAAAAAATTCTTTGACTCTATAATTAAAGAACAATTTTGACCGATTAACACACGTAGAAAGAGTTCAACAAATATTATAAAATCAATCGTATTAAAAGTTTGGATAAGATATCGTACCAACGTGGGTATGAAATATTCGGGAAAGAAACTTGAAAGTGTCAATTTTTAATTGATTCAATTCAATAAGTCTGTTCATTTAAATTCAATGATTCTGCATATAAAAGGCCATATTTATGCTATCAGGGCAAACACGCGCGATCAATTTAGAAAGGAAATTGCAATGGCCTTGACCATTCTCGCATTCTGTTCATAAAATATTAAATGCGATACGATAAATAATCGTTGATCGTAGAATTGACGCATCATTTTACATACCCGAAATATATTATACAATATATAAAAAAATTGTTTTTGATTTCCTCGAAGCATATTTACAATCTGTCTGACGACAATAGGTAAATTGTATTACAAAATGTGTATTACAAAGTGTATTACAAAATAATTTTAAATCTATTACATGACGGTCCCCAATGATTTGTATAAAAAATAAACATAAAAAATAGGTGGTCGAAAACGCAAAATGATCCAAGTTGAATTTGTGTTGTGCGGTAAAAATAACACAAGAGAGAATAGACGAAGCGGCTGATCGATTGTTGAGCTGCATCACTAGTCTCAGTCAATCGTCAATTATCAGCTCGTTTGCTGCCCAAATGCCTAAATCATTAAGAAATGCACTTACTGCACTGAGCAACAATATTTGGTGATTTATAGCGAGTGAAAGTGAAATTTGTAATCCAAGTGGGTGAGCGTAAGACAACGCAATGGCAAATATGCAATTCATTAGTCTCTCGCATAACGTGTTGGAATCGTAGATTGGGTATTAAATGAGTACCATCGAAGTCCATAATTAATTATAAATTATTGTAAAAAAGCGAAATTGAGGGTCAATCCATGGACACAATAAATGAAAGTAACAAATAATTGGCATTTTTCAAGATTGCCCCGTTCAGTCCTTAGCTTCCATGGCAAATTTGTTTAATCAAATAATAAGCGTTACAACTGGAGGTAAGTATGTAATATCATAATAACGATGTAATTAATTTTAACAATATTTTATGATGGGAGTTAAATTCATGTCCATATGAATTACACGTATTGACACTGATAGTTAGATCTTACTGATTCTCTTAAAGCAAGGATGCATTTTGTCGCCAACGTCTCATTGTTGTAAACACCTGTCTACCATTCAATTTAGGAGCTCATTCCTGCGGTTTAGTAAAGCTATCGTTGAACATGCCTCTATGTATACATACCGTTTTGAAAATGGTTGAATGCATGGCACGTCAAATGGTTATTTGCTCATTGCGATCGGAATGCAAAATGAGCTATTTCAATTGGTGAATGTTTCAAGTTAAGCGAGATGCCGCAATTGTTATGTGCATTTGAAAATGTCATTTTATTTACAATTTACATTTTTAAAGCTTTATTTTTCTCTAATTTTATTTTTTCATTGTTAATAAGTCTTTCATCTTATACATTTTTTGTAAAGCGTGTATCTAGGCCATTAATCAGTCTCATTTTTAGTTATGAAATCGAAAGCTTCACTCGCTTTTATGGAAGCCATAATCTAATTGAATGACACACACCGTGAAAGAACTTTAATTGACAAGATTTGTCAATATAATAGTGAAGTATTGCAAAAGTTTGCAATCAACTTATAACTTTTCTAGGAATATTTACTTTAAAATATACTACGCACGAGGATTCAACCAAGTTGAATAAGCTATAATATGTAACGATTATATTATCGACATAGGAAAATGTAGGAACAATTGTGGTACACTTTTGTTAATAGATACTGAACTTTAGTTTATTATTAATTATATGGGTTGGGTTAACAATTGTGACGCTTCATCGTTTTTGAGGAATCTCGTTAATTATAAAAAGGTAATCGAGCTTCTATGCCTTTGATTCAACCAAATCAATGCGACACGATCGGGTATTTCTACGAAACATTATGACAGGATAATTTAAATAGAATGGATTGCGCAGCTTGCACACGTATTATTTATCTTGTATTGTTTAGCGACGCAGTGGAGGCAATAGTTGGTTCGTCGCTTGGGGCTTCTTGGCCGTTCCCTTTAGATTACGGCGATAATTGTGTGGACCTTCAGCTTCCTTTGTAGCGTCCTAGAGGGGTATTGTTACGGATTTGGAGTTCCGAAGTGAAGTCAGGAAATGCAGCACGTGGTATTCTTTCGAGTTCTTTGCGAGGAGAGCAAAGAAAGTCGATATGTTGCACCTTCGATGGACCCCAAGCGAGAGAGCCAGTGCTTGTGGCAATATCTCTGAAGGCTTTTCGATCGCCCAGTGATTCGGCGCTTTGATCGTCTCACTAACTCTAATTATAGAATCCAACCGTTAGGTGACAACTGGATGCACAATATTTCGCGCTCTATACGAATGATAGCAATTCTGGCGCTACAAATAGAAGAACGTATGTTTGCATTTTGTAAAATACACACTACTCCAGCATTGGATAGCATTATATAGCTACAAGTACCCCCATTCTCACTAATCGGGTTTCCACGTTCGGTTACGCAAAGTGGTCGATGGGCGCAGTGACCAACCCTGCGATTCTTCAAAGCAATCACAGTAAAAGCTTCTAATGAAGAGGAATGGTTGGACGTTAGTGTGCTTTGCTGCTGTTCTTTGTCACTATTACGGACATAAATGATCTGATAGTTCGCCTTTTTTTACGTTTTACGCTACGTAAACATTTCTAATTTCTTGTCATCGGTATATTACGTAAGCGGAAAATTGGCGTTAATTAGGATCAAACTTACACGACATTCTCTACTTTTCTTCCTATAGAAAACTTAATGTATATGTTTTGGAGTGATTTGATGCAATAAAACGTTACTGGCATCTGATAACGCGTTTCAGAAACAAGATTGGGAGGCCTAGCTAACCATCTACTAATTTCCGTTTGCAGTATAAAACCTTATCTCGATTTTTATACATCTCTCGATTGCTTCTTGATTTCGCGTTCGTTTTAAACCGCGCAAAACGAGTGCGCACCAGCATCAAGCATAACGGAAGCGGATCGAAGCGGCGCTCAGCCTCGCACCGAGGCATGACAATTCTCTAATGATTTTCAATTATTATTTATCGAACCCACACTCACAGTATAAATTTAGGAGCTGATACCAATGGTGAACTTGAATATCGTTCTTTCGCTTCAATCGATAAAAAACTTTTTAAAGTTTTATAATGTCATTATAAGAAAATCAATAGTGAATAGAGAGGAAGATGAAAATTCAGATTAGCAGTAAGTGAAAATCACTGAGAGAAAAAGCTAAAAAGAAAGTGAAGAAACGACGTGCCAGCTCAAAGTTTTAACTAATATTCCATATCGCTTCGTTCAGTGCAATTTCTCGAGGAGCTTCTTAAAATGTGATTTTGGAAGACGATGCATTGCCGGCTGAGTAGCAGGCTAAACCTTAGTCACAGCCGGGTGCTGTCGACTGCGTGATTGACAGTTATTGGATCTTGGATCGGCTCCTCGTTATTCCACGTTATGATGGTTTGTAATTTGCATAGTAGAGGGATGAGATATTGAAATGAACAAGACATTCGAATCATCGGTACGCCAAACGTCGCTTTAAAGATGTCATAGGTTTGTCACAGGACGATATGTACCGTAATTAAAACTCAAAACAATTCTACATGAAATTTATTTGGCGAATTTATTACTTAGATTCGATAAGCTTCCTTAGGTTGGGAATAGAAAAACAATGTAAATATATTCAAAGATCATTGAATGTCATGATAAATTCATGAATAATTGATTATCTTTAAGTATCAATTAACGAAGAGTGAGATACGAAAGCCGACTGTCTGACTAAACATTGATAATACTCCTAGGACTATTCTTTTCATGTACAATAATGATTGCCGTTTGAGATACTATCAAAATTTTTTAATTTTTGAGATTTTTAAACAATAGTAACGCTTTTACATGTTCATTTTTCACAGTCTCAGTTCTCACTTGACTAGTACGTGAAATTGATTTCAAAACTTTTGAGCTTCTGGATAAGCCATTTTCCCTTCTCTTTTCTATTTTATGATGAAGTTGTTGATATTCTATGATGTATAATGGTACTGTAGAAAATTAATTCTTCATACGCATAAAATAACCATAAGATACTTCATCTTTAGTATTATGGATTTACTGAACAGTTTTCTTTGCATATGAATGGATACCCCTCCAAATACTTCTGGATCAGTTTATCATATTAAAAATTTGCCAATAAAAGTCTGCTATCAAGTCGTTGAATTTGGAAGGAAAATAAAAATAACGCTATGAAAAGACAGATTAAATTATTATTATTAATCTTGACGCGTCATATTCGGTAGTAATCGATATAAGCCTACTTACAAAAATAATCAACCGAGCTATACTTTTCGGTACAGAGGGTTATTAGAATGATGAACGAAGGGAGAGAAAAGGAAATTGAAGTTTTATGAATGAGTTCCAGATGAGTACTTGTCGCATAGGGATTCTTCTTCATTGAAGCGCTGCTAATTATTGGTTTGTTACTACTTTGGCCAAGTTTTATTGTTGTGATCTGCAAATCGCTCGGCCCGATACCCTCTTTTTGGTAAGTTTCTCTTGTAGTAATAACGTCCGTGGTCTATTATTTGGCCAAGGGCGTATGTAGCACGTCCTATGAATACAAATCTCGTTAAGCGAGTCGTCCGTTTAGACTAAATGCTGATAGAATTAGCAGAAGAAAAAGGCGAAGGAAATAAAGACTGAAGGCAGTCAAGCGACAAAGAGAAGAGATAGAGAGATTTGCTAAAGGGCTAACTTACAATTGATGATAAGGTAGCTCGCATGACGGTTTATCCTGTATAATCTCATAATAAAGCGTGACAGAGCCTGCAGGCTCAAGCTGTGGTAGCCAAAAAAAAGGGCAATTACAAGACACTGCTTGTTCAATTGACAACGATTAGACGCAGCCTCCGTTAGAATTCGATGCAAACGACTCCCGATTACGAGTGTTTTTATTTTCACGCACACGACCATCCTTCACTTTCATTCAACCGAGAGCGATAGTATTCCTCTCATTTCTCCTTTGTTATCAGCGGCGCGCTCCAACTCCAAATCTAGTCTGTCGGCCGCAGCGTGCTGCCGTGGCTCTTTCTCGTTTTGCGCACGCGCCATTCTGGCCTGAGTTCTCTTTCTCTCGTACTCTGTATTCTTAGCTTGCTCTCTCCAACGGCTATAAGCTTCCACTCAAACAGTATTACGTAGTCTACTTGTTCGTATAGTTTTTGTTTGCAGAAAAATAGAACATGAAATATCGCGTATTCGCGTGTCATTGATTATCTAATGGCGGCACAGCACTCAGAGCATTATTGATTATCGTTACTGTCCGATCACCGTTATTATTATCAGCTTGTAACTATACGTAACATTGTTGAAAAAGTGAAAGAAGACACGCAATCGCGGTAAAAGGTCATAAATCTTGGCAACAGTCACGATATTTGCTATTAAAATTCTTAAGGGAGTTATCCACGAGAGATGCACAGGTAGATTGGGTAGAGAGAAGGAAAGCTAATTGCGCAAGTAGGAAGAAATGAAGCGAAACGTCAAGTAAGGTGTTGAGACTGAAACCAGGGAATGCCAAGAAAACGAGGAGAAGGTTGGAGTAAGGGCTAGACAGATAATGATAAATAATGGAGCTAGCACCTACGAGGATAGAGAGAGAGAGGGCTAGGGAGAGAGAGAGACAGAGAGAGAGAGAGAGAGACAAGGCCAAGGATGCAAGGAACTTAGAGAGAAAGTACATCGGCAGTGGTCGTTGTCACCCCTCATCTTTCCTATTCGGCACATGTAGACACACAAAGATAAAGAGAGAGAGAGAGAGAGAGAGAGAGAGAGAGAGAGAGAGAGAGAGCAAAGGAGTATTGTGCGCGCGCAACCAGTAGGCCAGTCGCGACGAGCAATAGATGCGCACGATCAAGCGCCATCTCGCACTATACCAACTTGTATAACATCAAATGGTAGGAAAAAAAGAAATGAAAATAAATAAATCATTATGATAATTAGAAGATTTCTGAGGAGCAACCGACTGAGAAAGCTATAATAACGTACGTCTTGTTGAAAAAGTGGCTCGTCAACTTTTAATATAAGAAAATTACTTTCAGCTGGAGAACCATACACAACTCGGTCAATCATCGTACAGGGGTCGCGAATATATTTTATCACGTTGAATATCCGTATTTTATCTTTTACTCGTAATCTTTCACCGCAGCAACGCAGATATGGAACAAAAAGAGGCTTCCTTTCCACGAGGTTTATGCAAACTCGCTTGAAGGAATTAAACTGCTCTCGAAAGTTGGAGCTCGTTTGGAAAACAAAGGCAATTTAGAGAAAATAAGGTCTGCACAACTACTCCAAAGTAAAAGTTGCTTACTAAAATGAAGAAAAACAACTGTATGTATACTAGCTTGCAAAACATGAGAAAATATCGCCCCAGGCGTATGTTCGTGTCGAGGGTAGGTGTCATGAAAGGCTGTAAACAAACAAAAGAGAAGCGTTGAAAAGTTTTTAATCTCTTTGACGCACATCTCATAAGTGCAATACATGCGACCGTCGTGCTTTATTTCAGAACTACGACTAAACTATTTTTTATGCTTGAGCAAGAGTCGCAACGATGTACAATTACTTCACTAACAGTCAGACGATTTAGCTATCGATGACAGGGTGTCTTTTTCAGTAGCTTATCATTACGCTGATAAAAGCTAACTGACCTTCGTTCAGCCTTTAGGATACGCGCAATATCCTTCATTGAGATATATACATTGAAAACGTAGAGTAACTAAGCGTAACTTTGCTGATAGACGGTTCCTTAATAATAGGCTGGTGCCTTACGCAAAGTGAAATAATTGGTAATACGAGCAGTTAGAAACCATACAAAGGTTTAATCACATGACGGTATCAAGAATGTTCTGATAATCCGATTAAAACTTTCATTAATGGACGCGCCCGTCCAAGCTAACAAACAAATTTGTCGAAGAGTAAAGCTCGAAAACTTAGAGACATTGTTTATCGCGGCTTAGTCTATTATATAACTTACGGCCAACACAGACGCGAGTGTACCATTTTGTGGTCAAAATTCAACGATAAACTCGATACATATAGTCGTGCACGTTCGATGCGGCTAGCAAAGTTATAATTGCTACCGATTGTGGCTGATACCTCGTCTGTGTCTATGTCGTAGCTTGCACTCTGAAGAATCATGTCGTTCAGGTATAATGCCTACGGATCTCGATGTGGCTAAGTGCAAGCATGAAACTTTCAGCTTTGGTATATAAGTACATGAGTTTGATAAAGTTGAGTTATTTTTACTTTCGCAAGGGAACAATTTTAGCTCTTATTATTTTTTTGAAAAGATTTATTCCTTATTTATTTGTTGTTTCAAGTAATTCATATTCGAAGATTCGATAACGTTAACATAAGTTACTCGTGCGCCTTCTAGTGATTATTAAAATCGCTCGTTTAAATAACTTTCTTTTTGGTCAATTTATACAATAATTCAGGCCTAACATTGCTTTTGGTGACTATACACATCGGTAAAAAAGTGTAACAAGGGCAATTGTCGTCCAACATGAATTACTCAAGACTCCATCTCCGCGGACTTGTTCTTTGAATTATTCAATGCATTCGACAACGGTAGAAACTTGCTTGTGGAAAGAAGCAAAAGGAAAATCTTGTTAAAATTAATTTGGTAAGTGTTAAAGGAAAACGAAAACTTGCCAAAATGAATGGTCAAGAAGTACGCGCAAGAGAAAATTAACCAAGCATACTTGGTTATATATAATGTGCTCTCGTGCGTTAAACTTGAGCGAATGTATAAAGTTATTTCTTGTTGTTCCTTCTCCTAGTGCTCTCTCGGTGCTGCGGACGGACGCCAATGGAATATTGTCTTTCTCTGAAGATAAGGATGACCTACAATTGTACTACTGAAGCTGACTTTATTTGAAAGGTAAAATATGTAGGTTCCCGAGCGCAACGGTAGCCGGTTTTGTGGCTTTGCGGTTTGGTCAATCACGTTATTTATTACCGGCTGCCCAACACGTGTTGAGTTTCTGTCGCGTCTCGAGATGCCGCTCGAATAGCTCCTCCGCTTGCGCTATAGCCACTCGACATTTTGTATTAAACCCTCGTGTAAGTTTAGCGTATCTGTGACGACTGCCGTCCACGCATACAGACTGCGCTCTTCCCGAGTTACGTGTCTGCGCTCTGGAATCGGCCCACCTCCCGGTGCTCATAGTGGATTGTGCCCTGGCTCAACATGCACCCGTTCTCGAGACGCCGAGGCCGTCTCACGTGGGTATCGTCCATACTCGTAGCGGCGTCTAAGTAACTGTTAGACTGGACACGCTAGCCTAATTTTATTTGTATTTGGTTCGATACGAGCTTTTGGCTTTTTCCCCTATATATTCAGTCCTTTCTCTTTGTACTTTTTTCCGTAAACAATTTCATCTTTCAGTAAATTTGAATTAATTAAACACGGTTATTTTCTTTTTGTACACTAACTCTTCTCACTAATTTTAAATTCACCTAATCACTTTTCTTTTCTATTATTTGCTTTTGCACTTTATGAGTGTACATTAAATGTAGACATTGTCGTTATTGTATTACCGAGTTGAGAACATCACGTATTTTCTCGACATCTTTGAAATTACCAATAAAGCACAAGCTTTTCTAGAGAGTAGCACTGCGGAAAAATAGAGAAACCGAGGAACAAGTAGAGTGGAAGAGCATACAAATATTGGAGACTCGAAAGAGGCTTAAAAATTGAAGCCCAGGGTCTATAGTCTGGACACACTCTCACCCAGTTTCGAATGTAAGCTGAGTAGTTTAACTCTTGCAAGCACGTGCCAGTTCGTTAATTGTTAATGTTGGAATCCTACACTGTGCTACTGGTAAACCGAAAGTAGTGTAAAGTTATTAAGAATTCAATTGTTGTTTCCTAACGTTAGCGGATTACTAAGCACTGCTATGGCATTTACAGATTTGCTGTAATAAATTTGATTTTACGTAACATGCTTTACGTAACGGCAAAAGCTATGATTTATTATTCAGAAGCACATTTTTAACCGTATTCAAATTTACTGTTTTGTTATTACTTCGATATTATAAAATAATTATTAAATTTAATCAGTTTATAAATATTGTGAAATGATTTATCTTCCACGATTGTTGCATTTGTAACTTTACGTCAAATAAATCTCACTCAGAAATTTGTAAATAGGATATAAATTATTAAAATAAATTTTCTTTTGAGACATGCATACCGTCTGCAAAGTGATATGAATGCTTTTGCGAGCATTCATTCTCAACTAAATTAATTGCTTTTTGATTGATAAATACATTAAATGTTTTTTTTTAATGATTGCAAAGATTTGTTATTTAGTTTACTAAACTTTGCACGAAAAAAAATTAATTCGTAATTTTTTCCGCCGTTCAAGAAAGCACTGCAAAGGCAGTTGTTAGTATTTCTTTTCTCGTCTTCTTTTTGTTTACGTGGGTATCTTTGTGCTTGTCCTGTAACAATTAAATTTCTGCCTTTTTATTATTAACCTATGGAAATTTTAGTCAAGAGATTGCGGTGTGAAAATTCAATTTCGAAGAGTGCTTTTTAATGCTCGTTTCGTATAGAGGGTTACTCATTACATTATTCATTTACATGTCCGTTTATATTATTTGAATTTGACACAGTATGGTGTGTAGTCAGAATTACTATTTTGCTTATATTTTTTTTGTTTAAAGAAATCATTTTTAAATAATTCTTTCGCTGAAGCTTATTTTAAGTTGTAAAAATTATTATGACAAATAAGCAAAGATTCACTCGGTGAACTTTGGAAATCTAATAAAATATTATCGGAATAACTAATTATAAGTAATAGAGCCTTCTGCATGCGTTTGAGAAATGATGAGCTATATCGAAAAAAGGTACGAGGAATATATGATACCGATGCAGGATTTGTCGTTGGAAGCTTATATAACTCCGTTGCGTATCCCAATGACTTTTCAATTTGACCTCGTAACACGTAGCTCGTGCGCGGGAACGTGACCGCGGCATCGACTGCGCGGATATACATAAATTAAGTTTAATCTTCTGACGACGAGCTTGCGAATAGACGAGCTGGACCGTGCTAGTTTGTGCTAATGTTAAAAAGTTATTTGCCATTAAGTCTATTAAATTTGAGAAAATTTCTCTACTTTTAGTAATTGTAAGCTTTTTTTCAACTTTGGTTCATATCCATTTTGGTTTAATATAATACTTATTCTCTGCGTGTGCACTTTACTAGCTAGTTTTTAATTTGCTATTACTTGATTTTTCAGACTTGAATTTTGCTGAGTATAAGTTACGTCGCTTTTGATTATTGCATAACTTTTTTTTTCATCATTCTCATTGACCGATGTTGATACATATAAGTTTTTCTTTTCAAATAAACATGTATCGTTCTAGTTTCAATAAATACACTGACGATAATGTATTTAATTCTTACATTCGGGATACACACAATTGATTTAGGCATATATTTTTATAATTTCTGATTTATTTTTTTAAATTTAATAAAATTCCAATCCAGTCATAATCTGCGGACTGTCATAGTGTACATTTTAGTATGATCGCTCAATATGAAAAATGCAATAGAGATTATTTATGACGAGAAAAATGACGCTAAAGAAAGGCGTACGTATATAATGCAGTTTCAGCTTACTAAAATATTTCTACGCTTGTAAATCTCGAATTTTTACTTTCACCATGTTTATTTTGCATTCGTATAATTTGTTAAGATGTAATATAAAAATAACATAACCAATCGGAAAAATTTTCGCACATAAAATAAATATATAAATTTTATCAACGTAATTCATAAAATTAGCTAGAAATTTTTCAAATGTTAACTATGTAAATGAGATTTTACGTAAATTTACAATAGAATTACTATTCAATCAAAATAGCTACTTTACAACAGTATCATTTTTAATAAAAGTGGATTCATCTTGAAATAGTTTGGCAAGGGATGGTTACAAGATAACCAAATTTTTCGTAACCGTAACAGCTTATATCGTGCAGAACTTGTCAAGACCTTTTTATAGAAACTTACTGAAATAAAACATCTTATCAAAAACTGACTGTAATTTAATCGTTGTGAATTTCCCATTCATTATATAATCGAATTCGTTACGTTTAGCACTTTGAATTTTGTGGAAATTACACGATTTTTCACATTTTTCAGTTTTTTCATCATTTGTCATCTTTTTGTCGAAATTTCAAGAATTTTCACATTTTTCGTAATATTGACGAAATTTCAAGATTTTTCACTTTTTTCACATTTTTCAACATTTTGTCGAAATTTCAAGTTTTTTTCACATTTTTCGTAAATTTGACGAAATTTTAAGATTTTTCACATTTTTCACTTTTCATCATTTTACATCATTTCGTCGAAATATCAAGATTTTTCACTTTTTTCTCATTTTTCATCATTTTGTCGAAATTTCAAGATTTTTCACTTTTTTCACATTTTTCAACATTTTGTCGAAATTTCAAGATTTTTCATTTTTTTCACATTTTTCAACATTTTGTCGAAATTTCAAGATTTTTCACTTTTTTCACTTTTTTCATCACTTTGTCGAAATGCCATTATTACTAATATATTTTTTTGAACCTGACTAATGCAATGCGCATGGACATTGACATTTTTGGAGTCTCACAAAAGCAATGCGCATGGACTTTGACATTTATTTGATTTTCGACATTCCAAGGGTACCATTGTATAGAAGGCCAATATTCAGGGGGGCTTCACGGATTGACTTTTTTTCCATTAACCACTCCTTCCCCGCGAAAAAGGCCCGTTTTCGTTGCCATCGCACAAACTCGATTTCCATCCCTTCCGATCCATCCCCGGAGGTCTGCCGGGGCTCTATCTCTCTGTTTTTCCAAGCTCTTCCCAATAGGTAAAGCTGCAAATTATTTGAATTTTTTTAAATACATTTTTCTTCATTTTTTTTCGAGAAAAGTGGTTTTTCACCCCCGAATTTTCTGATTTACGATATTCCAAGGGTACCATTGTATAGAAGACCAATATTCAAGGGGGCTTCACGGATTGACTTTTTTTCGATTAACGACTCCTTCCCCGCGAAAAAGGCCCGTTTTCGTTGCGATCACGGAAACTCGATTTTCATCCCTTCCGATCAACCTTCGGAGGTCTGCCGGGGCTCTATCTCTCTGTTTTTCCAAGCTCTTCCCAATAGGTAAAGCTGCAAATTATTTGAAACTTTTTAAATACATTTTTCTTCATTTTTTTTCGAGAAAAGTGGCTTTTCACCCCCGAATATTCTGTTTTTCGACATTCCAAGAATACCAGTGTATAGAAGGCCAATATTGAGGGGGGCTTCACGGATTGACTTTTTTTCCATTAACGACTCCTTCCCCGCGAAAAAGGTGCGTTTTCGTTGCCATCACGGAAACTCGATTTTCAACCCTTCCGATCCATCCCCGGAGGTCTGCCGGGGCTCTATCTCTCTGGTTTTCCAAGCTCATTCCAATAGGTGAAGCTGCAAATTATTTGAATTTATTTATATACATTTTTTTCGAGAAAAGTGGCTTTTCACCGCCGAATTTTCTGTTTTTCGACATTCCAAGAATACCAGTGTAAAGACGGCCAATATTCATGGGGGCTTCACGGATTGACTTTTTTCCGATTAACCACTCCTTCCCCGCGAAAAAGGCCCGTTTTCGTTGCGATCACGGAAACTCGATTTTCAACCCTTCCGATCCATCCCCGGAGGTCTGCCGGGGCTCTATCTCTCTGGTTTTCCAGCCTTTTTCCAATAGGTAAAGCTGCAAATGATTTGAATTTATTTAAATACATTTTTCTTCATTTTTTTTCGAGAAAAGTGGCTTTTCACCCCCGAATTTTCTGATTTTGGACATTCCAAGGGTACCATTGTATAGAAGGCCAATATTCAGGGGGGCTTCATGGATTGACTTTTTTTCGATTAACGACTCCTTCCCCGCGAAAAAGGCCCGTTTTCGTTCTCGAAAAAAAATGAAGAAAAATATATTTAAATAAATTCAAATAATTTGCAGCTTCACCTATTAGAAAGAGCTTGGAAAACCAGAGAGATAGAGCCCCGGCAGACCTCCGGGGATGGATCGGAAGCGATGAAAACTGAGTTTGTGCGATGGCAACGAAAAACTGGCCTTTTTCGCGGGGAAGGAGTCGTTAATCGAAAAAAAGTCAATCCGTGAAGCCCCCCTGAATATTGGCCTTCTATACAATGGTACCCTTGGAATATCGAAAATCAGAAAATTCGGGGGTGAAAAACCACTTTTCTCGAAAAAAAATGAAGAAAAATGTATTTAAAAAAATTCAAATAATTTGCAGCTTTACCTATTGGGAAGAGCTTGGAAAAACAGAGAGATAGAGCCCCGGCAGACCTCCGGGGATGGATCGGAAGCGATGAAAATTGAGTTTGTGCGATGGCAACGAAAACGGGCCTTTTTCGCGGGGAAGGAGTCGTTGATCGAAAAAAAGTCAATCCGTGAAGCCCCCTTGAATATTGCTCTTCTATACACTGGTACTCTTGGAATGTCGAAAAACAGAAAATTGGAGTGTGAAAAGCCACTTTTCACAAAAAAAAATGAAGAAAAATGTATTTAAATAAATTCAAATGATTTGCAGCTTCACCTATTGGAAAGAGCTTGGAAAACCAGAGACATAGAGCCCCGGCAGACCTCCGGGGATGGATCGGAAGGGTTGAAAATCGAATTTCCGTGATGGCAACGAAAACGCACCTTTTTCGCGGGGAAGGAGTCGTTAATGGAAAAAAAGTCAATCCGTGAAGCCCCCCTGAATATTGGCCTTCTATACACTGGTATTCTTGGAATGTCGAAAAACAGAATATTCGGGGGTGAAAAGCCACTTTTCTCGAAAAAAAATGAAGAAAAATATATTTAAATAAATTCAAATAATTTGCAGCTTCACCTATTAGAAAGAGCTTGGAAAACCAGAGAGATAGAGCCCCGGCAGACCTCCGGGGATGGATCGGAAGCGATGAAAACTGAGTTTGTGCGATGGCAACGAAAAACTGGCCTTTTTCGCGGGGAAGGAGTCGTTAATCGAAAAAAAGTCAATCCGTGAAGCCCCCCTGAATATTGGCCTTCTATACACTGGTATTCTTGGAATGTCGAAAAACAGAATATTCGGGGGTGAAAAGCCTCTTTTCTCGAAAAAAAATGAAGAAAAATGTATATAAATAAATTCAAATAATTTGCAGCTTCACCTATTGGAAAGAGCTTGGAAAACCAGAGAGATAGAGCCCCGTTAGACCTCCGGGGGTGGATCGGAAGGGTTGAAAATCGAGTTTGTGCGATAGCAACGAAAACGGGCCTTTTTCGCGGGGAAGGAGTCGTTAATCGAAAAAAAGTCAATCCGTGAAGCCCCCCTGAATATTGGCCTTCTATACACTGGTATTCTTGGAATGTCGAAAAACAGAATATTCGGGGGTGAAAAGCCACTTTTCTCGAAAAAAAATGAAGAAAAATGTATATAAATAAATTCAAATAATTTGCAGCTTCACCTATTGGAAAGAGCTTGGAAAACCAGAGAGATAGAGCCCCGTTAGACCTCCGGGGGTGGATCGGAAGGGTTGAAAATCGAGTTTCCGTGATCGCAACGAAAACAGGCCTTTTTCGCGGGGAAGGAGTCGTTAATGGAAAAAAAGTCAATCCGTGAAGCCCCCCTGAATATTGGCCTTCTATACACTGGTATTCTTGGAATGTCGAAAAACAGAATATTCGGGGGTGAAAAGCCTCTTTTCTCGAAAAAAAATGAAGAAAAATGTATATAAATAAATTCAAATAATTTGCAGCTTCATCTATTGGAAAGAGCTTGGAAAACCAGAGAGATAGAGCCCCGTTAGACCTCCGGGGGTGGATCGGAAGGGTTGAAAATCGAGTTTGTGCGATAGCAACGAAAACGGGCCTTTTTCGCGGGGAAGGAGTCGTTAATCGAAAAAAAGTCAATCCGTGAAGCCCCCCTGAATATTGGCCTTCTATACACTGGTATTCTTGGAATGTCGAAAAACAGAATATTCGGGGGTGAAAAGCCACTTTTCTCGAAAAAAAATGAAGAAAAATGTATATAAATAAATTCAAATGATTTGCAGCTTCACCTATTGGAAAGAGCTTGGAAAACCAGAGAGATAGAGCCCCGTTAGACCTCCGGGGGTGGATCGGAAGGGTTGAAAATCGAGTTTGTGCGATAGCAACGAAAACGGGCCTTTTTCGCGGGGAAGGAGTCGTTAATCGAAAAAAAGTCAATCCGTGAAGCCCCCCTGAATATTGGCCTTCTATACACTGGTATTCTTGGAATGTCGAAAAACAGAAAATTCGGGGGTGAAAAGCCACTTTTCTCGAAAAAAAATGAAGAAAAATGTATATAAATAAATTCAAATAATTTGCAGCTTCACCTATTGGAAAGAGCTTGGAAAACCAGAGAGATAGAGCCCCGTTAGACCTCCGGGGGTGGATCGGAAGGGTTGAAAATCGAGTTTGTGCGATGGCAACGAAAACGGGCCTTTTTCGCGGGGAAGGAGTCGTTAATCGAAAAAAAGTCAATCTGTAAAGCCCCCCTGAATATTGGCCTTCTATACACTGGTATTCTTGGAATGTCGAAAAACAGAAAATTGGGGGTGAAAAGCCACTTTTCTCGAAAAAAAAAGAAGAAAAATGTATTTAAATAAATTCA